>NC_066346.1:13995746-14313875 GCF_024516045.1 Bombus affinis | reverse complement strand
TGGAATGGAAAAGCGTGAGAAAGTAGTCTCATAATGTAATTAATGATCGAGGAATCGAAATTCTGTCGTATTTTACAGCGAGGATAAGAACTACTCAAGCGACAATCGAATGTCACTTAAGCGCTCTGGAGATGGAATCAATTAGTACTTGAGTGGCGTTAATTCTTGCGCGAAGATCAATTCTCGCAAACTATTCGAAAAATAAGGATTAAAAGGTTTTTACATAGGGAAGCGTAGGATTGAAGCTTAGGATTTAATTTTGACGCGAATAAATGAAAGTTTAAGAATCGAGATATAATTGAAATAAAAGTAGGATCGTTAAATTAAAAAACGTGAATAATTCTCAATTTTTGTCGCATATGAAGTATAGACACAAGTCTTTCAAATAATAAAATATTTAACCAACGTTAAATATTTAACTATAACGTGAAAGTAATATAAATGTAAATGAATATCGAACATTCTGAATTATAACACCAATTAATCGCATGCTAATTAATATTTATGAATCATAAGCGAAACACGATGGAAAATCGAAATTCGATATATATATTTCGAACCGTAAAAATAAGATCAGTAGAATGAACATGAGTTGGTGTACACTAGTTTTTTATTAAATGAAAAATAATAGATACGAATAGTAATAATAATAGGATATTTCTTAATTAACTTTTTCATTAATAGATATTATGTTTACATATATACAAATAAATATAATTTTCTACAAATAATATATATGTTATCAATTTAGGATATGAGTATAAAATTTCTCACCATGTCACAAATTTTCCCGAACGTTATTTTTCGCATTTGAACTTGCAGTTGGATACTACGACTATATTTCTTATATCTGTTTACAAGTTTAATAAAACTATTTTACGCTATGGCTTCGCTTGTTACTTACGGCTTCTTCAAACCAAGCGATTAAGAGATGGAATAAAGCTGAAATTACGTGATATAATATGCGCGTATACTTCGTGTGCCTGACATTGCGAGCATCACACTACTTACAAAGGAGATTTTACCATGTATAAATCATACTTTTACTTTAGCAGCATGATAAATTTTATCCGATTACTTGAAAGCTGTTTGTATTCCGAGTTATTAAGCATCGTTATAACAACGAATGGTGTTGATAATTCTCTAATTTATTTAAATTTCCAAATTAACATAAAGTGTTACGTAATCATTTTATAAATGTCTTAAAACGTTATGAAAATTATTTTATATCAAATCTTCCCTTAGAGAACGTGGGCAGATGAATATTAAACTTTGATGGAACGCATCTAACGATTAAATATTACATATCTATGAAATTCATCTAAATGATTAAATATCAGATATCTATGGTATTCATCAAACGATTGAATATGAAATAATATAAAATAAATATAAAATAACAGTTAGCAACATTTCGATATTATGGATTAATTGAATTAACTTTTAAATCGAAACACAAACGTGTTAACTACAACCTGCGGATTAAAGCGATTACATCTTTTTCCTTTTTTTTACTTTTTTTTTTTTTTTGATAGGAAAACTTCAACCAATACTTTTGTGTAAGCCTGTGAGGTAAGCCTCGACTTCTAAACTAACTTCGTAAGCTATAGAACTAAAAGAGCATAATCGTAATGTGATACGAATAGTCGGAAGAAATTTAACATTTATTTAAAAATTATATATGTGTATTTAAAAACCACTATATTACAAAGTCTTTAACTATATTTTTATGAATCTGTATAATTTGTTAGAATTTTAAAAGGATACATATATATATGCAAGCTCCCTAGATTTCATGTAGGATAGGGATTCTTTTTGTTTCGCGGGTAGCACGACAGGCTGTGTTTCACGGACAGACCGATCTTCCCTTGTTTTACGGACGACCATTTTAAGAAGCACGTTTTTCCCGAACGGACGGACAGAGAGTTACATCAGAGACAAACAAGGTTACGGAATAGTTATTTAAGATTTTAAAGACTGAAGAAGAAAGATCGGTAGCTCAGGACGTTGAAAATCGATTCTCAATTTTCAGGTAAACATTGTACTAAAGACTTGTTATTTCCCGTTTATATAATTATTGTTATTTATTGTTATAAACGCATATTAATTGTCGTTTATTTTTGTATTTTATTATTTACTTTATAATAAAAACTCGATTTTCAGACTACAGAATCGATCCCTGAATTATCACCAAATTACGATCTTACAAATCGATTTTCACTACGCCATGCCGTTAGAAGTGAAGCTACGTATCGCCATGAACGAGAACGCAAGGGGGAGAAAATAGAATGCATAAGAATCCATAAGAAAACCAGAAGATGAAGTATGTGATGTCTTTCCTCCAGAATATCAAGCAAGAGATCATCGTCCGCGATTATTCAGTTTATCGATAGTGAAGAAAGCCGCAAACAGCTTAACCAAGGTAAGCCATTACAGAAACATTGCACTCACGATGGATGACGCAACGGCAGCGTCATACATCGGTACAAGTTTAAACTTCGTGTTTCGAGATATTTACTTAGAAGAATCGGAGATCATCCCCACAAGGAAAATAAAGACCGAAGTCGAAAAGCCCAATCTTCAAACAGAAACATTATTAGAGATCTTCCAGAAACAAAACATGCATGAGAGAGAAGGCACAGACTTTGTCATAAAACAATTTGATGGAAGGCAAAAAGCCACAGATTGGAGTATGAAATATTCATATTTCACATACGGATCCCTTCCATACTCTAATATGAGTATGAAACCGAATACGAAAAATACGAAATCCAAACTGATGAAAAAAGGATCAAGAATTTGAAGAAATATTTGGGAAAAACAGCATCAGAATGGTACCAAGCAAATCTGCTGAAGGATGAAGAATACAACTGGGAAAATTGGAAGGTGGCAGTTCAAAAAGCTTCTGGCAATAAAGGTTGGTCTGCAGTACGATACACTTATAACTTTAAATACATTTCAGGTTCATTCACTGAATATGCCATAAAAAAGGAATGATTAATATTGGAAGTAAGGAGGAAGACTTCTGAAGAGACAGGGATAAATCTAATTGTTATTGGATTACCCATACACATTCAAGATAAAATGGATAAAGAAATAGTACAATCAACAAATGAGTTAATCGGATTCTTGGGGCAATATCAGACGAAGGGAAAAAAAACACAAGGGAGTAACGCAAGATTGGACAGAAAGCCAGAGCCACTGTCCAAGAAACAACCTTGTGTGATTTATGAAGCACTGAATTTCCCAGGTCGATTTCACCCAATAACAACTCACCAAAGAAATACATGCACATACTCATCGATCATTTTTCAAGGGCTGTTTTTATGTCCACATCGAAAACACAACACACAGAAGATATCATAAAACTTATAGACTCGACAGGAGAAACTGATTCCATAAAAATTATCCTTGCAGACCAATACCCAGTAATGACATCCAAAGAAATTCAAGAGTATAGGAGGAAAAGGAACATTAAATTAATTTTCACCTCGACAGACTGCCCATCCTCCAATGGACTGAACAAAAGGGTAAATCAAACATTAGTAAACAGGATCAGATGTAATTCAGACAAAAATAAGAGAAACTGGACAAAAATCACAGAAGAAAGCGTAGAAGAAAACAATAACACCAGACACAGTGTAACGGGGTTTGCCCCAAATCATTTACTGAATGGAAAAATGATTGAAATCATCCCTAAGGAAATAATGGAGAATAAGATAAACCTAAAAAGAGACAGAGAAGAAGCATTCAAAAACTCAACAAGAAATTTCGAAATCAACAAACAAAAATACGATAAAAAAAGAAGAGAACACGAATTTAAAATCGGTGATATGGTCTTCACCCATAACGGAAAAAAAATGAATAGAAATAAGCTGGAAGAAATTAGGAAAGGACCTTTCATAATTCTAAGAAGGATTTCAAACTCCATATATGAAGTGGATAACGGTAATCGGGGATCTGAAGGGAATCTGTTTCACTCCCCATTCGAGGGGCGGTGTAAACTCCCTAGAGTTCCTGTAGGATAGGGATTCTTTTTGTTTTACGGGTTGCACGACAGGCTGTGTTTCACGGACAGACCTTCTTTTATTTTATGGACGACCATTTTAAGAAGCAAATTTTTCGCGAACGGACGGACAGAGAGTTACATTAGAGACAGACAAGGTTACAGAATAGTTATTTAAAATTTTAAAGACTGAAGAAGGAAGATCGGTAGCTCAGGACGTTGAAAATCGATTCTCGATTTTCAGGTAAACATTGTACTAAAGACTTTTTATTTCCCGTTTATATAATTATTATTTATTGTTATAGACGCATATTAATTGTTGTTTATTTTTGTATTTTATTATTTACTCCATAATAAAAACTCGATTTTCAGACTACAGAATAGATCCCTGAATTATCCCCGGATTACTATCTTACATATATGTACATATTTGTATATATATATATATAGAGAGAGAGAGAGAGAGAATGTTACAAGGAAGTAATCTAAAACTCCGTAAATTTGTAGTACATGTTTAATGAGAGAAGTATAAAATATCTGATAAGCGTAGATCCAATAATTAATCCTATTTATTTGATATACCGTACTTTTTATTTAACATTTAAATCGAACGTTTAAATCGAACCCTCGATAGAATAGATAGAATAAACGTGTCCAATAAAATAATCTCGTCCATCATCTGATTTGAATCCAACGAATTTTTTTTTATGAATACACATAGAGAGAAATCTACCTATTGTGGACACACGTACAAATCAATAAATAATGCATGTCGTGGAATATCGGCTACAGAAGGAATAAATAGAGAATTATGTATTATCCACAGATGGCAGTTATACAGTGACTACGAAAGGTATTTAAATAATATGAATATAAATACATGATACACGTATTAAACTTGGTATTATTTAATGGTACTTTCATACGATTATAAGGATTTGATTTGAAATATAAAAGCTGATAGGAAAACGGTTCATTGGAAAATATGGACACGCGCAAATATTTTCTCGTGCCCGCAGTATATTAAAACAGAAAGTCAAATATTTGTTATGAATGGCGAAGGATATTTTTCTCTTCTTCTTGACCCAGCAATTGGATTTCATCAATATTATATAACGTTGATTAAAATTTACTTTTCTCTCGAGTGAGTACTATAAGATCACAAAATGACATAGATCTTTTCTTTGCAACTTGCTGAATATAAAACTGCGTCCTTTTACAGGCAACCATGTATATTCCAAGCGTGATGAAGGGATTAGATCATCGTATCGTAAATTATGCTTACTTCCAACCCCAAAGGCAGACTTTCTATGTGCTTGTCTCTTTGCTTCGAGGGCCAGCGAACTCTTCACTCTATATGACAGAAACAGCCTAGAATCCAGGGGGAAATTTGAAAGTCAATCAAGGAAGGAACTGCAAGATGGACAGAGCAAGGTCTCGTAGAAATGTATGTGAGATTCGTTTCTCGCAAATTACGAGATACGGAAACGTTTAAAGTCATCTACAGGCGGAAATCTGTTCAAGACAGTCGCGGTAATATTTCGACGTTATATTTCATACGTTAAGCCAGCTATTATTTAAATATGTTCTTTGAAATTAAGTAAAATCAAAGTAGCTGAAAAAGTACAGCTGATAAAATTACGTTCAAAACGTGAATGAACAATAATTTTTACTTTCGTTACGCTGTTGTTATCTATTATCCATTATTTCTTATGGCAAGAAATGGGAACGTGCTTAATTTACGATAAAAACGAGAAACAATACGTAAAATATTTTTCACGATAAATTATTTTCATATTGTTTGAAAGAATTGTACGCTTCCGCGATATAAGTGGCGAATGTAATTGAACAAGAATCATTTTTGATAAATGTAACAGATATATACCGTATATATATGCAAAATATATTGTAACGTGTTAATTCATAAAGTTACGTAAAATTATTGGAAATCTATGTACGTAGGTATGTTTAAATATTTCATTCATGTTTTTATTCCATTGAATTGCAAGTTATATAAAATCATTTCATTAATAGTATAGTTCAATGATATAAGAATTGCGAATTAAGAATATTGTTTATTAGTGATATAAATAATTAAATTAGTAATAATGTATACTTAACACGTTCTTGTATTTTGTTATTAAGGTAGAGTTAAATGGTTAAAGAATTAAAATTATTTTGTTCTTCTTTCAAAATTATTTCAATCTCAATCTCATGTTTTAGAAGGGAAAACTATAATTTTTGTTCTTAAAACATATCATCCCCTAATAGTCTGCGTTCGAATCATGATTATTCTAAAAACCACTATGATTGTGTTATTGAAACAACGTCATCAACTAGTTTCTTAAACTATGTAGATGCTATTGAAACAAACTACGTACATGCATAGTAAGTTTATATGAATATTAAACATAAGAAACTTCGTTTGACTTGATTTGGCTGAAATCAGCTTGTCGAAGTGCATCATAGAAATAAGTCACGTCGATCAAAGTTGTAGCGCAATATCTATTAGACTGTCATTAAAGTCATCGTTGATACATTAATAGATGGTATCATACAGTTAAACGACATGTCATAATATTCTTTCATCTAAACCATAGTAGCAACAGACTGTTTCCTACAGACTAGAGGTATTTCAGGGGACGATCATATAAATTCTTAAATACAATAATGTATAATACACATACGTACATACATGAACCAAGTCTGTAAGCATAATCTATAGACTATAATAAATACGTGAAACATTTTGAATTCTGTATTAGATTTGAAGAAATCTCGAATAAATCAAAAGATATTAAATACTACAAAACTGTGAGCATTATTAAGGATTAGGATGTGATATATTGAAAGATATAAATATAATTTATGAATAGTTTCAAAGATGAAGGTGAAAGAAATCTGTAACAAGAATTAGTCCCTTAAGGAAACGTTAATTACTTTGTTACTGTAGAAACACTTGTGGATTCTTCGTTATAAAACTAACAATTATCTTTCATCTAAAGGATATGTTATAATACAAAGATCCTTAAAATTATTCGATGGAATATCCTATTGATATTAATGCTGATTACCTACTTTTTAACCTATCATTTACAAAGAACAGTTTATTTATCGAAGCTATAAACTTTTTTGCCCGCTTCAGAGCTTTCATCGACGATTTATGACGTACATGGTGCAATAATGCCTAATGCGATTCTCTTTAATATCCCATATTGCATACATTCTCGTACCGATTACACAAATTGTTTGAATTCAAGAAACATGAGATCACTATACCGGTATAAATTTGTTATTTACTTGATCTGAAATATCCTTTCAAGTTTGAAGTGAAATTGAAATTCTTTCAAATAATCTTTGACTTAATATATTCCCTATTGATATTGATTCGATATTGATTCCCTAAATTTAACTGATTTTACATGTATATCTATTTTACGATTTAAGCATTACATGTTAGTTTAAGTATCATTTACATACCAGCTACTTGAAATCCATTTAATTTCATGTAACAACTAATTACAGAACAAGGTTTAACTTTTACGCTAACTAAGCTCAAAATGTCCATGAAGCATGATTTGTTTCTGGAAAGTCATTTAACTATTTTAACTAACGAAATGTATAACGAAAACTATCGATTTTCAGAACTTTATAATATAATGGAATCGTTTTACATATTTGCGGACAAACAACACAACACAGTTTTCGTCTATGAATACGAAATAAAAAATTTAAATAAAAATTATATTAATCCTTTCGGTACGAGTTGTTTTTTAACATCGATAGTACGTATAAAGCAGTAAAGCATGTGCGTGACCTGAATACATTTCCGGTCTTTTTATAACGATTGTGAACAAATAATGTAAAACTATAACTTCAAAACTGTAACGTATGTTTCCAGATAAAGAAAATAATCACAGACTTCGCTGGATGCATAAGCATTCATAGACAACATCAATGGAATTTTTTCTGATGAATATGTACTTCTCCTGTAGGAAAGTATGAGATGACTCGTTTGTTTGTAAGAAATGTTCAAGAGCAGTTATGAAATCATTTACGGATTTCACTACGTTTTACATATTCGAAACTTTCCATCTTTGCATTTCTTTTCTGTCTCCCCTTTCTCGTGAATACTTAAATACATGATTTTTTCAAATGCAATAAAAAAAAAAAAAAATAAAAAAAAATGCTAATTCGTATATTACAAAACTTCACAAAAATAATCGTAAGAATCTGTTCTATTTTTTCTCGTATATTTCCTTGTTTGGAAAAAGGAATAATTTATGACTTGTAATTTGTAAAATTACGCTAAAAATATCAGTTTACTTGTACAAGATGGCCACCATACACATATTTGTCACGTTAGAAAATATAGACCTAACCAAAGAGGAATATTACACATTACAAGTTAACGTACATATATATGTAGTATCTATTTACAAGTATCGCAGATTACCTCTTGAAAAGTAAGAAAACATAAAGACTAAAGTAAAGTTGTAAATCTAAACTACAGTTCAAGTTATACAAGGCATGCAAAGCTTCTCTTGAAACGTTAGGTGCGTACTTCGATATACAATATAAAGAAACATAGCCCGCGAGAAAAGCTATATAGTACATACCATACAGATCCCTCGCCATAACTTTGTCAATATGCGCAACGAAATCGGTAATTTTCGCGCCACCACTCAAACACCGTTTCTCTCGCTTTGGATAATTGAATCAAATTCAGATCGTCCATGTTTACCCCCTCACATAACTGACATCGGCCGTCCGTGGATCCAACGGAAGGATTTTGAACGTTGGAGAATGCGTAACGGTGATTGGCTATTGAGCTCGGGGGTCGATCGTATAAAGGGACGCCGGGTCGCAACGAGCCTCACAGTACCGCTTCGACTGTGAACGCGATAGGAATTGGATCGTCTATTTTACAAAGGTCCTTTATCTTTTGCAACAATTACATTCGAATGTCTTTTCAAGCGCTAACGACATAATCGACGTTTGGTAAGCGATTAGTAACTGCGAATTCGTAAAATTCGTGGATAATTCTCGAGCTGTTTCGTGCGTACGCGATATTAAGTGGCACGCAAACAGGTGCACCTATTCGCGTAGCGCAAGAAATGTATCACGGAGGTCGTTGCAGGTAATATCCATCGACAGACGGGACAATTCGGGTGCACGATCTACGCCTATGATTGTGCAGTAGGGCATACTCTTCTCGACCACTTGTCTGGCGCCAACCACCACTATTGTCTCGCGAAGGCCAAGCTGTAAATCTTCGTTGCTTATACCGTTTTCTTGGTGAGTGTTAATTTTTTACTTATTCGATGGTATAATAATACCGTTATTACGAGGTAAAAGTTTTTGGATGTGTGATTTCTTGATTGAAGAGACGCTATCATTATTAAAAGTTTGAATATCCCGCCACTAGCGAGGGAAACATAATACAGAATGATTCTTTCATTTGCTTACATTCGATTTGTTAATTTTACTCTTATTCTCCTTTTTAATTCGTAATTTAATTGTGAGGACATATGCTATGGAGCAATTTTTGTTACTTTTAGCATCGTTGCTTTATTTGTTAAGACTGTTGAGCAATACGATCGTTTACTTTATTTACTGCCTTGTTTGCTATTATTTTACTTTTAAAGACAGGTATTTTGGAAATATAAACTTATACATATTGGTATAATATTGATATACTTGAGATAAGCTCGTTTATGCTGTTACTGTTTAGGATCGTTTATTCATTAAGGTCATTGTAATCATATGACAACGAGAACTAGTGTAAAATATATAAAATGTATAGTTCTATTTTAATAATCAATTTTTAGTGTCTTTAGCGAAACGAATTGATTCGTATTAAAAATGTCGTTTAGTGAATAGGAAAATAGGACACTGAAGGTTTAACTAATTTAAAAGGATTTAGTTATTGAAGATAGTACTTGCTGAGCAAATGGATCGCTAAGTTGTCATAATGCTACAAATGATACACGCTTGTTAAATGAAAATCCATCGACTTTTCATTTTTCCATTTGTTTAAGAAATATGTTATCCTATTAGTTTATTCCATTAATTTTTATAATGATATATGCAAACAAAAGTGTATAAATAATAATATGCAAATAATTTTTTAACTTAAATGTCACTTATTTAATGTTTTATAGAATGATATAAGTATACTACTGATAAAATTAATTAATCGAGAACGGAATTAATGCTGTTTATTGTAATCAGAAAGAAAATGGATTAAGGAGCGAGAAGATTTCGAACGTAGCGAAATTATTTGTTGATTGAATATCTTCTCCTACCTGACAAGCAATGCGGGTTATTACAAGTAGTTTTTACTTAATTTCCAATTAGTTATCGTATCTATAAGGTGTTGTCAAAGTTTTGGTACATAAATTTAGCTTGCATCGTATTGTACCGATTTATTTATATATCCTTTTTTATATGATTTATGTTATTGAGCTAGGATTATATTAAATTATTAATAAAATGAAAGAAAAATGGAAATTAAAATTAAATAAAATAGAATTGCATTAAATAAGAAATAGAAATAAAGTCGAACTAAAGCAAATTCAATTAAATTATTTCTTTTTACTTGCCTATGGGATTCTGGGATTATTAAAGTTCCTATTACGTACTCGTATTCCCGCTAATTCTTAAAATGAATTGACTATGAAATGAATGAGATTATTTCTCCGATTATATTAAATAGGCAATATCAATTACGTGTAATTGAATACATTATTCGAACGTTTTCTACAGAACTCTTGTTATTAATACATTATGGAAAATTTGAAACCAATTCGATATATATATAGACGTTGCAAGGCATTTATTGCAAACATATGCTTAACGAAAAATTAGTATACAATATTAGTAGTAGTCTCAAACATACAAATAATCGCAGTAAATGTCCTGCGACTCTTACATACATTGTCATACTCGTTTGAAATTGTAATAATACGTTAATCTTGTCACAGTATCGATAGGATATCAAGATATTCTTAATAATATGTCCACAAGGAGTTTGCAGGGATATTCAAATATTTTCGCGAACCACTGTAATTCAGCACAAGAGCAGAAAATTCCAGATTTTTTAGTTCTCGATCAGAGTGAATGTTTATACAAGTAACATTCGCTATCTGTGTCCATATTTACCGAACATTTCTATTAAACCTGCGCCAAGCTCGTAGAATGCCTCAGGTCGTATATGAGATGTCAGTTTTATCAAACGAAACGGGACCAGCTAATGTTTAATCTCGTAAACTGAAGTTGCCAGCAGAAAAGTACGGCTCTATATAGTAATTGGTGAAGACCGTGAAACGCGAAAGATGAGAAAGAAACAAAAGGCGGGGGATACGACGAATCATGGCAATCCATTTTATTTTCCAGCCATCGATTAACGGCCAACGTTTAATTTCATTTCTTTCGCAAAACTCAATTAGAATCGTCGCGACAATCGCTAGAAACCGCAGGCAAATCTGCCAACGTATCGATCGTAGCGGACGCCAATCCCTCTGCGTTAAATGAAATAACGAAATTCAAGATGTAAATTTCACGAAACTTTTCCTCTCGCATTTGTTCGCCAGTCGATGCTTCAAATACTACAGAATATAGCTATTTGCTTTTTGCTGGAAAGCTGAGCGCTATTTCGCTTATACGTGAAACAGCGAGAATTAGGTATTTCAAAGACACTGTCTATGGAAATCGCTGAAAATTCCAGCCATTTAATTTCACACTGACCTACTCCTGTTTTTTAAATACTTTAGAAGAGGGCGCTACTCGTTACCATTTTATATAGCCATGAAGCGTTTAATCCTCGAAGGAGGATAATCTTAACAAGATACATCTCGGAGAGATGAATAGATATCGGAGATGAATAAAAGTTTTTCGATTCTTCATATTTGATTTTTTAAGTAAAACTTTCCGTTGATCCTGGCTTGAATCTTCTACTTTTTCGTGCACCCAAATGCTTATTATTAGATGAGAGCGATAGGAAGGTTTTTCCTGTTTCGCAACATTAAAGACAGCAGGAAACGAGCTAATAAAATTGAAGTCACTTAGCCCTTAATATATTTAATATGAGTAATTTTTTAAATATAGCCATCTATTAGCGTGCGTTTGAACTTTGCGTTTTTCTTTTTCGCGCACCTGAACGTTTTTTATTAGACTGAGTGGGACACGTACCTAGGAAGCTTTCCGTGCTTCGCAACTTCAAAGTAAACAAAGGACATTTGACAAAGTCAACAAGCGACGAGTTAAAAAAATTGAAGTTAAGATAGACAGAAAGATAATACGTATGTAGTACCTCTGTGGAAGATAATATAAAATGGAAACGTATTTGACGCAACAGAAATATCTTTCTGCAAATATAGGAGACGAGGAATCAATTTAGCAAAATAATTAAATAAAGTTATTGACTCGCGAATTACACGCATGTAATACCAGATAAAATAACTTTAATAATCTTTGTTTCTTATATTCTCGTGAATAATAATTCTTTAATCGATAGTTCCATGGATATTTAGAATAATATCTACAAATTATTTAGAAATGCATAAAAATCCACGGTTTGTTTAATCGTATAGATACATACATAGATAGGTTGAAGGTTTATTTTGAAAATTCATTAGAAACCTAAGAAGTGAATTTACGAACTGCACAGGCGGATAAGTTTGAACGCGAGGAAGAGTGTGGTTCTTGAGTTCGATGATTTTTCCAAGTAACAGTCTTAATTCACGTGCGAATGTTAAATTGGAAATCTTTTAAGCTTTACGCAAATTATACACACGGTTTACACAATAAATATTTATAGAGGTGAAAATGATCTTTAAAACAATCCTTCGTATTAAAACCAAATATTTGAGTAATTCTTAAGGCGAAGATCGCGTATACAAACATTGAATATATTACATAGAGGAAACGTTGCAGAGTAACGTAAAATAATGTTCGTGATACAATTAAAGGCCGCGTTTAAACTAACAGTTCGATCGGGAAAATTCATTACCTTTTAAAAATTCAAATCCAATTAAACAGAATCCAACGAAATTGAATTTCCGCTTAAAAATCTTGTACAAGCCTTTAAAAATCAACGTATGTACCTACTTGTCGCTCTACAAATGCTCGCCGCTATAAATTTCCCTGTCTTAAAAGAAGTAGAAGATACAAACTATATAAACCACATAATTTTTATCGCTTTATATCACGTTGCTATAATACGTTTTATATCACGCGTAATATAGTTTCTCAGCCACAGTGGCGTTACAAGGGCGAGACCATACGTGTCTTAATGGCGTTGTTTCGTTGATATCGAATAATATCGCGCATCGACGATAGGCGACGCGAAAGAAACGCGCCGAGCAAAATCTCAAAGAGACGCTGACAATGCCTTCGTGTAACGTAAGGGATGAAATGAAAAGTCGAGAACAAGTCTTTTTTCCTTTCCTCGTTCTTAGTCAGTTAAGAAGAAAGCGAGAATGGAAGGGACAGCAGCCATGAAGTATGTACGTTTTCACGTCGGTGCCTCTCATTGTCTGCTGCAACGTTACACTGCGTTTCGTTGAAGATACTCTAGTATTGCGAACCTTTATGGTCAAAGCACGTCGAATAGCCATCAAGCGGGTGTATACGACCTATTTGTGACCCAACAACTAAGCTCGATATTAATTCTAGACCCTTGATCCTTGGCCAATGAGTTCACCTGATTATCGTAATTAAGCAGTTATGATTTTAATCGGTTTACGAACGCTTCGATTTTAAAGTAGGATCGGATATCAAGAACAACAGATTTTAAACTGTCGGATTGCATCCGACGGGACTCGTATTTTCTGCTTCGTCGATCCCGTTTTTATCGATGTTTTGATTCGAAGTTTCATGAACATTGCAGATCGTTACGTTGTCGATTATGATAAATCCTGTAAGAATATATTGTATAGATTTGTATTAACATAATGATACATACATAATGATACAAATATTACGCAATACGTGTATCGTACGTATTTCACCTGGATGTTAAAATCAATGGAATTGTGTTTCTACTAGAAATCTTCGTCTCTGACGTATACAGTGGATAGAAAGGCAGGAAATTTGTGAGATAAATTATAATACGTATCCGAATGTGACAAAAACGTCTCGTATAAAAGCAAGTGTTTGTTTATTAGGGCGAGAGCTGTGCTTAATTGCGGAAAAACAGACGCGCGGAATATCTCGTCCGTGGGAATGTACGAACGGTATTGTGTTGCGAAATAACGCATTCGTAGCGTCGTACAAACGTATTGTGTCGTGAAATAACTTGTCCGTGGCCATCGTACGGGCTGTGTATATGCAATGTCGTGAGATATCTGTACCATAATTGCGATGCGGTTAAACGAATATATTCAATGATTTCATCGTCTTTATTGCATAATTAGCTAAAGATGTCGACGGTATTTGTTGATGTATTTTTTATCTTGGCCTAAAGAGAGAAATATTAGAAATTAGGATTTCCAGTAGTTTCTATCCTATGTGATGATGTATCGATAGATGGATTAATTACAGTGGATTAAACAGAAAACGATGATCATTGAACTCGAACTTGATCTTAAAGCAGTCGTGCGATATGACAACTCTCGATTTTAGCGATTCTTCACTCTTGACTCTCCGGTGGCTAACTGACGATCAACGACTGTGATGTCGAAATATTAGGTCGTTCGAAAAGTTTCTTTCGTTTTATAAGGAAATAATGGATGTACAACATTTTTCGTTTTATATTATTTTATCGAATTACGTATGATCCATTTTGTTCTGTCAAAATAGGTTTCATGTTGTATGAAGATGCATCGTTGTAAAAGACGTGTCTGTAAAAGAAAAACACAACCTAATATATTGATGGCCGTTAGGTCTATCGAAGTTTTCTGATCCTTTCGGTTTGTTGGCATTTCCGCTTTATTGTCTATGTTGTCTGTATGTCGGCGATGATTTTCGCGGTGCTATAATTGAAACCAAAGAAGCCTCTGAAAGAGGATCGTTATGCCGAGGCCTAATTGTATCTCTCGCAGGACTAAGGAAACTAAACACTAGAGAGAAGATGTAAAGTTTTGTTTGAAGTGAGATCCACTTCAACGGTATTAATAACTTTAGAATAAGAAGAAGTTTCGGTGAAGTTGAACCGAAAAATTTGATTTCAACGCAAATCAAACGCTGGTTGGCCGTGTCAAACACGTATCGCCGTATCCACTGTTTTGGTCCGGTTATTTCATGCGTGATGACTGACACATATGCAAAATTGAAAGTCCTTTACAACGTACGTACACAAGTGTCCCGTGTGCTTCTTATCTCTCCTTACGCATAAAACGCTATGTGTATATTTCGAAATATGAGAAACGGTTGATTTGCTGTACAAAGTGCAACGTTACATAATACAAAATGAAATTTATTTTCTTACAACTGAAACGGAGACTCGGTTTATTATCTGTGATTTTTATCGAAAGGTATAACCATACCAGATATAACGTTACAGAATAAAATACGTCGCGAAATACCATTACAGCGTGCTTGGTTTTATTTTCTAATCTTTTTATCCTAACTTTGTCATTTCGCTCGTGCGTGTGCCTTGTAACGTAACGGTAGTAATACAGTTTTTACGTTCACTCGTAGCTTGCAACGTAGTATACTTTATGTTCAGACTGCTGGCCATAAACTCGATTTACAATAATTATCCTCCCTCTTGCCTTGTATTCTCGCTTAATCATACACACACACGCAAAACCTTATTTTTATTATTCTTTTATTTTATTCTTTTTTTGTTATTTTAGCCTCAGTTGCGATATGTAAAAGATTCTTGTAATTACGCTCCATCTAAGTGTTAGCCTTATACCTCTAACGTTATAAATAAATTCTTAATATCGAATCGACATCGCAGAAAAGGTAAAATATGGAACACTCAGATCGGTTAATAGAACAGAAATGTAATTGTTCGCAATCATCGAGATCCGAGCATCAAATTGTTTGACTACTTGATGATCTTATTTGCGTAAATATACAAAGAAAGACAGACGTCTGTCTCAGTGTGGTTCCGATCGTTCGTGATCTAAATTCAGACCTAAAACTGTAGGTTCATTCTTCGCCATGAGTTTCATAAGACAGTCGCTAACGAGCTCGCTAACCGAAAGGTCTGCGACTGCGACCAAATGCTCTGGAACCGTACGACTTTTAAAACGATAAGGATCGACGACGACGAAGACTGAAAATGCGAAATATATATGTCGGCTAGATGATAGGATTGGGGGTGGAGGTGTTCGATGAATCTTCGTTGATATTGGCCATCGATGCGGTGTAACAATGGTAGAGTTTATTGGCACAAGTGAGTGGTATTACAGCGTTGGTAATTAATCACAATGTTAGATACTCGCGGCGTTATGACAATGGCCTCGGGTCCGGTAACGAATCCGCGGTCAACGGGATGTCGAACGTGTATACTTCGTGGAAATCTAAGTTATATTCAGGTCGCCACAGAACAAGCACTACGTATCGGAGAATTACTTGTATCGTCGTTAAAATCGTACGATAGAGTGTCTCTCCATCACGGTGACGCTGTCGAGGAAAACTACGATGGGTGTGTCTAAGGGCACCGGATCATCGGATTCGCGGAGAAAAGTCTTCATTCGGAAAGTGAGGGAAATTGGAGTTACTTAGTTGGAGGAAATAGGGGAAGGGTGCTAGCCGCCCTTAAGAGAAAGTCGCCATCGGGCCGCGTCGTTCGTGAGAAAAATAGACTTCTCCAATTTTCCCGTAGTTGGAACAAAGGTTGTTTGTCGGTTTGAAGGACTTTCGTTAAATAGATCTTAAGATTTATAGCGGGTCCTCGGGCTAGCCGAACATGTACTGTGGAGACGCATCAACATCTGGTAATCGTTTTACTCGAAGCATAGTCTGCGTGTGGCGAGCCACGGGACAGAAACCATTGAAACGTTTACCATCGTTACCATCGTTTACCATCGTATAGAGTTACTTCCTGCCTTGGTTAAACAAAACGTTCATCCCCTTGACCGCGACTACGTTCGGCGACTGGTTGTCGCCTCGAGCCCGAGCTCATTATCATAAATCTCGAATAAGTACAGTCGGATCGAATGACAACGGCTTTCTTAATACGGCTATGGTGAAATCTAAATTACGGTACTAGGTGTCTTCCCAAAGTTCCGAGGGGAAGGCTCCGGTGCTCTTTCATCTCCGACATATATATAATGCGTTCGTCTAATAACGCACGCACATTCGTACGGTAAATACGTGAGGTTATTTGGTGCAGGATGTGTAGATGTTTAATAGTATATTTATTAACAATTCTCGTTTTCGACTCTTTACGTACAACTCTCGATTCAACAAATGTTTTCTTGATCCGATTCGTTTCTTTTTGTCGCCCTTTAATATCCCCACTACGCACGCGGTTGGTAGGCGTTCGCGACCATTGTTACCTGACGTTTGAAAACTAAAATTCCTTTCTTTTTTCGCCTCTGAATATCCCCACTACGCACGCGGTTGGTGGGCGTGCGTGACCGTTGTCACGTAACAACGGTCGCGGACGCCTACCAACCGCGTGCGCAGTGGGGATATTGAGAGACGACAAAAAGAAAGGAATTTTATTTTTCGAACGTCATTTTCGTCCGTGACCGTTTACACGTGGCAATGGTAGCGGACGCCTACCAACTGCGTGCGTAGTGGAGATATTGAGAGGCGACAAAAAGAAAGGAATTTTCCTTTTCGAACGTCCTTTCGTCCGTGACCGTTTACACGTGGCAATGGTAGCGGACGCCTACCAACCGCGTGCGTAGTGGGGATATTGAGAGACGATAAAAAGAAACGAATTATCGTTTTCGAACGTCACTTTCGTCCTTGACCGTAGACACGTGGCAACGGTAGCGGACGCCTACCAACTGCGTGCGTAGTGGAGATATTGAGAGGCGACAAAAAGAAAGGAATTTTCCTTTTCGAACGTCCTTTCGTCCGTGACCGTTTACACGTGGCAATGGTAGCGGACGCCTACCAACCGCGTGCGCAGTAGAGATATTGAGAGACGACAAAAAGAAAGGAATTTTAGTTTTCAAACTTCATTTTCGTCCACGACCATTGTTACACGACAACGGTCACGGACGCCCACCAACCGTGTGCGTAGTGGGGATATTGAGAGACGACAAAAAGAAAGGAATTTAATTTTTCCAACGTCATTTTCGTCCGTGACCGTTTACACGTGGCAATGGTGGCGGACGCCTACCAACCGCGTGCGCAGTAGAGATATTGAGAGACGACAAAAAGAAAGGAATTTTATTTTTCGAACGTCATTTTCGTCCGTGACCGTTTACACGTGGCAATGGTAGCGGACGCCTACCAACCGCGTGCGTAGTGGGGATATTGAGAGACGATAAAAAGAAACGAATTATCGTTTTCGAACGTCACTTTCGTCCTTGACCGTAGACACGTGGCAACGGTAGCGGACGCCTACCAACCGCGTGCGCAGTAGAGACATTGAGAGACGACAAAAAGAAAGGAATTTAATTTTTCCAACGTCATTTTCGTCCGTGACCGTTTACACGTGGCAATGGTAGCGGACGCCTACCAACCGTGTGCGCAGTGGAGATATTGAGAGACGACAAAAGGAAACGAATTTTCGTCTTCGAACGTCATTTTCGTCACGCCTTTTTTCAAATATTCGTTGGAGGGATTGTAGGGATATCGATGACTGGTTAGGCCTATTGGCACTTACGCTTCGATGTTATACTTGTATCGACGAAACCGTTGGAAAGTTTTGTTATCGCAGCTACATACGTAAGTGTGTAACACAGATTAACCATCGTACCTGATTAACACTAACTCTTGACGAAATGAATAAGGGCAAATGCACAATTTTAAATCGAATTTTCTATGTCGTTTCGCCGGGCTTGGTAAGATTAGCGTTGAACAAGGACAAAAGGCGCCTTTATCCGTCTAACAGGGCATTCTCTTGCCATTCTCATATCGCATCCATTTACACGGTAACGTACGACCCTCGTACTCTGTATCTCTATATCTTTATGGTTATTCCAGACAATGCCAACAATAGAAAGAAAGATTGGTTGCTGACGGCTCGTAACGTATAGCTGGAAAAGTTAGAGTTGCAGAGAGCAACTTGTTAGAGTAGCGGCAATATGGAAGTTGTACTCGCACAGGTAAACTTGGCCATGTAGAAGTCTGGGCTGGGTTAGATCGTGTTCTAAACTCGAGTTACAGAGCTAAAATAACGTATCCGGACGTGTAGATGATTCGAGTTAAAGCAAGCTTTATTTTCACTTATAGGAGGCAGCGAAACGAAAGGAATCAAAGAAAATTGTTGCAGCCTCGTGCAGGTTTTTGAAGTCATAGGGGCTCGATCGTAAAACAAAATTCGTCGAACGAGCGGGTATTCTATTTACCTGATAAAGTTAAATATTATCGCCCGCGCTACAAAAGAAAAAATCTATTATCCATTTGTTCCTATCTCCACCATTTACATACACCGTTTTTGCAACGGTAAAATTCCTTTGCAAATCATTTTTTAACGAAAACTACGAACAATGTTTTCCGCGTTACTCTGACGCGCTTTTAATTCGCCGTGCTTCATGCGGCTTTTGTCGCAGCCGCTAGCATTGAAATACGTGTCGCGGAAAGGTCGTAGTTGAAGCTGCGCAATAGTAAAGGAAAAAAGGCGCGATATCGGTTCATGTTGTAGGCGATTCGGCGTAAACGCGTGGGAGAGATACCCTGCAACGATTGCCGCGCTTTATTAACTAGCGTAGAGAAGTTGAAAGCGAGAGAAAATTTCAGTGACATCGATGAACACCCGGCGGTATGGAATACGGGTCACGCTTATCCCGGGCATCGATTGGAATTACTCGCACGAGATACGACCACGGATAAACGTTTCGAGGAACTTTTCCGTTGTTCCCAGCGTCGTCTCCTCCGATTTGCGAAATCTTTCGTACTTTTTCCGTCGATGTAACGAGCGTAGTTTCGGTCCAATTGGAACAAGGGTCAAAGAAAGGAAGCTTTTTGACTCTCGATGGCTCGCTAAATCGCGACCTAGCAAACAACGAATCAGCTTACGCGGAAATGCTGCATTTATGCATAAGAAGCGCGCAAGCCAATTTCTTCGAAGATAACTACGTTCAATTAGCATAGAATTAATATCGTAAGGTCGGAATTTTTTTCCTTTTTATATAAAATGAAAACTGGTATTTTTAACGAGACTTTTTACTCGAGCAGAAAGAACGAGATTGGTTGTTGGTTGAAGTAGCAATAACGATGTGACGAATATCATCATTCGTTCGTTTCACTATTAATTTGGTGACGTTTTAACGACCAGGTATATCGGTTTCATGTTCTGTGCGAAACAATCAGATTGTGACGCGTATACGTGTGGGAAATGTTTAAAGATTCGGAAGATAAAAGAAGCGAGTAATAGAATTTAAGGATGCATAGAATTCACAGAATATGCAACGATATATAGGACATTCAAAGTATAATCTTCGTTAGGATATTTAAAAAGTACGACAAATATCTGTCCGGGTTTTAACACTTTAGTGTGACCGTAAAAATATAAATATTCGTATATCCACAATGTAAATATAAAAATTTCAAACAATATTTCTAAGTGATGTGGAATAATCGACGAGGAAGTAACAGTCGAAGACTGTTTGATGTACCCTTCTTGCGTGTCAGTATTGTTTCATAAAAATGAATTTAAAGGAAACTATTTGGAAATTGAGGTGGAAGATACCCTAAACTACGATAAAAAATACACACGTACACACTATTTATACATACGTACTGAGAGTGTTCCAAGGATGAAATGTTAAACAGCTTTGAATATTAAAATGTTAAACAGCTTTGAATATTAAAACTATTTTAAAAATTAGAGGAAAATTAAGCCAGCTTACTGCTATTACTATTAGGACCGAGTATTAAGAACCAGATGTTACTAATCAGATGAATAATGAATGAACGAACAACGCAACGACAAGAACAAATTCTTTTTTTCGAATAAAGTCATCACACACGCGCGCGCTTGTACGTTCACCTGAAGTATATAATAATTTATTATATTAATTAATAAGCCTATATACTCTACAATGATATAATTAGTTAATCGTTGAGCGTGGTATCGCAGAAAATGCGTGGACGAAACGTGCAAGTGCATGTTTATGCTCGAACGAGAAACTAAGTTTATCGAATAATTGAAAATATTCCGCGAACCTATTCCATAGAATTACATAAAACGTGGCTTTAGACGTTATAAAATTCCTTCTTCTTCTCGTCTATTCGATTTAAACCCGACTTTTTCGCGCCTTCTTCTCGAACGACAGTAAATTAGAGTTGGAAATATTTAACGTCTCAAATAAATAAATAAATAAATCTAATCGAAATTCTGGATTGCATGATTGTGGGAATAATTTTCCCAAGTATTGAAAATTCAGGCAACATAAAGAGCTTAATACGTAAAGGTCGAAAGAATGATCGAAAAGTAAAATAGAATTACCTGTCTGTATTATTTATTCCCGAAACTAATGAACTAAATAGAAAGAGAATGAAGGTGAATTTCCTTTTGAAATTTTATCTCGCATGGGCAAATTACTCTATACTTTGTAGTACGTATACAGGAAATTCAATTTTCATTTAAATGCAGTGCACGTAACCTCTGGTCTATCGAAAGGAGAAACCTACCTGAAGAGTTCAATTCTGCCATGTGATATTTAGACTCATTCTTCTTTCATACATTTTTTCTATATTTCCATTTTAACCTCGTTTCTCCTTTCCCCGCTACCGATAATTTCGCGTTTCTGTCTCCTCCAATGTTCCATCTGTCCACGGGTGTGTACGGGTGTACGGGTGTCTCGTAGAATTTGAATTTCAATGCGCCGCAATGAGTTACCTACCTGCGGCTACTTCATCGTCCTATTCGAGAGAGTTTACGCAATAGGTAAATTTCGTTTGTTTCGATAAGTCGGTTAAATTAGAAGCGATGCATAATAAAATACGGGTAAAATGTTTCGGGCGAGAAAGACTCCGTGGAACAGCGATTAACCTTTCGCGATTGCATGTAGATTCGATGACGAACTCGAAGATTCTTTATATCGAATAACCTTTGAAGCCACCATCTATGTTTATTTGTTAAGATTCAGATTCAAGTGATCGACCATTTCTGATTTCAAAGAGATGGGGCTTGGCTTTCTTATTTAGAAGTTTTACATTCGATCTTATGTACGAAGGGAACGTGAATCTTTATATTACTGCAGGGGAAGCTTGAAAGTTGGGGAAAAGGTAATTTCGTATTCTACATTCACCTTTGTTCAATTCATTTCTATGTAAATCATTCCGCGACACAGATAATCGCAATAGAAAAGGACTGAAACTTCGATAAAAACGTCCCGACAATCCGATAAAAATTGTCTATGCAAAGATATTTAATGTTTTCCACGCCTTTCCTCGATCTAATGTTTGTTATCTAATTTTCTATTCGTGCATTTATTCTTCAGACTCGACGAAAAGATTCGCGGACATATATACACGTGGTTTCACGAAATTCTCGGGAAACCGTCCAATTTTCCAATCGTCAGAAAGATTCAGTCATTGATATGAAAATTGGTTTTGTTCCGCTTTCGAAATTTTTCAATTCGTCGTACTCGGGTTTTTGAATCCGATTGGTCTGCCCCCAACAACCTTACGACGAATCGCTCGCTAGGAGACGCCTCCATAGATGTCGGTAGAATTCGTCCAAGTCAAAAATATCCGTGGATCGTCTACCCGCTGCGGAGCAAAACAGATTTCAAGAAAATTCTCTCCGCCCATTATCCAGCAGTGTTTCGTCTTAATGAACAGTTCAAAAGACTATTAATCAGAGGATACGCCGCACGAAATCCTTTTTACGATCCGTCTCACAGTTTGCTAACCGTCGCCAGTAACAAACTCCAATCTGTTCCACAATCAACTCTAATTTCAAGGCAATCGGTCGATCGCACGGCTGGCGGACGTAAATCTCCACGCTAATTTCATTTTGGCATTCCAAATCGTATCTCGAAATGGAAATCACGTCCGAATACCCGGAAGATATAGTTCGCGGACCATCTTCGCGGGAAACATCGACTTTCTTTATTAATTCGTAATTGAGACTGATTTGTGTGGTTCGCGTGCTGTAATTCTCCGTATGTGCGTATAGCGCACGCGTGTGTGCGAGATACGTGACGGGGGAAAAAATGTGTGGGCGAATGGGAAAGACAGGGGTGGAAAAGAAATGTAGACGCCCAGTGGTTGCAAACAGTATCCGTACGTCGGTGTATTTACTGCTTCATCTACGTTGGCGGATAAGGTGAGGCAGCTTCAAATTGATACATCACGAATTTTATTAAGTTTTCTTCTTTCTAAAATTTGTTCAAAATCGTCGACGATAGTCGTCTATTCTGTGGCACGTACGTGCCGGTGGCTGTGAAATTGCAGCAAGTCGTATACGATGGAGGACGAGAGGAAGTTTAAAAAAAAAAAAAGGATAAAAGAAACGCGACAGTTTTAGAAAAAAAGAAAAGTTGTAATTGATAAGAAGAATTGGATTGCGAACAAGCTTGATACGGATGACTGTCTTCAACGTTGTTGGTGATGAAAGTCGCAATTAGTGCAGTTATCGTACACAGTTTTGTGAATTTTAAACTTCCCTTCGATCGCCGCTGTATCTCGTTTTTAGACGCGTTTCGACGTTCGACGTTCGGCGTTCGAGCGCGTTAAAAAGTATTTTTCCGACACGCAATAAAACGTTTCGTAAAATATACGATCTTCTAAAGTGAGATTTACGCGTCGTACAATTTTACGAGCAGTTTGTTCAAAAATGTGCCTCTTAAATGCTTAAATCACTTGCACTATTTTTAGAATTAATCGTATATTCTAGCTGCCGACTTACGATAATAAAAGATAATGGATTTTGTTGAAAAGACAAGTGAGAAACGAACAGATTTATTCTTTTTATATCGCATATATGTATTGTAATTTTGCACCATTACATTGTTACATTCTCATCTGCTTCGATAACGAAATTTTCTGTTCCGTACGCTTTAAAGGCTCCAAGATATTTCGTGGTTCGATGGAACGTAGAATATAGCAGATCCATCGTGTCTTTACATTTTATCTTTTATCACTGACCTCTCACCTGCATATAATGTGGATTATAACGTTATTTCAGCATCCGCCTTTTCAGCGAAAGGTGTAAAACGCAAAACTCCTCTTCGAGATCCATCGATGTATCCATAAAACATTTTGTATGGGGTATTACCATACACGACACTTTAAGCTTTATAAACAACGTTTTCTCACTCAGTTACAGCATACGAGTTACGCCATTGCCAAATTTTAGGCCGACATTAATAAAATTACAAGATAAAACAGTCGTTTCGTTGCAATTTCATTCTACGTTATAACAGCCACACGTACTCCGTGTTTGACGAGTATACTCGTCACCGTTTACCTTTTGCGACACATTCTAGGCACACGCTTTCAAAGAGATCTGGAAGAGCTGATTAATCGTATCATAAATTCACTTATCACTCGCTTTTTATCGACCAATTATCACAATTTATTAATCACTGACAATTAGTCGGCTAAATGGTAACATGGACCGTTAGCATGGAAACGTAGAAGCATTTCAGCGTTCGCTGCGTACACGGGATTTATCGAGAAAAATACAAGTAGAGTAGAAATGCGTTTATTGAAACAAAACTTTAATTAACGCCCAATTAACGGAACGTTTGCTGGTATTATTCGAGCAAAGAGCGATACGTAGCGAGAAAAATTGGTAAGCTTCCATTATACGAACTCCAATTATATAAACTGTTCTCGTTTCCTGACAACTTTAGATAAATCGTCTTCCGCCATATTTGTCGAACGCGGTTTAACATCCGCAGCGGTCTCTCTGAATCCCGTAAAAACTGTGAAATGAAAGAAACGCATTTTGATCGTTCGCCTGTGCAACAGAACGAACGTTTCTACGTCGCTTTTGTTATTAAATGGTTTCGTAGAAAGTATTACGTGTTTCGTAGTATAGAGCCTTTTAATACAGTGAAAATACGGTCAGTTGGAAAAATCTGCGTACATCTCTTGGATAGAAAAAATATTTTCTACGTAAAGACGCAGGCAGAGAGGCGTGTGCAGTTGTTTAAGCTGTAAGCTGTTTGATAAATGTATTTTTAATATCTTTCTCGATAAATCCTCGTACATAGAAATACTCCGAAATGCTTTCACGTTTCTCTGCTAACGATTGATATTACATTTAGCCGACTAAAAGATTATGACGCGTCAGAACGCCTAGCGTTGCAGCGCGTGAAGTAGATGCGACAGGAACACGTTTACGCGTATACGGTAATAACTTTTAGTTAAATATCAACGTTTTCCTGACTTATCGCTCGTACGCAGAGACGAGCTCTGTCACGAAGCTGATCCTCGCTTTAAATTCTTACGTACTTCGACGATATGATTATTTAACGGGGTGTCCTGAATTAGAATGTTCTAAAACAGCGTCTTTTTGTGATTTTTTTTAGAAGGGAAAGAAAGAAACGAAGTTATTGAATTTTGAGGTGTGGCTTTATATATATTTAACGAATACAACAAATTTTTTTTAATGTTAACAAAAGAATTATATCAGATTTCTAATCGTTTTCAGTCGGCGTGAAAGATTCACCTCGTAATTCTTGACTGAAACGGAAAAACTAGAAAGGATTAAATTATTATATATTTTTCTTCTCGATGAACTAAAACAGTTTGTCAAAAAGTTGATTTAAATAATTGTTATAGCACCTTGAAGTTTATTCTTTCTTCTTAAAAAACACATTTTTTTATTTTCCGCCTTTTTTTTTTAGTCCACCGAGAAGAAAAATATATAATAATTTAATCCTTTTTTGGTTCTTCGTTTCAGTGGAGGATCACGCCGATTGAAAAATGCAGCCCATGAAATAGGCTTAGAAATAATTTTACGCTGTTATAATTTTTCTTTTACTTTAAAAAGAAATTTTTTGTATTCGTTAAATATATATAAAAACATACCTCAAAATTCAATAACTTCGTTTCTTTCTTTTCCTTCTAAAAAAAAAAATCACAAAAAGACGCTGTTTTAGAATTGATTAACTTGCGATTTATCGTATATTTCATCTGTTGAAGTAACTTCATGAAAAACTCTATATCTTTATTTATGTATATCCATGGCCTGGAGATTGCTATTACGCAGATATATTGCAAATAAGGAGCGGCGCATATTATCCTACCCTTGAATGTATATTATGTCCTGGGTTGCAAGGTCTAGGAACAAAGAAACTAATAAACAGATTTCTCTTTATGTTCCCTGTAGCCTCTAGCCAAAGCCAGAAGCTTACCTTTTTTGGTACTATTCTTTTGCATAAATTTATGAACGTGCTCCCTATCCTTCCATTTTCTAGTAATACTAAAAAATTAAGGATCTGAATCAGTATTATATTATATTTATACCTTTATATTTATTTATACCTTTAATTTATACCTTATATTTATACCTTTAATCATTTCAGTATACTTTTCTATTACAAATTCATCCACTCGTTCTTCGATCAGTCAACGTCAAACTCAGCATCATTCAAAACACGAATTAAACGACGAACGAGAAACGCCAGTTCTACGAAACATAGAAAAATAGAAACATTCCGATTTTTCTGATGAAACGTTATCGTTTCGAGTCAGGCGTTTCCGCTCGATGCGTAACATTTTTTACAATTGAAAGTGAAATTGTCGAGCATCGTTGAAAAAAAATTCTACGTCGCAGCATGTACGAGCAATTTCAGATAAACACAGTTTATATTTTAATCGATGAACGGAGGCTCGATCTCGAGAACGTTTGTCGAAATTAATATTTGTAATTGTGGATTTCGATAATCCAAGAATTAGCTTTTACCTGATAGAAAAGAACTTAGTGGTAAAATATTGTTTTGTCAAACGAGAGGCTGTCTTTAAGTTTCAATCATATCGGGTACTTCGATTTCTTTAGGTGACTTTGATATTAACCCTTTCCACTCCGAATTTTATTTCAATTTCGTTACCAGCAGCTCGCAACGCTTTTAAATTCAATTTGAAATTTACTTTAACTAAAAAAGAAGACAATTTAAATAAACAAAGGAAGAAACAAATTCATTTAAATACCAGTTTTATTCACACTATTGTCGTACCTTGTAATTTTTAAGTGTATGGTATATCTTGGAACAACTTCCATGCAATCCTGGATTTTTTTTCGCGCGTTTCACAAAAAGGTGGGTCTGAAAGAATGTCTAGTGGGACTCGACAAAGGAGTTCCTGAGGTAAAAACTGATGTCGAGTCACACTCCACACAGGAATACAAAGGGTTAAATATGCCATGTATCGTTCGTGTACATACATAATTTTCTAATGTAATTTGATTAAATCCGCATGTTGCACGGTTGCACTTGATTGTCCGTGCGTTAAACCACCAAGATCAATTTACTGCCGGTATCGACATTAGTATTGACATTGCTAGTATTACGCTTGACGCTTTACGCCATCAAGATCATGAAAATCTATTTCGTCTATTTTTTCACATATGCCATGCAATTTCACTCCTTATCGATATATTTCAATTTAACTTTATTCCAACTTGATCGTGGTGTTTGAAATTAGAGAAAAACGTAAAATAATAAACAGAAAATAATTCTAGTAGTTTCTTACAGTAATTTTCTAAAACGATGCTACGCAATTGATAGAAATATATAAAATAACACGTAGGGCAACTGCTGTATCATTTTACCGTGTTGCTGATTTTATCGATATAGACGTAAATTCGAAATATCAAATACCTTGACAGGATATTCGACCGGTGATCAAGCTCCTATAAACTCGATGGTATAAACTCTTGGTAAATTATATCGTAAGCATTAAGAATTTGCTATAAATCGTTCGTCGTGCCGTAAAACGTATCAGTTACAGAGCTGATAAAATTTTTCCATCGACGAACGAAATAGACACGCGAATATTTATTCACTTGACCGTGTAACGCTGGCAATTTGCAAGTCGTGCCAAATCCGCCGACACGGTTTTGCCTCTTTCTCGCCATAAAACGCACGTGTCAAGAGATTCGTGTGACAATCGATTGCGTTGCTCTTGCTTGGTGATGTTAATCGTAATTAGAAATATGTGCGCACGAATAAATTTGCAAATAAAGCCAAGAGCAGCTTGCAGCTTGCAATTTCCGTTCCGTCGGGCGATACTGCGCGAACAAATCAAAGAGGACAACAGAGTCTCATAAACAAGCGAATCTGCTAAACAAGATCTAAAATGTTAAAAACACGTCGCTGATGGCCACGAGTGGTTTACTGCATATCGATACTTTAAACTACGTTTCTAATTCGCGAGATGCGCGGGTTACTCGTGAGATAAACGAGATATAGTGGAAACTCATTGTCTAACTCGCTACAAGTTGCAAAGATGAAGCCACTGATCATTACTACGACGTCGTGCACTGTGCACATTGATTCGTTTGAAACGAGGTCTCTTTATTTTTAAGCGAACTCTATTTATTACCGAACCGAGGTTTTACCAATCTACGCAATTAAATTTTTGCGTTTGCACGCGAAAATTTTATCCGTCGCTCGACCCTTGACCCAGACTAGTAGTCGGCCAAACTCGCGTTTCCGCAGGGAGAGACTTACTCAAATTTCTCATCGACCGCTCAATCGACCCGTTTGTACCGTAACTACCCTTAGGTAACACGAAAACAGAGGTCCTTGCGCCCCGGAGTACCACAGCACAGCTATATGCCTGACGATATACGCGTTAATAAGCCACGACCCATGCGCATTCTTGAACCCGATAACAGGATAGTTGCGTTGATGCGTAACATTAACATTCGTCATTTTTTCGATCAATCTACTTTATCCAATTCTATGGGATTTACGTTGCAACTATGAAAAGAATTTGCGACTGTTTAGTCGGTATTTTTCTACTTGCTATTTATTACTCTTCCACCTTTTTTTTCTTTTTGTACGTGAAGAAATCCTCATGAACACTCCGCTGCTGCTAATAATCGGTAACAGTAGAGTACTGTCGGACTCTTACCGACTAAAATTTCACGATGATCATTCTACGCGTACGACAGGAGTGCTCCAGGAACCTCTCATGAATTGTCTTCAGTTGCACCCTTTTCCGTCGTCCTCTTGTTCGAGCCAATCCTAACAATTCTCCGACTGTTGAATTTGATGCTAGGGAGGGGGGGCATTGCCCCTAGCGTTATCCCCTGTTTTAGTCGTGGGTCCGTTGGGACGGCGATGAAGCGGTTCTAGGGCCGCCTGAACGCCATCCCCCTGCATGCGTGATCCTACAAGGGTGAGAGTTCTTCTTTCTCTCCCTTTCTGCTCGCTCGCAAAAGAGGCGGACAGCCTCGTATTCCTATGGTTCGCTCTCAACATCGTTTCTAGAATCGCCGAGGGTGTGTCAATCTTTCACCTATGACGTGCCGCAGGGAGTAGCTGTGTAGCTCCCACGCCGGACAAAGCTCCAGCGCGTGCTGCGCCGTGTCCCTGCCCTCCCTGCTTTTTCAAATTCGCGATTTAAAATTTATATTAATTTATATTATATTTAACATTTTCGCGATTCAACGTTCAAATTGAAATCTCTTTCGTTCTTTATTAAGTTAAGATTACTAGAAAATAATCGTAAATGCTGCTTTATAATCATATAATTCAAGTTAGAAGTGTGCACATACCTTACTATTATATATAGAATGAGCAAATACTGTTTACTAATATCTTCTACACGTTTCAACGATATATTCTGGACGTTTTGCTTGCGACGAAATAACGAATGCGACTGGTTTGTTGAAATAAACGAAGCCTTGTTATAATGCGTCGCTATCAATTGCGCCACAGTGGCCTCCCCTGACCACCAATAAGATAAATGGTCCATTGGGGAAAAATGTTGTCTTACATCGTCATTTTATTATTATTTTGCCATTATATGCTTGGAACAATAAAAATATTCCCGTGGCGTGCTGAGTGAAACATGTGATTTCGGCGTGTCAGTCAAAGTGTTAAGGAAATTGAGCTACTTCGTAGTAATACGTCGAACTATTTTCTTTTAATTACACAACTTCCGTTTGTGTCTTGAAGTTTCGTAATAGACCTCCGTGGCCTGTCCGTGGTCCGTCGTGTTGATACGTCTTTTGCATATTCTCACACTGAGTTTCACATCTTGTACGTCTGTACGTTGTCAAAGTTTAGGCGCAGCGATAGTGCAAGTAGTTAGAGGTACGTTCGAAGGTGAAGTTCAAGTTTCAAGCTTCGAGCGTAGATGTTCAGTAGGAGAGACGCGAAGGTCGTTGGTTGAAAGAGTAGACCATGGACGTAAACCAAGGAGAAACGTAACTGAAATTCTGTGCTACCCAGGAGAGCGAGGATGATGAGAAGCGAATATAAAACAAACATATAGGTTGCTGGCAAACTCGAGGGAACAATAACTCGCCTCGTTCGCGTCAATGTCGCCATTGGTACGCGGTTATTCCGCTTTTTGATCCTCGAATTGAATTAACGCGAAATAGCAGCCGAAAGCCTTTGTGATTGACGTGACTTTGAATAACAGCGAACAACAAAAATTCGATGCGACGCTCGAGCGCGTGGCAATGGGAGCAGAGGACGCAAGTTCGTCAACAGCGGTGCAATTTAACAATTCGAATGTGGTGAAGTGCATGGAAACCTTTAATCCGAAAAATAGCAAAGAAATAACTGCTGTCCCTTGCACGATTCTCGAGTGGCGTCATCGACCGTCAGCTCTATCGATAGCGTCCGTCGCGAAACAACAGTTTGCGTATTGTTCGTTGATAAAATTGCCGAGTATCGATTATCGTTCAACCCGGCGCGGCAATCTTTGACCCGCGGCAGGCATTATTGTCCAATTATTGGAAGAATTCGAGAATCGACGCAGCTTCCTATTGGCTTTGTTCGAATTCACATCCAATTCGCGGAATTAATTGGATTCATTCCTTCAAACGTATCTTCATTTACCTTCGATGTGCGAACGAGTTTCGCAACGTGATGGAACGTACCTTGTGCTACTTCGTTTACCCCAACAGACACAAAACAGAACGATTCTATCGATCAACGAGGATGAGGTGCCTTTATTTCTTTTTTTTTTTTTCCTCCTCGGTTTGAGCAGAATAAAAACAGTGCGCGTTGAGTGCGTTTTGGCACTCGGTTCGGGGATCGGCAATCCATTAACGCTTCTCTGGCTCGTGTTGTTGCAGTTGTTTGCGATTCAAAGTGATTCGAGTTATCAAGCGACGTATAGTTTGGCGGCGTAGCCTGTACAGCTCTTAACGTACCAAGCTAAGAGTTCTCGTAGAAATCACCTCGAGTGCCAAGAAACAAGTTTTTTCGCCAGCAGGAGAAAACTTGATGTAGTTCAGCCTTAACATAACATCCAGATTCACGAACGAGGGAAGCGTACGGGTAGAGAGGCGTGTGTGTGTGTCGGCTGTTACTTGCAAAGGAAATTCTATTCGTCGAGATCGATGGCATAGACGAAAGCTAAGAAACGATCGACCAATGTTTATTGAAATTTATATTCTTTTTTCAGAGAAACGACGTTGCGACACAATCTTCCAGTGTTAGTGGTAGCTTATTCGGTAAGTGAAATCACAGTTAAATTTCATAATACGGTATTTTTATCGGTACGTAGAACGTTCTCCGGTAAAACATCAAAATTATTCAATTTTGCAATTTACAATGTTTTCTTCGCGCAAGTACCCTTCAAGTAAATTTATTAATTTACTGCAGAGATTACTCGCGTGTTTTTATTCTTCGAAAGAATTGCAAATTAAGCGTCTAACGCAATTTTACGTCGTGCATATTTATGCGCAACTGTGATACGAATTCAGAGGTTCGATAAGGAAAAAAAAGAAAAATGAAAAAATAATGTGTATTCTGTGCAACCACGGAGAAAGGAATATCCGTTGAACAACCAGTTTGTGAAATATCGATTGAATTTTTTACCGAATAACTTGCTGAAAATAACGTCAATTGTTTTAAAATTAATAAAATTTGTATTCCATGCAAAGATATTAAACCGATAGAAATGCTGATTTTATCTTGACGTTTTCCATTATTTTCCAAACAATTTTCTCAACATTTGTAGCCTGACCTTTTACGGTACACAGTTTAACCTTTATACGGTAACGCACTGTCGTAGAACGTATTTCGCGTCGTATAAGAAACAACAGAGAATAGATTTTCTGTTCGAAAACAATGAAAGAGATTTAATAAAAACAGTTTTATTATCGTGCAGGTACGAGAGACTTTTATCGTGAAAGCTATTTCACGAACATATTTACCATGGTGTACAAAACGGTGGAAAATTCAGGAGATAATTTTCACGAAAAAGAGATATATCACGTAGAAACGTATCATCGAGAAATATATATTAATTATCGTTTGTTCTAATAAATAATTAATAATTCAATTACGATACGCTTATGGTCGATTACAACTCATTCGAATACCTCGTAATGATTTAAACGAAGACGTTTAAAAGACATGCATTGCTCCTTCTATCAGCTCGACCATCGTTAAGATTCTCTGAAAAAGATCATTCCGCGAGTATAAAAAATTACCTTAAGTAATTTAAGGTTAAGTCCACACCGTTCATCAAGTCCGTTATGAAGTTCATCCTCCGAGGAAATGTTTAAGACAGGGGACCGAGGCAAAGCGTTCGATGAAAGGGCAATTAAAGCGAACGCGTCCAATGAAAACATATCAAATCGAATTCGTTGTTAACTAATTTCTCGAATTATCGAAAAACATCGCTTTAATTGATTTTCGAACGAAATACATCGGTTCGAGGGTTTCAGGGTTTCAATTAGACTGCCGATGTTTATATATTTATGGAAATTCGCGTAGCATGAAAAAAAAAAAATATATATATATATATGTCGGAGATGTAGAGACATCGAGCCTTTCTTTTGGAAGATTTCTCAATACTTGGGCTCGGGGTGACATAACTGGTCGCCGAACGTAGCCACGGTCACGGGATGAACGAAATGTTTTACAAAGGAGGTTCCAGTGTTAAGGGATACGCTGTATAAACAATCAAGTCTTGATCAGGAGCAATGCTGGTTTATGTGGAACTGCCTAGTTGCGGCGCTTCGGAATTTGTTGATATTCCCGATCGATATGTATTTGATATATGTAACTGTATCTGTCTTTTATTTTGCAATCTCCTTGGAGAGTTTACTGTCATCGTCTTGGAGTCAGTCTTAGAGAAACCCTGTGCCTGAGTGAACGTGTCAGTGAGCTATCAAAAAATATTAAAACGTACAGAAAGTTTCCCGTTGACCGTGGATTCGTTACAGAACCCAAGAATATTATTAAAAGCATTTGTTTACTTATTGTTTGTTATCTTAGTTAACCGTTAAACTAATTGTTTATCAAACTTTGTAAAGAAATATAATTTTATGTAAATACAACCTTTATTGAACATCATGATGGCAAATGCTAACGAAGAATCGTCTCGCGCTCGAAATCCAAACGACAATTCGACATATATATACGCGAAACGTGAGAAGCGGAAAACACATTGTAGATGTGGCAATATCAATAGTGGACGAAACAAATTTTAATTTGGCTCGCATATTTTTATGGAAATTCGTAATTCCATCGACCCGAAATGTTATTAAAAAATATTTTTTATCGCTTCGATGAAGGTACGAATGAATTTACGCGTGAACACCAGCGATCTAGTTATCACGCAGTTGTAAGTTAGTTATGCTCTTAACGGGACCCAGAACTTGGCAGATTTGTCATCTATTTTAAAAAACCTTCCATCGTTCGATTTGATAGGCTGTTTCCCTTTTTGATCTGGTATTAAAATATTCCCTTTGCTCAGCCTGGAAGTGATCTCCAAGTCACGGAAATAAAACGATAAAAGAAAAACAGAGCGCAGATAAAATTTTCCACGAAACGTTGGACATGTCTTATGCCGTTAAAATTACTGAACCTGCTAGAACGAGCTGAATAGCTTTTTTCGCAGCTGTACGACAAGTTGCACATCGTTGCACGCCATTTGTCGCGATTAGCTGCCGCCGACTAATGCGGAGAATTTCGTACAAGTCGTTGACTCGCTGCTAATTAAGAAGGCAAAGTTGCCGAGTAAGACGTCCGAATTATCTCCCTTTCTTTTTTCCCTTTGTCTATCCAAACGAAACTGACAGTATCAAAAATGAACGTTTTGGCGGCGAATAAAAAAGCTGAAACTGCGTTCCTACTAACGCGATTCTTGTCGTGATAACAAAACGCAATTACTATGCACGCCGATTTATTTAATTTTGCTTCTCGTTGGAATTTCTGAGAGAAATTTTTAGTGATAGTGAAAGTAGCGCAGGATGACAGCTAAAACAACTTAAGGCAACTTCGACGAGTTAAAAAAAGGGCAGAAGTTTATTCTACGTCGAAGATAATACCGAGCTTAAGCGGGCTTTATCGCGATATCGTTTCACGTCAAAATATTTTTCTCAATAACGTCAAAGTCTTACGTTCGTTTTTAAAATCCTACAATTTCGATTTTCTTAACGTCTCGGAAGATCGCAGAGGAGAAAAAGCGCGACAAGAATATTTTCATTGACCTTTTCGCTTTGTGACCACCTTGTAATTAAACGGAAAGATTTTAATACTCCATTTATTCCATTCCTAGGATTCCTTAATTCCATTCATAGGAAATTCGAAATGGAACACGAAAAAATATATAAAATATATAAAGTAGCGTTTTCTACAGCAATTGGTTGGTAAGGCAATTTTCAACCGAGATTCTACCTTTTTACATTCTCCAAATAAGGATCCGCGGTTTAATTAGAATTTATTGGGAAGAATATGCAGAAACACGATGCAAGGACGAGATACAAGTTACGAAAGGATTTGCGAGTAACTTACGAGTAGCTTAGCAGCTACGATCTGTGAAATTTCAACTTAGTAAATCTTCTACACGAGGAATAGCGAGAGACAGGAATTTTGCGGAATTGGTCTTGTCGAACTTGGATTCGGCTTGGATTATTCGATAGAAAGAGTGACGATCTGTCGTGTGTAGCGGAAAAGCGTGTGAAGCTTTTCACAGAATCGTCGCAAAGGGAAACGATTATCGCGCGAATCGCTTCACCGAGATATCGAAAGCTGCATCAGACCTGTTTCGAAGAAAAAGAATTTAACATACCGTGTCCCTTATCGATCCGGAGCTTTCACGGGCATTTATCCGCCAACAAGAGAAAGCTTTCGCTTTCGATATTTCTATCGGGCGCGGTGTGCGTTGTCCTGGAAAACGGCCACGAGTTTAAAGCGTCGTTGAAAGGCGTATTCGCAAGAATTGTAAAGATCAGATCGCAAGCCGAAGGCAACGGGAAACCGATGCTGACAAATGATGTTCATCGTAATATCGTAACACGACGTATTGTACGGGATATCGACGACGTTGTGTTCGCTACCGATGTTTTCCACTTAGCTGTAATTAAATAAAAGCGAGGATGATCTGAAAGATCAACGACGACAGTCAGTGGCTCGTTCTTCAACGTTACAAGTTCTTGCGATTATCGTTCATTTTCAAAAAACGAGATGCATAGAACAGTCGTCGCGTACGTTTTCTCTGCGTTTATGAGAAATTCGAAAACGAGTACACAGAGTGTACGAAATAATGCAGAAGCGTATAAAATATTCAAAACAGATATAAGCAAATTTTCTACTTACAAGACAAGTTTCGAAAGATTATGAAACTTCCGAGACGCGTACAGCACATTCTTTCGCTGTCCAAAGTTGCTCTAAGGGGATGAAATTCACCTCCGAGAATCGGCCTACTTTCCGATTTTCCGTTATAGCTTTCAAGCCACAAGTATACATAGAAAGAAACTTTTCGGACGAGAGTTACATCTTTCGATCAGCGCCTATCGTTCGATAAAAGTATCCGTCAATGTTACAGCAATAGCGGGAAATTGTCAGAGGTAGATTTCACTCTCCGAGGGTGAATTGTGGTAGAAAATAAAAATTGCGCCATACGCATCCACGTATTGTCTGCGTGCAATTTCAAAGTTCCACAATTTGTTGAATTTACGCGTTGACGTGTGCCTGGTTAATGAAGCGCGTTTTTATTTATTTTCGTTGGAATATGTATATCGTAGTACCTGTTGCTTGTAACACCAGCAGGTTGTCCCCTAATCGTCTTTGTTTTACAAACATATCTTTTACGACAACGCATCTTTATACAAACACGAAAATTCAGTCAAACAATGCGATCTTCATCTTAATAGGACAAAATGGATCGTACGTAATTCGATAAAATAATAGAAAACAGAAAAATGTTGCGCGTCTATGATTTCCTTATAGAACGAAAGAAACTTTTGCCACGATCTAATATAATATTTAACAAATAACGGCAACTTCCGGTTCAAGTGTCTCTCTTAATTATTTTCGTGGAAATATGAGCGCGCAATAAATATTCACAGTCTAGTTAGACACAGTACTGTGAGAAGAAAGTAATAGAATTTTTATCACTATAAATAATAGATGCATATCCTTTATCACTGGTGGCATCCTAAATCATGCTAGTGGCTTTTGTCGTGTGACACAGCCTGGATATTTCTCTTCGGTTATTATCTGTTAGTCTGTATGTCCGGAGCAAGCTACATATATAAATGTACGTACATATATACATACATACATACATACATACATAGTATATAGCAACGACAGGAAAAAGACTCGCAGCGATTAATTTTCGTTTGTCTGCTTGTTCGACTGCATTTTCCGTGGTAGTTCGATGTGATTAGGATAGCTCGTTACATGGTCGAAACATTGTTGAAACTGCTATATGACCATGATATTACACAATGAGTGTGTAAAGATGAGAGAAAAGAGAGCGCGATAGGGAGAAATTTTGGATCTTTGTTTTGGTCTCAAAATGGATCTTTGTTGAAACGACCTTTTTCGTTTAAATAATATGTAAGTTTTTTATTTATTTAAAGATAGCTACGCATCTTTCCATTTACGTAAATCGATCTCTTCCATCTTCGTGAGTTAGATCTGTCGAAAGTTTTTTCGCTTTCTCGAGTTGGCAAGTTGGAAAAAAAAAGAATCCCTGACATCGCGACGCGAAAGAATGATCGATTTGCCATAGAATGGTCATGTACAGTGAACGGCAATACTATCGCAACATCCTTCGCAATTGAATAATTTCTTCGTAAGGTCAGACCAAACGACTTGAGTTTTTGCGATGAACAAGGTAGAGGTTTATTTTTCAAGCTTTCTTTATCTGGGTTTAGAGCAACGGAAATTGGGACATCTTTCGAAGATTCGCACACGTACAGAACGTTAAAAAAATAATTTATTCCGAAATCTTTCAACTTTCGATTCGCCTTTCATCTCTTCGATTCGCCATCTGAACAAATATTTTGAAAAATTCAAATCAATTTATATGCTCGTCCTTGCTTCTTTCATAACACGGATTACTATCATTTTGAATGAACATGTGTGTAAATTTCGAGCTATCGCGGGGAGACGCGGTCGTTAGAATACGCGTCAACGAGAGTCGTAAATTCCCGTTACGATTAGAATAATCGACACCACGAATAGTTCGATCCCCGTATTTCGGTTAGGATAATCGGGGTGGTTGATGCGGTATAACACTGAGAGTCACAGAATTATAATAATGTATATTTCCAACAATTAGTCTACACGATTGAAAAGAGATAAACAATTAACAACTTTATCGCACGCAGATAATGTAGATGTATACAATATAGAGCAAGGCTCTTACAATTGAACTTAGTCTCTTGGTGGACGTAGCACGATATGATACTTAATAGAATAAGCGAATGTTTGGCAATGTCGCGGATCGACTTGAATTGGTGTTCTGTTCAGAGTTAGACGTTAGGCGTTAGAATTTTGACTAATTGGTCGCTCTTGCGTTGAGATGGAAGAAAGTTCAGTGTGGGTGTGCCCTTTTGCATGACGAACGCGGATTCGTTGTTCACACTTTTCGTTAAGAAAAGTGAGGGTAATGATCCGCGATGTCGATTGGTTATGCCCTACGCTGATGCTTGAAGGGATGGGTAGAAGGCCTCCTACCATCGTGGTTGATAGGAGACCTTGTTCATGGAAAAACCTGATTGATTTATTAGCTAGCTATTCGATTCTTCCCGATGGGTGCGTGTTCGCTTTCTCCGTATTTTTTCAGCGCGCCTGATAAACCCAAGGACCTCTCTAAAAACCAGATGTGCTTCGACAAATATTTTTTGGCTTAAGAAATTCTTCAGGACAAAGGGGTTGACTGAAGACGCCTGTTGATACAATACAGTGACAGCGAAAGAATATATTGGGTCCTTAGGTTTATTGAGGGTCGGAGTGACGTTACGCAGGCCGCTGGCTGTCCGGTCGCGAGGGCTGGCATGCAGATGTTTAGGCGACGTAACAATGTGCTTTTTTCGTGATTCGAATTAAAAGAATTAAACAAATCGGAACGTTGTTTTCCTTGTTGTAGCAATTGTACCTTATGTAACATTTTTATTGCGCTCGTAATTCACGATACTTAGGCTGCAACATACCGAAGCTCCTCTCATACTTGTATCGCATTAGGGGCAAATGTTACATGGTTGCAGAACCGTACAAGCAATATGCTGGAGACAAAGTGGGGTGGGATTTTATGTACCAAGTTAATGCTACATTCCGTTCTCGTATTTGCCGGTGTGGAGACGCGGATAGCGTTTATTATGCTCGCATTTAGGTATTCCGTGGCTGCTTCGATTTCATCATTGGTTTTTAGTGAGGATGAGGCTGAAGTTGTGTGGGTAAAGACTTCTCTAAAGAGCTGCCAGTTGGTGTGTTGGTTATGAATGGAGCCATTAGGTGTATTCTCGATGATAGTTGAACTGACTGTTACTATCACGAGGGAATGATCAGAGGAGAGATCAGCCGAGGAATTGATTTGGACGTGTCTTGACGAGATATTTTTAGTTATGAAGAAATCAAGGAGATCGGGTATTTTGTTTGTGTCGGTGGGCCAGTGTGTGGGTTCGTATGTGGTAAGGTAGTTGAGGTTGTTGGTTATTATGCTGTTGAGGAGGTTTTTGCCTCTTACTGTAACCAGTCTGCTACCCCATTGGGTGTGTTTAGCGTTGTAGTCTCCTCCGGCTATGTATCTGTTGCCCAGGGTGTCCAGGAAGTGGTCAAAGTCTTCTTTGGCGATGGAGTGTCTGGGAGGGCAGTATACAGCTGAAGTGGTGATTGTACCATGACAGTCTTCTATTGCTACGTTTGTTGCTTGGAGGTAGTCTTTCTGGAATGGTTGAAGTTCGTAGTGCTTGATGTTTGATTTGATTATGATTTCGGTGCCGCCGTGGGCCTTTCCGCTGGGGTGTTGGGTGTGGTAGAAGTTGTAGACGTGTATTTTGAGGTAGTTTTTGTCGGTGAAGTGGGTTTCGCATATGAGCATCACATCGATTTGCTGTTGTTTTAAGAATAGTTCTAGTTCAGATTTGTGCTGAGCTAGACCGTTGGCGTTCCACAGAGCTATTCGCATTGGTTTTATTTTGCTTCTGTGCGTATGAATTTGTCCATGAAGAGTGTGAGTAGTGACAGCAAGTTGTTAATTTGCTCAGTTTGCTTCTCGATAAGTTTTTCGAGTCTGGTAAAGTTGTCTGTGCTTTGTGGGGTGGGAATTCTATTTTCTGTGTGTACACTGTGTGTTTTCGAGTTGTTTACGTTTCCTTGCGTTGCCTGCGCATAGGATACTGTTGGTGTGGTGAGTTTTTGGGGTTTAGGTTCTTGTATGGTTATGTCCTTGGGTCTCAGTTTTGGATACTTTATATTATGTAGTGTTTTGTAGGCTGAGCATCCTTTGTAGTTCGCAGGATGCTCTCCTTGACAGTGGATACACTTGGCGGGGGTTTCCGGGGATTTAGTGTATTGGTCAGTGCGGTGATTACCTGCACATTTTACGCACCGGAAGTTGTGATTGCAGTATTTCTGCGTGTGGCCGTACCTTTGGCACCTTTTGCATTGTATTATTTCTTTCTTTACAAGAGGTGGCTCGAACTTAACTATGGAGTTCATCAGCCGATTGATGTTGTAGATTTCTTTGTTGTTTGTTTTTTGTTTTAAGTCTATAAAAAATAAGGATAGTGGGTTTTTTGTGATTCTATGCCTAATGTTGCTGATGTTAGTTACTTCGTGGCCGTGATTTAACAGTTCGCACTTTAGTTCGTCTAGATCGACTGAGTGGTGGATGTTGCGTAGCACCACTCGAAATGGTCTTTCTTGTTTGAGCTGGTATGTGTGGAATTTAGCGTTTAACGTTTTTAATAGCTTGGTTAACTTTCTATAGGCGTTTGGGTGGGTCGGCAGTATTTTCACGTGGTTGTTGTTAATCTTTAACTTGTAGTCCTCTTTGCTGATGTCTTTTTCGATAGTCTTAATCATTGACTGTATGTCGATTACGTCGTTAATGAATATCGGTGGGGGAGGGGGAATTCTTTGAGTATGGAGATTATTTACCTTTTCGGTTGTAATCATGGAGTCTTCCGTGGACTCCAGTATTGAAAATCTATTGTAGGTGGTCACCTGGCTGGCTGATGGTTTAGTTTGACTCTTGTTTACATTTGTCTTGGTTGGTTCGAGCTTTCGTTTTTTCGTGTGATGGTCGTTTACCAGGATAGATGTGTTGCCCTCTTGCCACGGGGGAGGAAAAATGGCGGTGTTATAATTTAGCTCCGGGGAGCCTGTTGGGAATGATAGAGCCATCATCGAGCTAGTTAATTCAGTGTGAAAGAACTAATCGAGAGGCTGTTAACCCCTGGCTAGGTTAGTTGGATTCGCTTTCGACAGATGGGCGTCACGTGGAGTTTTGTGAACTTCACAGGGCACTGGACACACGTCTGCACGTCTCGGCACTCAGCAGCAACTGGATGCTCACGTGCTGCTTTGTGAACATTGCCGGGCACTGGACACACGTCTGCACGCCTCGGCACTCACGAACGAACTGGATAATGTATGTGATAATGTATTTTTAGTGTATCCTGTTAGCTTAACAAAACATAACTTTGTTCAACGTTTGCATAATATATTTAAAGAAAAAGATTCGTACTTCTCCGGGCATTTTAGTGTTTTTCTTCCTTCCCATCCGATGTTCCTGCTATTTCATTTTCTGATGTGAGCGCCTCCAGTGAATTTATTTGTTTGGGTTTCTTCTGGGGGTTTCTGTCTCTATTTCTACATAATTCCACTGGGTGGAATCGGCCCGGGAAGTTCAGTGCTTCACAGATTGTGCACGGTTTTTTTTTTGAATGGTGGATTTACCTTTCTAACCATGTCTATCTTTCTTTCTTGTGTTTCTTTCCTTTTTCTCCAGTCTTCATATTGTCCCAAAATTCCTATTAGGTCATTTGTTGTCTGTATATTATCGCTTTCGATTTTGTCTTGGACTTCGATAGGTAATCCAATGACAATCAGGTGTATCCTCACCTCTTCATCCATTTCCCTTTTTACTTCCAATATTAGTCGTTCTTTCTCTATTGCATATTCTACGAACGAACCTGAAAGGTATTTAAAGTTGTAAGCATATCGTATTGCAGGCCAACCTTTATTCTTAAAGGCTTTGAGAAATGCTTCTTTCCAATCTTCCCAGTTGTGTCCTCCAGCTTTCAGTAGATTTGTTTGGTACCACCTTTTTGCTGTTTTTCCTAGGTACTTTCTCAAACCTTTGACTTTTCCTCATCGCTTTTTATTTTGTATTTTTTGCATTCCTCTTCATACTCTGATATCCAGTTTGTGGCTTTCTGAGTTCCTTCTAATCGTTCTATATTGTTGTTTGTTTCAACTATTTCCCTCTTATCTCGTCTTTAAAGGGTCTCTAGAAGTTTTTCCATTTTCACTCGATTCCGGTTTCACACTCGATTTTGCACTAGCGACTGGGTTACTCGCGCACGATGGTCGTAAGTTCTAGCACTGTTATAATCGGCACTGATCCCACTTCTGATGTCGGGTTGGCGTTACGATTAGAGTTAGGGTTAAGGGCGTAAACGAATCCCTATTGACACTAGACGTGATCACTATGCAATAGAGGAGATATTTACTAGTGCAAACATGACCATGTTGGAATTGGACAAGTAATCGCGATAATTTGATACTCGAGAAGCTAATGACAATGATCTTAGGCTCAATAACGAATCCACGGTCAACGGGATGACGAACTCTACTCTTCTTTAGCGTCTAAGTTGTACTCAATGTTAATGCATGGGGCCATCACTATGTATCCGAGAGTTACTTGAATCGTCGTCGAGATCGTACCGGATAGTAACTCTCCGTCTCGACGATGCCGTCGAGGAAAACTATAATGGGTGGGTCTAAGGACATGATCCTCGGATTCGTCAAAGAAAGCTTTCGTTCCAAAGGTGAGGGAAATTAGCGCTGTTGCTAATTGGTCGATCTCCATATCGGCGTTTTGAAAGAGATGCTGGCCGCCCTTGAGGGGAGGTTGTTGACGGGGGCATCGTTCGTGGAAGATAGGCTTCTCCTATCGTCCCGTAGTTGCAACAAGGACTGTTTGTCTAAATGAAGAACTTTGCTTGACTAAATCTTAAGATTTATTGCGGGTCCTCAAGTTAGCTAAACATACTGCGGAGGTATATTGACATCTGGAGATCATCTTACCCGAAGGATAGGATCTGCGTGTGGCGAGCCACGGAACAGAAACCTTTGAAATATTTACTGCCACGTGTCGCTACGGCTATTTCTTTAAAGGAGAGGTATAGAGTTACTCTGTGCCTTTGTTAGATAAAACGTTCATCCCTTGACCGCGGCTACGTTCGGCGACTGGTTGTCGCCTCGAGCCCAAGCTCACTATCATAAACCTCGAACAATCGGAGCAACATTTGTTTAATCTAAATTACGACATTACGGTATTCCAAGAATCCAAGGAGAGGTTCCGGTGTTTTTCCATCTCCGACAAATATATATGTTTTGAATAAATAGAATTAAAAAGTGAGAAGAAATTAAGAAATAAGAAATTAATCAAACTTACGAAAAAAGATCAATGTCTCTGTTAAATTATATACGTTGTTTATATTAAATAATATTACTCCTGTATTGTTGATAGAATTTGTTTACTACACACACATATATATATATATGTAGTATCGTGGGCAAAAGGCCTAAGATATCTGCAGAATCGTAAACAATGTCGCGAGAGCCGCGGCATCGTCGGGTACATCAATGTGTCATCGATCCTTTTTAAGTGGATAGTTTCGTGGAAAGGGCCCGCGTGACCCTGGCCACGGGCGTTTCGGGACACGTGTCTCGAACGGCGGGAAAAGACAAAGAGACGTTAAAGTGAGTATTAGTTGAGAAGCCGGAGAGAACGGATGCAAAAGGTGTGCAGAGTGTGAATTGAGAAGCGAGAGCGAGCGAGTGTAGAAGCCGAAGAGTGTGAATCGGGAAGTCGAAAGCCGCGTCTGAAAATAAGACGTACGACAGCATTGTAATTATTTCGTTGCTTCGAATATTATTAATTAAATCAAAACATCATTACTTGTCCTTTCCTCTAAGACCCATTAAGATACTACATAATTTTGGGGGCTCAGCCGGGATCTAGAGCGCTAAGTGACAAGTGAAAGTGATATTTCGGAACGATGAGTAACTACATTGCAGGAGAAGCATATTTGACTGACGAGCAGGTGGCTCAGATGCGAATACCTGAGTTAAAAGACGAGCTGAGAAAACGACGGCTGAGATTAACGGGTAGAAAGCGCGAGCTGGTAGCGCGATTGCTGGCTGCGGTACGTTTAGATCGGTAACATGGTGCACGAGAAGAAGACGACGATGACGACGATGTTTTAGAAGACGACGACGACGATGAGATGGGCGTGATTGGGGACCGTTTAGACGGCAACGGTCCAGGGAATCACGATCTCAGTAGTCAAGACGGCGGAGTTCGGGTGACTCCAGTGGTAAGACGACGAGGGCAAGACGAGCCTAAGTGCACGGTGTTAACGTTTGAAGACGTAAAAGACTCGTTAGGAAAATTCAGCGGAGATGACCTACCGAATGTGAGCCAATGGATAAGGGATTTCGAGGAAATGGCGGAAGTGTGTGGCTGGTCGGACATCCACATGGTGGTTTTCGCCAGGAAGCTTCTCACAGGCTCTGCTCAAGCTTTCGCACGCCAAGAACGATGCACGAAGTCCTGGGCGAAGTTTAAAAAGGCGTTGGTAGATGAATTCCCAGACATAGTGAGTGACCGGGAGGTACATCAAGAATTAGCACATAGAACGAAAAGAACAGACGAGAGTCTGCTTCAGTATATGTATAATATGCGTGAGATTGCGGGACAAGGAAGAGTCGATACACAGTCGGTAATCGACTATATTATCCAGGGTATTCCCGATGAGGTCGCGAATAAAGCCATACTATACGGGGCCAGGAATATGCAGCAGCTGAAGGAACGCTTCAAGCGGTATGAAGCGATGAAAAGTGAGATGAGGACGAAAACAAAATTTGGGGAATGCAAGGACGATGAAGCGGAACGATCAGCAATACGGAAGCAGTCGAGGCAAACGAGCAGTGATCCCAAAAGGTGCTTCAATTGCGGCGGTGACGATCACTTAAGTGTTACGTGTCCAAAGAAAGAGAAAGGTGTGAAGTGCTTTAGCTGCAACGAATTTGGACATGTTGCGGCGAAGTGTACTGCACGACCAAAGGAGACTTACGTCATCTCGAGGCCCGAGAAGAAGGAGTACGTGAAAGAAGTGTCGATAGATGACTGTAAGATTACATCGTTAGTAGATACGGGTAGTGATCTCACGTTCATACGATCAGACGAGTATGCGAGGTTAGGATCACCACCGCTAGGAAATTGTAAACTTAAGTTTGATGGTTTGGGTTCCGCTGACAATGAGACCTCGGGTGAATTTACGAAGGTAATGACGGCCGACGGGCAGGCTGACGGTCACGAAGACGCGTCGGATATATTGAGGGTCAACGTGATAGAACAGTTTGACGAGATAGATGTAGCGCACATAGAGGAACCTCACTACCGTGAAGCGATTCGCGATATCTTTAGGGGGTATAAGCCAGAGAAGACGCGGGATGTCGGGATAACCGCGAAAATCGTGTTGAAAAGCGACAAACCCGTAGTACAAAGACCGCGAAGACTGGCGCCGTCTGAGAAAAGAGAAATAGACGACTTGGTGAAGTTGCGAAAAAACGAAGGCGATTTTAAGTGTCAGGTATGTCATAGGCCGGGCAAAAATATGGAGTACGCGGATACCCCGAGTAGAAATTCACTGCCGGGTGCTGTGTATGTGGCTGAGTGTGAGGACGGGCTGATTGCACGGTTGAGAAGCGCACAGAAGAAGGGCATTGAAGTCCGTAAGATTTTAGATGCCGCAACGTGTAGTCAGGCCGATAGATATGTAACCAGAAGATTAATCGACGAAGAGTGGGGCGTGAATTTCGAAAAACAGCGTCGTGAGTTACGTGAGGACGCGAAAAGGAAGATCGCTGCGACGCAAGAAGAAAACAAAAGGAATTTCGACAAAAGACGGAAGAGTGCGAAGCAGTACCTAAGGGGAGATCTGGTAGCCATTAAGAGAACTCAATTTGGCCCAGGTTTAAAATTCGGGGGCAAATTTTTAGGTCCGTACCGGGTATTGCGAACAATGTGGAATGACCGATACATGGTGGAGAAAGTAGGGGAGCATGAGGGGCCTACGCACACGTCGGCGACCGCCGACTTCATGAAGCCTTGGGTCCTCAACGCCGAAGACGACGCATCCGACGATAGCGAAATTGAAGACCACATCTGAGGGCAGATGTTATTGCAGGATGGCCGAATGTAGTATCGTGGGCAAAAGGCCTAAGATATCTGCCGAATCGTAAATAATGTCGCGAGAGCCGCGGCATCGTCGGGTACATCAATGTGTCGTCGATCCTTTTTAAGTGGATAGTTTCGTGGAAAGGGCCCGCGTGACCCTGGCCATGGGCGTTTCGGGACACGTGTCTCGAACGGCGGGAAAAGACAAAGAGACGTTAAAGTGAGTATTAGTTGAGAAGCCGGAGAGAACGGATGCAAAAGGTGTGCAGAGTGTGAATTGAGAAGCGAGAGCGAGCGAGTGTAGAAGCCGAAGAGTGTGAATCGGGAAGTCGAAAGCCGCGTCTGAAAATAAGACGTACGACAGCATTGTAATTATTTCGTTGCTTCGAATATTATTAATTAAATCAAAACATCATTACTTGTCCTTTCCTCTAAGACCCATTAAGATACTACATATATATATATATGTCGGATTAAAGTCAGGATTATGGGGATGGGCGTTTAATGAATTTTCGTTGGAATTAGCCATTGCCGTGATACAATGGAGAGTTTATTAGCACGGGCTTATTAACAAGATTACGCACTAGTGATGATGACCTTAGGTTCGAAACGAATCCGCGGTCACGGGATGGTAAACGTATGTTCTCGCACAGTTCAAGTCTAACTCTTTATTAACTAGAAGTGATGTATTCGCTGGTTGTAAGGTGGCACTGTCATTCGTCGATGAGATCGTACGAAAGAATGAATCTCCGTCTCGACGATGTCGTCGAGGAAAACTATATTGGGTGGGTCTAAGGATATGAGATCCTCGGATTCGTCAAAGAAAGCTTTCTTTCCAAAGGAGAGGGAAATTAGCGCTGTTGCTAATTGGTCGATCTCCATATCGGCGTTTTGAAAGAGATGCTGGCCGCCCTTGAGGGGAGGTTGTTGACGGGGGGCAACGCTCGTGGAGGATAGGTTTCTCCTATCTTCCCGTAGTTGCAACAAAGTCTATTTGACGGACTTCGCTTGACTAAATCTTAAGATCTATAGCGGGTCCTTACGTTAGCTAAACATACGCCACAAAGGCATGCCGACACCCGGCGATCATCTTACCCGAAGGACAAAATCTGCGTGTGGCGGGCCGCGGGATAGAAACTATTGAAGTATTTACTGCCACGTATCGCTACGACTATTTCTTTTAAGGAGAGGTATAGAGTTACTCTGTGCCTTTGTTAGATAAAACGTTCATCCCTTTGACCGCGGCTACGTTCGGCGACTGATTGTCGCCTCGAGTCCAAGCTCATGATCATAAATCTCGAACAATCGGAGCGGCATTCGTTTAATCCAAGTTACAGAGTTGCGGTATTCCCGCGAATCCAAGGAGGAGCTCCGGCGTTCTTTCATCTCCGACACGGCCATTCTGACTATCACACGTCCTCGGGTGTAGCTACAATATTGAGAGTTTTCTTAACGTTAGTCTCGGTACAATTAACATTGTTTACAATTTAACTTAATGTCTAAATAAGCTGAGGGTCCAGTGTAACAATAAAATTTTGTTCGGAGGTTTGACAACAAAAGGAATAGAAGAGAACATGAATTAGTAACGTTGTAATTAATATTGGAAGTGCTAGTTGCATCCTGTGGGTTATCAGTCGGGTCATAACGGCGAAATGGACCAGTCTCGATTTCGTACCCCAATGGATCTCGTTTTTCTAGATCGCACGACCGCACCAAGCTTCGTAACGCTGTAGCTCATGGTGCGCGTGAACACATCACTTGCCCCTTAGTCGAGCTTCATAACACTATAGCTCATGGTGCGCGTGAACACATCACTCGCCCCTTCACCGAGCTTCATAACTCTATAGCTCATGGTGCGCGTGAACACATCACTTGCCCCTTTACCGAGCTTCATAACTCTATAGCTCATGGTGCGCGTGAACACATCACTTGCCCCTTTACCGAGCTTCATAACTCTATAGCTCATGGTGCGCGTGAACACATCACTTGCCCCCTTTACCGAGCTTCATAACATACTCCGTAAGGTGCTACGGTCTTTGTGCTAAGGATCTTCCGAGATCGAGGTACTCATGTCGTCGTGGTCACTGTTATTGCCGTCACTACCGACGTCTAACTCAGCGGGAACGCGACTGTCCGGCATTTTTCTTAATCTGTCGTGACTGTCTTTATACGATCGTTTACCGTCTAGCGTTTTTAGAATATATCTATCTCCTTCCAAAATCTCGGTTATTACAAATGGACCCTTGAATTTCGGCTCTAGCTTGGTTTGGTTTCTTTCCTCGTTCTTACGTAGTACGAAGTCGCCGAGGTTAAACCTAACCACTTTAGCTTTGTTCCTATCAAATCTTTCTTTGTCGTATTGGGCGTTACTTTCTATGTTCTGTACGGCCTGCTGCCTTACATCGGAGATATCGACTTCTTTTTCTTCAATATTGTCGGGTAGCAATAGGTCATACGGTCTCGCCGATCTACCGATTAGTAGTTGTAAGGGGCTCGAATTAGTCACGCGGTTGACGGTGCAGTTCAACGCTAGCTGCATTTCCCCAATCGCGTCTTGCCACGGCCGCCCGGTCATCTCTACTGTCGTGAACATATTTTTCAACGTGCCCATAACACGTTCTACTTGTCCGTTAGCCCTACTGGCACCGGTCGCTATCAAGTGAACTTTAATTCGTTTGCTTTCGCAGAACTCGCGAAATTCTTTACCCGTAAAACACCTTCCCTGGTCCGCTATTATCCGACAGGGACTCCCGAATAGAAATATAGCGGATTTAAGCGCTTTAATGGTGTTAAAAGAATCTATCCTACGAGTATGATGCAGGTATACGAATTTAGTGAAGGCGTCGATCAACACAATGACGTACTCCTTCGAATCGCTTTTACCACTCAGCTTGCCCGTTATATCCATGTGGACCGTGTGCCAAGGTATGCTGGCCTTGGGTATGGGATGCAATTCGGCTTGTATCTTACCTGAACTAGCCTTCGAAACTCTACAAGCATGGCAGTTCTCTACGAACTTGCGAACGTACTTCGCCATTCCTTCGAACCAGTAATACTCGTACAGTTTCTCGAGCGTCTTATCCCAACCCAAGTGCATAATTGACTGATGCACATGGTTAATAACGGACCACCTAAACCCTCTTGGAACAATAGGTAAACTGAGAGTCCTGCCTCTTCTTTGAATTTTCCGGTAGAGAGTACCGGACCGTAATTCGTAAGTATTCGCGATGTCTTCCGCGAGCTCATCATTTTGCAACTTTTCGACAATTCCCGAAATTTGGGGGTCACGACGTTGTTCGGCTAGTAGCCAGTCTTCCGAAATTTCGGCCAGATTAACCATTTTCTCTTTGATTTTGTCGAATCTAATAGGGTCAACGCCTGTGGGATTTCGCGAAAAGAAATCTACGTGGGCCATTCGCTTGCCCTCCCGATACACAATGTCGAAGGTAAACGTTTGCAAGTAAGCCCACCACCTGTGTACCCTGTCATTCAAATGTACTTTGCTCTTAGACGCCTTTAATGAATTGCAGTCCGTGACGACAAGAAACTCCCGTCCGTGCAGGTAGTGGCGGAAATGTTTTATGGCGTTTACAACAGCTAATGTTTCGAGTTCATAAGAGTGATATCTGGATTCCGTGAGGCTGGTTCTTTTACTATAGTATTCTACTACTCGATTTTTACCTTCCACCTTGTGCATTAAAATAGCCCCAAATCCTTCGGAGCTAGCATCGGTATGTAATTCTATTGGGTAATTGGGGTCAAATAGCATTAACACCGGTGCGTCGGTCAGAACGGAGATTACCTCTTGTCTTATTTTTTCGTGCCTGTCCGCCCATGTTATATTTTTACTGCCGGACGTAAGCGCGTATAAGGGTTTTAACAATTGCGAAAATTTAGGGATGAACTTCCGAAAGTACGAGGCTAGCCCTATGAACTGCCTGAGCTGTGTGACGGTCGTCGGCGCGGGTAGGGAGCTTAAGGCATATACTTTACCCGGGTTGGGACGGACTTCTCCGTTCTGGATTACGTATCCCAAATAGAGTATCGACGTCTTCAGGAAAGAGCACTTAGAAAAGTTAAACGAAAACCCGGCGTTTACAAGGGTACTTAACACGATGTCCAACCTCTCTAAGGCTTGATCTATTGAGTCGGCGATAATTAGGACGTCATCCAAATAGACAACGACGTAGGAATACGCAAGGTCGCCCAGGGCATTGAAAATGGCCCTCTGAAAAACAGACGGTGCATTTTTCAATCCGAACGGCATCGTTACGTACTCGTACTGCCCGTCGGGTGTAACGAACGCCGTGTATTCCGCCGAATTAGGATGTATAGGAATTTGGTGGAACCCGCTGGCCATGTCCAGGCTAATGAAGTATTTCGCCGTTTGTAACCTCGCGATTTGGTCCGCGATAAGGGGTAGGGGGTACCGGTCCGCGACCGTATTCTTATTCAACGCTCGAAAATCTACGCACAATCTATCCGAACCGTCCTTTTTCTTCACGAGTAGCATGGGGCTCGCGAACGGCGAATTGCTAGGTCTTATAATGTTAGCTCTGAGTAGTTCGCTGATTCGCGCTCGTACGATTCTCCGTTCTTCCTCGCTAAGTCTATAGGGGCTTCTTTGGACGGTGATGTTAGGGTCGATCAACCGTATTTCTAATTGACCCGTATTTACGCGGGTACGTGGGAAACCCGTGATGAACGAGTTTTTGAATCTGCCGAGAATGGAAATCAATCGGTCTTTATCGTCGCCGAGTACCTCGGTGTCTACATCATTGAGATCGATCGCAGGTTCGGCGATATTATTACAGACATTAACCGTTTTCGACTTACAAATATCGAGGCTATTGCGCGTCATGAGTACGTCGAAGCCTTGGCTTAAAATTTCGCACCCAATAATAATATCGTGTTTTAAGTAATTGTCGGCAAGGACGTGAAAAATTACCTCCAGTGTAAGACCGCTGATACATACGGCGGACAGAATTTGGGTCGTACTCTTAACGCAAGTGTTCCCAATTCCACGCATTACTACTATCTCGGTCGTTCTCTTGCCGGAAAATTTTGAAGCTACCGATTCTTTGATTAATGAGCATTCAGCTCCGGAATCAAAACAAAACAGGAACGACTCACCCTCGTGACTTAATTTACCGGTCGGGGCCTCCACCACACAGAAGTTAACCTGTCGCTCCTCTTTCGTAGCAGGGTTTCCTCTACGTAAGGTCGGGCAGTTGGGCGCGATGTGGCCCTCCTCGTTACACCTGTAGCAGGACACCTTCGAAGACGTGGCAGCCCGGTTTTCCCCTGATTTTCGATTGCGTTTCTCCGCCTCCAGTCTTGTCCTCTCGCGGCACTCAGATGCTTTATGTCCGTGTCTACCACAGTGGTAGCACTTGTGTCGGGAGTCAGAAGGCTTATGCCGTTTAGCTTCGGGACTCGCGGAGGAGTTGCTTACTGAAGACGCCGGCCTCTTCACAGAATCGGAGAGCACTGTCATTTCGCCTGTGAGCTGGTCCTCGGTCTTGATATCGTTCGTGAGTGCTATCCGTAGGACGCGCTGGTCCTGTGAACCTATATGAAGGAGCACGGTAGCGTTGACTATCTCGTCCTTGGTACACCTTTCCCACCTCGCCATCAGGAAGGAACGTAAACGGCTGCTGTAATCTCCCAGGGTTTCACCCTCCAGTCGTGCTTGGTTTTTCATCTTCCATAGCGTCGTGGCGGCTGTCTCTTTCCCACCAAAGCGTGTAAGGAAACGGTCTTTAAACTTTGGCCAAGAGGAAATTTGAGTAGCAGGTACTTGTGTAAGCCACTGCGCTGCCGAGCTTTCTAGAGCGGCACTCAAGGCACAAAGTAGCGCACTGCCTTGCAAAGGTTTTTCTTCCATGATCACGTCAACAGTCGCACACCATGCGGCTGGGTCAGAACCCAAGCTTCCGGGGTTAAAACGCGGAAGCGGCACGATCGTAGATGTTTCACTCGGTCTTTGCTCTCGCGGCTGAGTTATCTGGCGCACGATGGCCATGAGTTGTTCCATCGTTACGTATGGCCCTGATCCCACTTCTGATGTCGGATTAAAGTCAGGATTATGGGGATGGGCGTTTAATGAATTTTCGTTGGAATTAGCCATTGCCGTGATACAATGGAGAGTTTATTAGCACGGGCTTATTAACAAGATTACGCACTAGTGATGATGACCTTAGGTTCGAAACGAATCCGCGGTCACGGGATGGTAAACGTATGTTCTCGCACAGTTCAAGTCTAACTCTTTATTAACTAGAAGTGATGTATTCGCTGGTTGTAAGGTGGCACTGTCATTCGTCGATGAGATCGTACGAAAGAATGAATCTCCGTCTCGACGATGTCGTCGAGGAAAACTATATTGGGTGGGTCTAAGGATATGAGATCCTCGGATTCGTCAAAGAAAGCTTTCTTTCCAAAGGAGAGGGAAATTAGCGCTGTTGCTAATTGGTCGATCTCCATATCGGCGTTTTGAAAGAGATGCTGGCCGCCCTTGAGGGGAGGTTGTTGACGGGGGGCAACGCTCGTGGAGGATAGGTTTCTCCTATCTTCCCGTAGTTGCAACAAAGTCTATTTGACGGACTTCGCTTGACTAAATCTTAAGATCTATAGCGGGTCCTTACGTTAGCTAAACATACGCCACAAAGGCATGCCGACACCCGGCGATCATCTTACCCGAAGGACAAAATCTGCGTGTGGCGGGCCGCGGGATAGAAACTATTGAAGTATTTACTGCCACGTATCGCTACGACTATTTCTTTTAAGGAGAGGTATAGAGTTACTCTGTGCCTTTGTTAGATAAAACGTTCATCCCTTTGACCGCGGCTACGTTCGGCGACTGATTGTCGCCTCGAGTCCAAGCTCATGATCATAAATCTCGAACAATCGGAGCGGCATTCGTTTAATCCAAGTTACAGAGTTGCGGTATTCCCGCGAATCCAAGGAGGAGCTCCGGCGTTCTTTCATCTCCGACATATATATATATATATATATAAATTATATATAATAACAATTGTACAGTGTATAAGTATAGCAAATGAAGATACAGTGTAGCCTGAAAAGTAGTATTAGACAGTAACTAGTCAGACGCGAGTGTTTCAATGATCGTTCGATGTTTCTTATTACTAAGGTGGATAGTTTCATAAATTTTTCCAAAGTAAATTAATATTTCTTTGTTATTTAGTAAAAAAATGGATCAGTGTTCCATCAATGATTAAGGAAAAGAATTAAATATTAATAAATTATGATATAAAAAGGAAGCTAAAAAGCTAAAAAGGAAGCACCCAGCAGACCTTATAAAGGACATAACCTAACAAACACGAGGATGGTACCCCGCTGGGGGTAGCCACCAACATGCTAATTTAACCGTTAAAAAATTCCACCAAATGTCCAAATTGGACAAATTGTGAATTTTAATTCGTTATTTTACATATCGTAATTAAAGTACAATAATTAACTCTTAATTAATTTAATATATATCATAATTTATTAATATTTAATTCTTTTCCTTAATCATTGATGGAACACTGATCCATTTTTTTACTAAATAACAAAGAAATATTAATTTACTTTGGAAAAATTTATGAAACTATCCACCTTAGTAATAAGAAACATCGAACGATCATTGAAACACTCGCGTCTGACTAGTTACTGTCTAATACTACTTTTCAGGTTACACTGTATCTTCATTTGCTATACTTATACACTGTACAATTGTTATTATATATAATTTATATATATATATATATATATATATATGTAGTATCTTAATGGGTCTTAGAGGAAAGGACAAGTAATGATGTTTTGATTTAATTAATAATATTCGAAGCAACGAAATAATTACAATGCTGTCGTACGTCTTATTTTCAGACGCGGCTTTCGACTTCCCGATTCACACTCTTCGGCTTTTACACTCGCTCGCTCTCGCTTCTCAATTCACACTCTGCACACCTTTTGCATCCGTTCTCTCCGGCTTCTCAACTAATACTCACTTTAACGTCTCTTTGTCTTTTCCCGCCGTTCGAGACACGTGTCCCGAAACGCCCATGGCCAGGGTCACGCGGGCCCTTTCCACGAAACTATCCACTTAAAAAGGATCGACGACACATTGATGTACCCGACGATGCCGCGGCTCTCGCGACATTATTTACGATTCGGCAGATATCTTAGGCCTTTTGCCCACGATACTACATTCGGCCATCCTGCAATAACATCTGCCCTCAGATGTGGTCTTCAATTTCGCTATCGTCGGATGCGTCGTCTTCGGCGTTGAGGACCCAAGGCTTCATGAAGTCGGCGGTCGCCGACGTGTGCGTAGGCCCCTCATGCTCCCCTACTTTCTCCACCATGTATCGGTCATTCCACATTGTTCGCAATACCCGGTACGGACCTAAAAATTTGCCCCCGAATTTTAAACCTGGGCCAAATTGAGTTCTCTTAATGGCTACCAGATCTCCCCTTAGGTACTGCTTCGCACTCTTCCGTCTTTTGTCGAAATTCCTTTTGTTTTCTTCTTGCGTCGCAGCGATCTTCCTTTTCGCGTCCTCACGTAACTCACGACGCTGTTTTTCGAAATTCACGCCCCACTCTTCGTCGATTAATCTTCTGGTTACATATCTATCGGCCTGAGTACACGTTGCGGCATCTAAAATCTTACGGACTTCAATGCCCTTCTTCTGTGCGCTTCTCAACCGTGCAATCAGCCCGTCCTCACACTCAGCCACATACACAGCACCCGGCAGTGAATTTCTACTCGGGGTATCCGCGTACTCCATATTTTTGCCCGGCCTATGACATACCTGACACTTAAAATCGCCTTCGTTTTTTCGCAACTTCACCAAGTCGTCTATTTCTCTTTTCTCAGACGGCGCCAGTCTTCGCGGTCTTTGTACTACGGGTTTGTCGCTTTTCAACACGATTTTCGCGGTTATCCCGACATCCCGCGTCTTCTCTGGCTTATACCCCCTAAAGATATCGCGAATCGCTTCACGGTAGTGAGGTTCCTCTATGTGCGCTACATCTATCTCGTCAAACTGTTCTATCACGTTGACCCTCAATATATCCGACGCGTCTTCGTGACCGTCAGCCTGCCCGTCGGCCGTCATTACCTTCGTAAATTCACCCGAGGTCTCATTGTCAGCGGAACCCAAACCATCAAACTTAAGTTTACAATTTCCTAGCGGTGGTGATCCTAACCTCGCATACTCGTCTGATCGTATGAACGTGAGATCACTACCCGTATCTACTAACGATGTAATCTTACAGTCATCTATCGACACTTCTTTCACGTACTCCTTCTTCTCGGGCCTCGAGATGACGTAAGTCTCCTTTGGTCGTGCAGTACACTTCGCCGCAACATGTCCAAATTCGTTGCAGCTAAAGCACTTCACACCTTTCTCTTTCTTTGGACACGTAACACTTAAGTGATCGTCACCGCCGCAATTGAAGCACCTTTTGGGATCACTGCTCGTTTGCCTCGACTGCTTCCGTATTGCTGATCGTTCCGCTTCATCGTCCTTGCATTCCCCAAATTTTGTTTTCGTCCTCATCTCACTTTTCATCGCTTCATACCGTTTGAAGCGTTCCTTCAGCTGCTGCATATTCCTGGCCCCGTATAGTATGGCTTTATTCGCGACCTCATCGGGAATACCCTGGATAATATAGTCGATTACCGACTGTGTATCGACTCTTCCTTGTCCCGCAATCTCACGCATATTATACATATACTGAAGCAGACTCTCGTCTGTTCTTTTCGTTCTATGTGCTAATTCTTGATGTACCTCCCGGTCACTCACTATGTCTGGGAATTCATCTACCAACGCCTTTTTAAACTTCGCCCAGGACTTCGTGCATCGTTCTTGGCGTGCGAAAGCTTGAGCAGAGCCTGTGAGAAGCTTTCTGGCGAAAACCACCATGTGGATGTCCGACCAGCCACACACTTCCGCCATTTCCTCGAAATCCCTTATCCATTGGCTCACATTCGGTAGGTCATCTCCGCTGAATTTTCCTAACGAGTCTTTTACGTCTTCAAACGTTAACACCGTGCACTTAGGCTCGTCTTGCCCTCATCGTCTTACCACTGGAGTCACCCGAACTCCGCCGTCATGAATACTGAGATCGTGATTCCCTGGACCGTTGCCGTCTAAACGGTCCCCAATCACGCCCATCTCGTCGTCGTCGTCGTCTTCTAAAACATCGTCGTCATCATCGTCTTCTTCTCGTGCACCATGTTACCGATCTAAACGTACCGCAGCCAGCAATCGCGCTACCAGCTCGCGCATTCTACCCGTTAATCTCAGCCGTCGTTTTCTCAGCTCGTCTTTTAACTCAGGTATTCGCATCTGAGCCACCTGCTCGTCAGTCAAATATGCTTCTCCTGCAATGTAGTTACTCATCGTTCCGAAATATCACTTTCACTTGCCACTTAGCGCTCTAGATCCCGGCTGAGCCCCCAAAATTATGTAGTATCTTAATGGGTCTTAGAGGAAAGGACAAGTAATGATGTTTTTATTTAATTAATAATATTCGAAGCAACGAAATAATTACAATGCTGTCGTACGTCTTATTTTCAGACGCGGCTTTCGACTTCCCGATTCACACTCTTCGGCTTCTACACTCGCTCGCTCTCGCTTCTCAATTCACACTCTGCACACCTTTTGCATCCGTTCTCTCCGGCTTCTCAACTAATACTCACTTTAACGTCTCTTTGTCTTTTCCCGCCGTTCGAGACACGTGTCCCGAAACGCCCGTGGCCAGGGTCACGCGCGCTCTTTCCACGAAACTATCCACTTAAAAAGGATCGACGACACATTGATGTACCCGACGATGCCGCGGCTCTCGCGACATTGTTTACGATTCGGCAGATATCTTAGGCCTTTTGCCCACGATACTACATATATATATATATATATATGTGTGTAGTAAACAAATTCTATCAACAATACAGGTGTAATATTATTTAATATAAACAACGTATATAATTTAACAGAGACATTGATCTTTTTTCGTAAGTTTGATTAATTTCTTATTTCTTAATTTCTTCTCACTTTTTAATTCTATTTATTCAAAACATATATATTTAATATAATCGATACAGCTGCATAATGCGAAGCTTCATTAATTAATATCAAAAACGTTCATCATTTTCAAACGTCAACTGTAAAAAAATAATAATATATAACAAATTATTAAAAAACAAAGTATGCGGGGAATCGATTCTCGATTTTCAGGTAAACATTGCACCAAAGACTTATAATTTCCCGTTTAGATAATCATCGTTATTGATTGTTATAGACGCATATTAATTGTTGTTCATTTTTGTATTTTATCAAATCATTTCATAATAAAAAAAACTCGATTTTCAGACTTCAGCATCGATCCCAACCAAGGTAGGCCAATATGGAAATATTAAATTCACAATAGACGATGAGACAGCAGCACTGATACCGATACGGATTCAAACTTCGTTTTCCGAGACATTGTCTTAGAGGAAGCATAAAGAACACCCACAAGAAAAACAAAGACGGAAATCGAGGAACTCAACGTGGAAATGGAAAAACTTCTAGAGACCCTTTAAAGACGAGATAAGAGGGAAATAGTTGAAACAAACAACAATATAGAACGATTAGAAGGAACTCAGAAAGCCACAAACTGAATATCAGAGTATGAAGAGGAATGCAAAAAATACAAAATAAAAAGCGATGAGGAAAAGTCAAAGGTTTGAGAAAGTACCTAGGAAAAACAGCAAAAAGGTGGTACCAAACAAATCTACTGAAAGCTGGAGGACACAACTGGGAAGATTGGAAAGAAGCATTTCTCAACGCCTTTAAGAATAAAGGTTGGCCTGCAATACGATATGCTTACAACTTTAAATACCTTTCAGGTTCGTTCGTAGAATATGCAATAGAGAAAGAACGACTAATATTGGAAGTAAAAAGGGAAATGGATGAAGAGGTGAGGATACACCTGATTGTCATTGGATTACCTATCGAAGTCCAAGACAAAATCGAAAGCGATAATATACAGACAACAAATGACCTAATAGGAATTTTGGGACAATATGAAGACTGGAGAAAAAGGAAAGAAACACAAGAAAGAAAGATAGACATGGTTAGAAAGGTAAATCCACCATTCAAAAAAAAAACCGTGCACAATCTGTGAAGCACTGAACTTCCCGGGCCGATTCCACCCAGTGGAATTATGTAGAAATAGAGACAGAAACCCCCAGAAGAAACCCAAACAAATAAATTCACTGGAGGCGCTCACATCAGAAAATGAAATAGCAGGAACATCGGATGGGAAGGAAGAAAAACACTAAAATGCCCGGAGAAGTACGAACCATTGATAAAACTGCGAGTTAAAGTCAACGATCAAAAAGAGATTAAAGGTGTTTACGGGAGCGAATGCAAGTTTTATCGTTCAAAGGATCATTGATCAGATAAAAGAAGACAAGAGCATGTTCAAAACCATCAATGGGGAAGACTTCACGAGTAGCCGGGCAAGACTAAAAATGAGGATAAACAAGATAGAGAAAGAGATAGATGTGTATATAGTACGCAATAATAACTTCACATATGATCTCATCTTAGGGCTGGACGCCATAAGGGAATTCAAACTAAGACAAGACGAGAATTTGAGGGTTAGCCAAAAAGTAGACGACAAAGAGGAAGTAATATTTAATAGAAAAGAAGAAAGAAGAAATAACCAGAGAAGAAAGGTAAACGTTACCGAACACAAGGAGACGGGTAAGCCTATGGACAACCTAGAACACCTAAATAACCTACAAAAAATAGAGGTAAGCCAACTTATAGAGAGATGTATTTGCTAAACACAATGTGGGAACCAGGAAATCACAAGAAGCTTCTATTAAGCTAATCGAAAATAAATACATATCAAAGAAACCATACAGATGTAGCATTCCAGATCAGAGAGAAATAGAATTCCAGATTACGAAACTACTAGAACACGATCTCATAGAGGAATCAAGTTCACCATTTGCAGCACCAGTGACACTAGCCTTTAAAAAAGAGTCGAATCGTAGAGATAGACTATGTATTGATTTCAGAGAGATAAACAAAATTGTAGTTCCGGAACCACAACCATTCCCAAGAATTGAAGATATCATAGTCAAAGCGGGAAATTGCCATTTCTTCTCAACGTTTGACATTAATTCGGCGTTCTGGTCAAAGAGGCGATTCAGTACTGGCAGCATTGGTTAATCGGTAGATACTTCACTGTCCTTTCAGACCATAAACCGTTGGAATCAATGAGAATCAAAGCAAGAACCGATGAAACTTTAGGAGACCTGATGCACTACTTATCGCAGTACGACTTCAAAATCATCTACTCACCAGGAAAACACAAGATAGAGGCAGTCGCACTATCCAGGAACCCCGTCTTAGAAAGTTTTGAGAACGAAGAAGAGGTTTTGAAAGTAGCGAATATTATAAAAAAACAAGACATAATCCGAGATCAGAAAGAAAACAGAGAAGATATTAAAAATACGAAAGACCTTATAAAAAAATCAGAGATTTTTTTTTAAAATATTAAAGGACGCCAACGTATATTCGTCTCACAAGAGTTTAGTTTAGGCGAGCATATCATAAAGACGGTGCATGATTTCTTTGGCCATGTTGGAAGGAATCACATATTGAAAAAAATCCGACCCTTTTATTATTTCAAAAATATGGACCGAATTGTCGACAAATTCTGCAAACAATGCGAAACCTGCATTAGGAATAAAAGCAGAACGAGAAGACCGATCGGGCTTATGTGGAGACTAGGACCAGCGAGGAAACCGTTTGAAATAATGTCATTCGATACGGTCCGAGGTTTTTCCAACAACAACTCACCAAAGAAGTATATGCATATACTCATAAATCACTTTTCAAGGGCTGTTTTTATGTCCACATCGAAAACACAACGCGCGGAAGATATCATAAAACTTATAAACTCGACAGGAGAAACTGACTCCATAAAAATTATCCTTGCAGACCGATACCCAGCGATGACATCCAAGGAAATTCAAGAGTACGCGAGAGAGAAAAACATTAAATTAATTTTCACCTCGACAGACTGTCCATCCTCCAATGGACTAAACGAGAGGGTAAATCAAACATTAGTAAACAGAATCAGATGCAAGATCAATTCGAAAAAAAAAAAGAAACTGGACAAAGATCGCAGAAAAAAGCGTAGAAGAATACAATCACACCAGACACAGTGTAACGGGATTTGCCCCAAATCACTTACTGTATGGGAAAATGATCGAAATCATCCCTAAGGGAATAACAGAGAAGAAGATAAACTTAAAAAGAGACAGAGAAGAAGCATTTAAAATCTCAGCAAGAAATTTCGAAATCAACAAACAAAAATATGACAAAAAAAGACGAGAACACGAGTTTAAAATTGGTGATACGGTCTTCACCCACAACGGAAACAGAATGAATAGAAATAAGCTGGAAGAAATTAGGAAAGGACCTTTCAAAATTTTGAGAAAGATTTCAAACTCTATATATGAAGTGGATAACGGTAACCGGAGATCTGAAGGGAATTTCTTCAAACTGGCCCGGAAAAACGACCGAACAGAAAGGAAGTCGATCGAAGAGCTTCCGTTCCAACAGCTTCGACGTGTCGACATTGCACGGAGCTAAAAGTAAGCTTAGCGGATCCTCGAAAGCCGCTATTTCGACCTTTATGGCACCGTCGAATTGGTTCACGAAGAGACACCAACCGATGTCGAAGAAGCCGGAAGATTTAGTAACGGCCAGTTTAAGTCTCAAGTTCGATAAATCGAAGGTAGTGAAGGCGGTGAAGGAAACGTTGGGTAAAAAGTCCCCTAATAGCGAGGTCAAACACAAAGTCGTATGGGACAACACTAGTGGAACCAAAGTGGACGCTCAGGTAAGTTGTATTTCTCGTTACGATATCGTTTCTTGTTTAAGAGCCATCGTAGGTGAAAGGGGGAATGAAAAAGAAAATCGTAAATCGTAAAATCTCTTCCAGAGAATGCACTTTATCGTAAAAATTAGTAAAGTCAACAACAACGTGAAATTAAATAATTGTTGTTTGATATTCTGTATTATCGATATAGGTGAAACGTGGAGAAGATAATTTGCAATCATTGCGGACAATATCGCAGTGACATTATTATCAATCGGTAATATTAAAGATAAAATTCATATGGGATGAAAACAGAGCGTCAAAAGTGGTTATTTTCCGATCTTCTTGCGAAGGGAAAAATGTTTAAGAACGGCTCTCAGCAAGGAATAAAAAATGTTATTACAGTTCCATTTTCGTGTTCGTTTTTTTTCTACATGATCCATGTGAAATAATTCTTCAGATGCTCTGCTGGTAAATGAATCGACGTTTGTAATAGAGGAAATATGAAGTACAGCGAGATCGTTGTTGACTATTGTTCTACACCGATATCGACAAAATAATTCTTCGACAACTCTATTGATAAATCAATTGTAGTTTGAAATCAAACGAATCTGAAGTACCATCAGTTTGTTGCTACGAGAACAATAGTCACCAACGATCTCGCAGTAATTCGGATTCGTTCGATTTTAAACTTCAATTGTTTTACCGACAGAATCTCTGAATAATTATTTTGCTTGTAAATTCTGTTGGTATATCGATTAGAGTTTGGAATCGAGCAAGTACGAAGTACAAGATGGCTATTGTTCTCCAGTAGCAACAGTCTGATAGTATTTCAGATTCGCTTGATTTCAAACTTAGTTCCTTTGGTTTAATTACTGATTTATCAGCTGGATCAAAATTTAAAGAAAATGAAGATCAAGTGTAGCGCGTAAGTTTTACCTCTGCTTAATTTTTTCATCTCTACACTCATCTTTTTCAACTTCCATGTCACATTTCGTATAAATGCTAATAATTCTTTGTTTTTTTTTTGATAAATTCTCTTAAACGTCGCACAAGAATTTTTCGTTCGCGAGGAGGTGCAAAAATGGCCACTTTTTGACTTAGGTCAAAATTTGCAAATTTGGGGTTAGCCCCAACTTAACCACACTTTTAATCCAACATGAATTTTATTTTAATATTACTGACCTCTGATGGTGGATCTGCGATACTGTACTTAATGATTGTAAACTATCTTATCGACTTCTCATCTATATTAATAATATAGAAATGTTAAATATTATTTTGAATATTAGGAATATTAAATAACAGTTAAATACTTAAATATATGTTATTTGATTTGTTTTAGAACGAAGCTCATTCTCTGGAGTGAAACCTTTAGTTTCTCTTTCTTACGCGATAAAGGAGAGGTGCAAGGATTTAAATATTTATAACATTATGACCTTTATTCTTTAAGCATGAAAATATTTTAAATACAAGCATATAAATATTACATATAAATATTTCTATTTACATATACATCAAGTAAATTTACATGTACATTTTCATCTTGGTAAAAAGAACGTGTAAATTATCGTATTTACTATTACGTATTTTAACGCGAAATCTCGTTTCATAAAAATTTTCATTCAAATACGTAAATACATAATATTCATAAATTTATAAGAACAATTTTGTCCGTAGGTATTTGGTAGCGCAATTGAGAAGATGTTAACGGCGGAAAAGGGAAACGATACGGGGGCTTCCGGGTCGAGCGGAAAGCCCTCGGTATCTCCGAACAAACCAATGTCAGGCAAAGTGACAAATTGGTTTTCAAATACCAAGAATCAAAATCGGAATCAGACGGAATCCAGCGAACCGTCTCTCTGTTCTTCCCTAAAGGACCTATTCAAGAAGTAATGGGGAAGAACAAATGCTAATAAATGTTAAGTGTCTCTAGTTTAATTAACACTTCTTTATCTTTATCTTTATTAACACTTATTTATTTAAGAATTTATTCAGAGATTAACACGACCTAATAGATGACTGACAATCTGGTGTAATTCAAATTAACGAGCTATACTTTCCTTGTATTTTCTTATTGCTATACCTCTACAATATTCTTTTATCGTATCTGTCGATTTTAATCTCACACAAATATCTAATAAATGTGTATACAGTAGTTGACGAAAATATTAGATAGAAGATTTTTGCGAATATATATTATGTGTGTTAGTGTTTTTCTTCACTTCACTTCAATGTAACGAGACGTGTCTATCATGATTACACCGGTAAAAATTGAGACTAATTTGGAAATATATATATGGAAGCTAGAAGATGCTTATTGCAGACGTACACATAGCAAAAAACTAATGTACAATGTAAAGAGTATTTTTAAACATATGATTGATTAGGGGTAAAAATGCTCCTACTAAAAATATTGTGACTTATTTATACAATACATAATTAACTGTCCAAATACCGATGGTAATCAATAAGCATCTTATAATTCCTATTTACATTTGTTTCAAAAGCTTCTTTCGTTTCATAAGGAAATAATAGATGCACGACACTTTTTGTTTTATATTATTCTATCGATTTATGTATGATCTATTTTGTAGTAATAGAACAAAACGAAAGAAACTTTTGAGACAGCCTAATGCATCTTGAAATTCATGAAAAGCTTCAACAAAATATTCATGGAAAGTTTCTGTAAGCGTCCGAGTACTTTCGTGAGCCGTTATATGTATAATAATTCGTTACAATGTTAGTGATAGCTTGGAAAGTGAACTATTTTTATTATACATCTTTTTACTTTCCATATTACGCTCATAGATACTCTAAAACGCCGCGATACTAACTCTTATCTATCATGTTTACGAATGCCTATAATTTGTGAAACCGCTTCTGATTTTACGGAAATTTTGCAGTTGCTTGATGAATGAAACAGATTTGTTAAGAGAATCACATGTTATAGATACCTGAACTGTGATTTATTTAATATATCTTTTCTGATTTGTTATCCTGCAACATTTCCATGTTTTACGAAGCTTTAAATTAAATTTCACAAGTTTATTTTCCTTAAGCTAAAGACGATGCTGGTGAAATATTTATTTCTGAAGTAAAAAGTAAAAATATAGCTTACATATTGCTTGTATTTAATCATGTATTACGATTAATCCTGTTGCGATACTCGTATATTTCAGTTAGGCTCTGGTTTTAGTAAACAAGAAAGATTTATAATATCTTAAGAGGATGTTTAGCATGAAATCATGCTAATAAGAAGTTTTTCATGTTTTTCTTCAGGCTTAAAATATTTTTTAATGTTGTGAAAAAATTGGGTTGAAAATGAATAAAAGGGTGCAACAGGGTATTTAAACAAACTAATGTCTCTTATATGAATAAGTCGAGTGATATGCTGTAAATTATTTTCACAAAAAGACACCCATTTTTATTATTGTTTTCTAAACAAAATTCAATAATAATAGGAAGTTTCTTTAACTAACATTTAGTTATCGATCCTATTTTTATTGAAGTTTAACAATACTGTTCAATGTTAATAATTATTAATTTATAAGTGAAGGGTAATTCCAACGAAGAAAGATATCATTTGCAAACAAATAGTTTCAGATGAAATCAGCATTGGTACTGTAAATTTAAGATATTATAAATCTAATATGTATTGTATCGCAAAGCGGGATTCATGATGAAAAATTAAATATAAAAGTCCATGAAATTTCGCAAATTTAAACATCTCAGTTGATACAGCTTTAATAAATGTGGACAAAAGTTTAGTCTATCTTTATATTTAAATAACGCATGATATTTAATTCTACAGTATAATTAAACAAAGATTCGAAGCTGAAAATTTCGAAATATAATTGAACAATATATCGTACAATAAATGTTATATGATGTTCTGTAAAGGAGAATTGCATTTTTATGAAGAGGATCAAAGATAAAAGAGATTTTTGTTGAACGATACGACCGTTTCGAAATTCCATTTTGATCTTGTGTATGTATAGTGTATCTCGTACAAAAGATATTACAACAAGCGTCCAGTCATAATGTGAAACATTAATCAAAATTTCTAATCTCGAGTGTTTCAAGTCCCAGAACTCATCTTAATAAATATAAGAAGGACAGATTAAATTCAATCTTATTTTTCTAATTTTCTCGTTAATAATTAAATATGAGCATCAATCAATCAATAGTTCATAATGCACGGTATAATGCGTGTATAACATTCATCTGATTTCAATTAACTTACGTTTAAGCAAAATAATTATTCGAACTAGTTTATCATTCACATTATTACACATTTTAATTGTATATATATCTAGTACAACATAGAAAGGATATTTTAGGATTATGAGTATTCCTTTAATTTTTAAGAAGAACAATAAGTATGCATAGTATTTCTTTTATCTCATATTCTAATTTCACCACATTGAATTTTCTAAAGAAAGATGATCTATTTATTTTAGATAACGCAAATCCTTTATTTTAGATATGCAAAGTCAAATATATTTTTGTCAATAAAGACACAAAAAATCTTAGATGTCTAAATGTCAGCTTTAAGAACAGTAGACTTGCCTGCCTTCAAACTTAAATGTCCTTTCCAGTAGTAAAACTTAAAATGACATTAACAACGGCAGTAATATTTACGCCTACAGATGGAGGATATTAGACTTCGATTAAAATACAAGTAGCTCAATAAATATGAGTCTAAGTACGATGGTTAAAGAATAACGATTCGTCATTCTTTATTCCAGCGCTTAATGCTATCCTTCTTTCAACAAATACAATCCTAGAACAATGCCGCTGAAGAGAAATGTTATGCGTGAATTTATTTGCCTTTGCGGGACGAAGGTTTATTAAATTATTAAATGAAAATATTAAATGAAAATGAATATGTATAATTGTGTGTATAAAAATTGATATATGTATGTATGTATAAAATATATATATGTATGTATATATATATATATATATATATATGTCGGGTTGGCGTTAAGATTAGAGTTAGGGATAAGGGCGTGAAACGAATCCCTATTGGCGCTAGACGTGATCGTTATGCAATAGAGGAGATATTTACTAGTGCAAATATGACTATGATGGAATTGGACAAGTAATCGCGATAATTAGATACTCGAGAAGCAAATGACGATGATCCTAGGCTCAATAACGAATCCGCGGTCAACGGGATGACGAACTTTACCCTTCGTTAGCGTCTAAGTTACACTGTATGTTAGAGCAAGGGGCAATTATTACGTATACGAAAGACAGGTCGATTGCCGATGAGATCGCACTAGAGTGAGTGGCTCTCCGTCGCGGTGACGCTGTCGAAGAAATCTATGATGGGTGTGCCTAAGGGAACGAGATCTCGGAGTCGTCATCGACTCCAGTCGGAGGTTCGGTACGCATATCGAGATGGTGTGTAATAGAGTCGACAAGTTAATAGGAGCCCTTAGGGGAATTCTACCCAACATCAACGGGCCGCCCAGCTTGGCTCGTAGGCTCTACTACAACGTGTGGGAGTCCATCGTAACTTACGGAGCGCCGGTGTGGGCTAGAGCAGCGAATGCCGATAAGAACAGGTAAAAGCTGAAACGAGCACAACGAACGGCCCTGTGCATAACAACGCCGGCATACCGTACCGTCTCCCACGCGGCACTTTGCGTGTTGACCGGGAATCTCCCGATTTACATAAAGATAAAGATGCTCGGAGAGACCTACGAGAGGAACAAGATCCATGGGTCCAGGATTGGCACGGATGACGGCTGCAAGCTGAAGGAGGAACTGGAGGCGATTCGCAAGAAGGCCCAAGATGACTGGCAGAAGGAGTGGAACAACCACAAAAAGGAAAATATCACAAAGAAATTAATACCGAGTGCGCTGCTATTTACCAAAAAGAAGATGGACATCGATCACCACACCATGCAGCTGCTAACCGGGCATGGGAGCTTCGGTGTCTATAGAAAAAGGATTGGCAAGGACAGCGACGGCAACTGTCTCGACTGTGTAGACCCGAACGACGATGCAGAGCACGCCCTCTTCGCGTGCCCGAAGTGGACGGACAGAAGGATCGAGCTGGAGAACGCTCTGGGCGGGAAGATAGACGTGGGCAATCTGATCGCCACGTTGACCGCCAAGAACGAGAGCTGGAATAAATTCAGGCAATTCTGCAAGACCGTCATGTGTCACAGGAGGGTGACAGCGAGGGCCTGGGAAGAGGCAAGGGGGAGAACGAGCGAAACAACAACTACGTGGAGCAATGAGGGCAAGAACACGAAACAACGAAAAACCGCAGAAGGAGACCAGTCCAGTATTCTGAACTGGCTGAGAGGACGACATGAGCAGTAACTGCCCGAAGAAGTAGATACAACGGGGCACGAAAGGACAACCCTGATGACTGCCGACAGGTTTTACCGGGGTTGTCTGCCCTCTAAGCGGAGGAAGAAGGAGGAGGGGTTTTTAGTGGGTATGGCAACGACAACCGACCGACTCCCACATAACCCAGTGATGCGGGTCACTGGGCACGCGTAATAGCATTTTCCCCTCCCCACGCAAAAAAAAAAAAAAAAAAAAAAAGGGCACGAGATCATCGGATTCTTGGACAGCGGAGAAAAGTCTCCGTTCGAAGGGTGTGGGAAATTGACGTTGCTGTTAATTGGTCAATTTCCATGTTGGTGGTTAGAGAAAGATATTAGCTGTCCTTGGGAAAAGTTGCTAGCGGGAAGCGTCGTTCGTGGAAGGATAGATTTCTCTTATCTTCCCATAGTTGGGGCACAGGCTATTTGTCTATTTGAAAGACTTTGTATAATTGAAACTTAATATTCGTAGCCGGTCCTCGCCCAGCTAAACATATACTGTGAAGATGCGTTGGCATCTGGCAATCATCTTACCCGAAGGACAAAGTCTGCGTGTGGCGAGCCACGGGGCAGAAACCATTGAAACGTTTACCGTCGTGCCCTGTCCCAAGTATTTCTTTTAAGAAGAGCTATAGAATTACTTCATGCCTTTGTTAGACAAAACGTTCATCCCTTTGACCGCGGCTACGTTCGGCGACTGATTGTCGCCTCACTATCATAAATCTCAAATAAATACAGTCGGATCGAATGACGACAGTTTCTTAATACGGCTATGGTGAAATCTAAATTTCAATACTAGGGGTCTTCCCAAAGTTCCAAAGGGAACGTTCCGGTGTTCTTTCATCTCCGACATATATATATATATATATATATATATATATATATATATATATATTATTATAATGACTTATTTTAATAATGACTTAATTTGTATAGTAAAAACAGCTAAAATCTCATGTAAGATTGTTGGGATGTTACGTGATATTTCTGTTGCATCATTGATTATCGTTATACTTTGAAAAATAATTAAGGAAGCGAACAATGCGTGGACGATTATGGCAGTTTTATTAATAAACGAACGTTTAGTAGAGAATATGGATTTATTGGATAAGTAAATGTTTCATTAAATGTAACTGCTACATGCAGAATAATATGTTGTTACATGTATGAACTAAAGTTGATGTAATACTCATATTGTATTTATGGTTTCAAAGAATTAATAAAATCTGCTGAGATTCAAACGTATACTCTCCCTTTTATTCTATGAGAATTAAACATTTAGAAGATTTTATGAAAATGCACTAAAAAACAATCAGAAGCATCTGTTTCTCCTCTTTTTTTTCTTTTTTTTTTTTTAAATATGTTGATTGCCACGCGATTTTTATACTTATTTTGACTTGGATAGATAGATTAAAGCGTACCATACCAAGACATTTCATTCTTGCAAAATATTCTAGTCTATTTGCGTACGTGCTCATAATCTTGGCTGATAACCGCCATTCGCTATATACATCGTTGGTATCGACGTCAAAGGATTAACACAGACAAATACACAATCCATACAATCCGATTTGATTGATTTTAGATCTTGCATCAAACAGATCTCTATATAAACAGATAATTTCTGATTCTAAACATTTGTATCGCTTCTTCTTCCGCTTTGAAATCCTCTACAAACGCCTTTTATAGTCGTTCAACTTTTCAGCTCACAGAAAAGAACATTACGCGTATTCCTAGCAATCGCCCAAAGACTCGAACGTGTGCTTCGATAAAGCTCGCTTAACTTTCATCGACACATCGATAACTTTGCGTTCCAAGATGTTATTACGCCCTAGAATCCCTAACATAATTTTAGAACCAGAATTTCTGTGCAAAACAATTCCATCGCTTTGTCACGCTTAACGGCTCAATCATCGAAACATGTATCATAACGCACGAATTATGATAAAAAAGAAACTGTCTTTCGAATAAAAGCAATCCGTTTGCCAGGTGCGCTTAAGGATGTACAGGACGTCGACGGAGCAAGTGTACGAAATACAGCCGCTGGAGGGTAACAGTTCCGCTCAACGTTACACTCAACAGCCGAAACAACGATTCTCTGAAATGCCTACTCCGTCGGTTTCGCCGACGTCTTCTCTCCGAAAGCGCGTCTCGGAACTGCCAAGAGCCGCGAGTGCATCCGTTTCCGGTGCTGCGGGCATTGTCTGCTCTAATACGGATCTGATATCGATCCTAAGCTCGTTAGAGTCTTCCGCGACGAAAATCAACCGATGCGGCGAGGAAGCGCCGAGTTCCCGGGACGATAGCAAATCAAACTGGCCCGGAAAAACGACCGAACAGAAAGGAAGTCGATCGAAGAGCTTCCGTTCCAACAGCTTCGACGTGTCGACATTGCACGGAGCTAAAAGTAAGCTTAGCGGATCCTCGAAAGCCGCTATTTCGACCTTTATGGCACCGTCGAATTGGTTCACGAAGAGACACCAACCGATGTCGAAGAAGCCGGAAGATTTAGTAACGGCCAGTTTAAGTCTCAAGTTCGATAAATCGAAGGTAGTGAAGGCGGTGAAGGAAACGTTGGGTAAAAAGTCCCCTAATAGCGAGGTCAAACACAAAGTCGTATGGGACAACACTAGTGGAACCAAAGTGGACGCTCAGCTAAGTTGTATTTCTCGTTACGATATCGTTTCTTGTTTAAGAGCCATCGTAGGTGAAAGGAGGAATGCAAGAACGCACATAATACGCAAAAATCTATGGCAGATTCAAAGTACAGTACTCGTTGTGATATTCGGTAAAGATAATAAGTTCTCCTATGGAGATTTCATTTTTCAAATTATTCTCGTAAAAGTACGTATTTGCATAAATAAATAGCACACGGTCTCTGCGTAAATACCCAGGCCAGTTATAAATATTTCAGTTTGCCAACGATATCCCAACATGTGGGACACTCACATGTGTGCTACTTCGTGAGCGATGATAAAGGCGCTGGTCAAGCCTTCGTCTCGATTTAACGCGCACGATCTCGCGGGATAGCATACTCCTGACACAGGTGCGTAACCGGAAGGACCTCCTATATCTAATCGCGTCAACCATACAGCAACATCGTGATTTACGTCCTTCGAGGACAGCATCTTTCTGTTCCATTTGTTCACGTTCTCGAGAGATCGTCTGGCATCGCCACGGCGGACCTACGACAACGTTTAATATTTTCTTAATAAAAGCTAGCAAATATTACGAATATATTATATTTATTATTACATCATGCATTATATACTATATATAAATATTCGTCAATGATAATAAATATATGTGCAAGTAATCATGTTGTTGATTGTAATCAAATGTAACTTGTAACGCTATTAGTATTTTAATCTTCCTGAAAAATGTTGAAATGTTGATTCAACAGCAGAGAAGAATAGCAGAAAAAGAAAAGTAAAAGGAATCGCAAGTGTCGTATATCAATGATATTATCATAGGTCTATAACATTAAATTAAGATTCTTAAGAGATGAAAAAGGTTTAATAGTCGATTATACAGATATTTCGGATACACGATAAATGCGAGGTTTGTCAATGATCCGTGAAAATTGTTTGTTTGGAAATTTGTTTCCAAGGGATCGTTCACGGTTGTCCAATTTAACAAAATGGAACTCGTTGCATTTTATCGACCTAAAACGTCATGCGCAGATATTTTGACCTATATAATTTATATACCATACACTGTACAGATAAGTAGAAAATAAAATAATTGACACTCGCATATGCGTATCTCAGATAGTTACTACTTTAGTTAAATGATTTAATTTAATGGAAATCGCTTACCATAACGTCTCGTTTTTCCGCGTATAAAATCATTCGTACGATCACTAGAATCATGTTGGATTCGAGCGATGGGTCCATGTAAATTGCACTGACCTAGGATTAAAATACGTACGAAAATGTAACAGGCGTTAAAACAGTATTACAGCCTTACAAATAAATTATTATTCAAAACTCTCGTAAATACATCGTATCTTATATAATTTTCCTAAAAAATTAATTTTATTCGTTATATTTATCTTAGGAAATGTACGTTATTAATCTCAACAGCATTGGAAAACCAATTACCGAATGGCTGAAATTAATCGATTACAAAATTCCATTACGGATAAATTATTTGCAGAACTCTTTAAAAGATACGTGTAAGCTTTGAACAGTGTAAACAGAAAATACAGAGCTTCCATCCGAGTATACGATCGAGATGTTTGAAAGCAAGTAGCGTACCTTGAAAATACAGAGATACGCATAACTCTGCCCTATGTTTCCCGGTTGCTCGCGTACATATGTAGGAAAAGGTATTCTATATCCAAGTATAATAACAGAATTTCGTTTGGTATTACTTACGATGTTTAAAAGAGCCAAGATATATTGCTGTACTCGAATTCCATGAAAATCTACCACGGAGTAATCAGCAGCTATTCCAAGCTCTAGCCATCGTGGCGGCGAATCCTTAGCAGTTGGTCTTTTCTCTAGAAATGACTTATCTTAGAAATCGACTTATCTTCCACGAAATTAGAAAGTCTACTCGACTCGACTTGATAGCTTAAACGCATGATTATTAAAAGCATAAATTAATATCTACGAGCAAGTATTCGTGGAATAATTATTATGATATAAATAATTATTTCAAAAGTATAATTTCAAAAATATCAATTCGGTATCACCGTGAATTTCATCCTGCAAATTTCTTTAAAATTCTTGACAAATTTTGGTAAACGTATTCCTCCAGCAAATTTGTCTATTTTTCTATTTTTTTACATTAAATTAGGCAAGATAGATAAAGATTCGTGCAATGGACAATATACATATGTGTAATAGACAGGGAATAATAAAATAAATTAAAAACAGCGAAATATAGATGAACGTGTAGAAGATCAAGCGAGAGTGGAACGCAATAGGGAGAATAATTGTATGTAAACCGAGTTCCTTTTAAGGCTGAAGATAAGCTATTCTTATATTACATGCTGTTATTATTACTTTTGTACACGATAGATTGGAATATCAGTACAATTTCTTTCTTTCAGTAATATTCGATGATTCGTTAATTTATTAACCGCTATATTGTACGTGGTAAGTAAAAAAGCAACGATTGTACAAGAATGGCATTTGGAAAAATATTTGACTTACTACTTGATAATCTGTTCCTTTGCCATTTAGGACCAGAGAAGTATCCAATTTCCTCGGGATTTGTTATTTTATATAGGTTGGGGTTGATAATCAATCTCGGATCCACTCGGATTGGTTATCACACCTTTTATTTTCTCTCTTATACAAAACACCAAATCACACAGCAAACGTTTAAACTCTCCCAATGCGTCTTAGCAATTAAGGCGTGGTCGACTCCTATGACAAAAGAGCGTCGTTAGGAGTCGTACCAACACAACCCTAGTAACCTTTTAGTAACTAGCGGTCATACCAACTGAGCATTTCTCAACAGGATTTACGTCGATCGATAATTCTTCCACTATTGTATCGTTGTATTCTGTGGAGACATCGTCTTTTTCATCGTACAGAATCAATTTCTCAGCTTCTGGGTATTCCACGTCGAAGACGTCACCGGAAAGATTATAAAATCCCTGAACATCGTGGCTTAAGGAATCGCGTTTGCTTCGTTTCGACTTTCTCTTACTTTCTTCAACTTCGAATTTATTCGATTTCCCTGTAACCGAATTATCAACGTTTTACCACGTTTGCCTGTCTTATCTTCGCTATTCTCGTTACGGATAAAATGAAAAAATAGTTGCAAAATTTCTGAAATTGTAAATACGACCAGACTGGAACGTATCAACGACATATACGGTGTCACAAAATTGTGACAAGTCAATATTCCAGTTGTTAGTTTGTTGAATTTACGCCACCGCTGATTAAACGTATCACGCTTTAATAGAAAATTCAATTTCCCAGCGGGGAAAATGGAATTTTGCGCTAATTAAAGTATTGCGCTTTTGTACAAAATTCCATTGTTTTCTGTTGCCCGCAAAAATGCAATTTTACGACGGACATTTCAGACAAATTTCCATCAGACGGCTTTCCATCCGTAAAAAAGAATGCTATCTATAAAAGTGTCAATGGAAATTGATCAAAGTAACGTCAAACAAACCCGTTTAAACAGCGAGGTAAATAGACCAATTGCTTTTAACAAAACCTGTATCGTTGCTCTTAACCGTTTCACTTTTAAATATCAATCGGCGCTGTTCCTCATTAAAATTTCGATTCAAATCGAACGAGAAATACAGCGTAACACTTGGAATTTTCTATCGTTTCTCAACCATACTTCGAACATTTACGTCGCATTCTTCGATTCATAGGATCGCGATGTTGGATTCTTCGATTTCGATACAAAAACGTTTCACAGCTTTCGACGCGGGCAATTTAATTAAGAGAACAAATAATTTGTTTATAAACTGCCAATTACGTGCCTTGAATTTCCGATATATGCAATAAATTTCATTGCTACTTGACCTAAGTGGGTCATAAAGTTGCAACCGTGTAAACCGTGCCACGTAATTTTATTGCATTCAATTTTCCACGTTTCCAACAATTTATCAAATTAGAATTTATCCGCGCATCGTACGAAATTTTTCATAAAAATTGATTAATAATAGTAGATATATAGCTCCTCGTATTCGTAAAACAGATTTTTAATCTGTAAACAACGAGTCGTGGTAATTACGATACGATCGATTTTCAACTTAGCAAAATTTGTTTCCATTTAACATTCACATCCAGATTGTATTTCCTTTGTAATAAATTAATTATATAATTAAATAAATTTATTATTCGAACCGATATTCAGATACAGTTCGAGTATACTTGATAAATTTTCAGACTCGATTCTCCAAGTCGAAAATGAGAACGTTTTATCCTATACTTTTTCTTCATTTTTCCACAAGGATTCGCGTTGTTCTCGCTTTCAGACGTTGTTCCGTTGCATCCTGTATATACGGGGTGTGCGAAAACCGTGTGTTTAAACCGTCAAATTGTAAGGAGTTGATTTACAGACAAGAAGAAGAAGAAGAAGGAAGAACTTTATATAATGTTCGTCAACGGACGTTTCTTTACAGAATTACAAACGAGTATCGTTCGTACGAAACAGGTAACGACGCGTTTTCCATCGCAGCGTGCAAAAGTTCGCTGTATTATCGTGTCAGCGCAGTTGCATGCTTTTTATCATGCGACAACAAGCCCGTGTCGTTAATAGCTACAATAATGATACAATGAAAAATTATTATCTGGTATGTTTGATTGGTCGTTGGAGAACGTTGTCCGTGTGCTCGGATAGAAGCCTGACATCGATCAACGATGGGAGTAATACGATCTCGTACACACAGTTGCTAACAATTCGATCGAGTTGCAAAAACCGCGTGTTTTTACTCGTTGCGCTAGTTGTTCACGCGAACTCGCATCTCCAGAATAAACCTTCCGTTTTACAGTTGCGAAACCATAAATACAGAAAAGAAAACGCAGTTCTTGAAACTCTGACGAAACGCTGATAATACGGTCAATTGTCGCGTGCCGTGGAATGGAAAATTCGTCGTTACTTGTTTCATACGTACGATACTTGTTTGTAACTGTGAAAAAACGCGTTTATTGCCCAGCTTCGTACGACATGTTTTTCGGTAAATATTTACAAAGCGGACAATCTCGCCATATTCAACGGCTTTGAAATATGTTTGCCAAGGCTAATATTCCGAACAACTTTTTCCTGTAATACTCTTTACCGTCGCTCTGCTTTCCGCGATATTCGCAGCAATTTCTGTCTCGACGACAGCGATGATTTCGTAGTTTCGTTTTTCTCGATATCACTGCTAAAGCTTTTCCTACCTCGAATAACGACGCAAAGCTTCGTATGAATCGTATCTATCCTGTTACTTGATACGCGAATTTAATTCGCGGTAGCCTCAATGATGTTTCTTCCCTGTGCGAGTTGAAAATGATTATCAGAACTGCATATATATATATATATATATATATATATATATATATATATATTATATGTACGGACATCAACGTCCGAGACGTTCGTCCATGCCAAACGGTAACGCGTACAGGAAACATTTGTTCAAAATGACTTTGACTTTAGCTATATTTTTAAATTGGAATTAGCTAATGGTCGTTCGCTTTGTAAATGATTATTTCTTTTTCTTCTTTTTGCCTGCAGATTAAGCCCTCCCTGTTTGACGGTTTAAATTTATTAAATTAAATTTATTAAACCGAATATATATATATATATATATATATATATATTCGTTTGTACTACGATTACTCTCATACTCTATGTATGGTATTATAATATCGACGCTATCAGTTCTTACAGTATCACGATCAGAGTCAATTTTAGAATAGAAGAAGCAATTAACGGCGGATCGCAAAGTAAGAAGCTTATAACATAATTGGCAAGGAAGTCGGTAAATCGATCAACCAATCACCTACATCCAACCGTCTAACGAAAGATGAAAAGCCATCGCGATAACGATCCTTCTCACCTGCAGGATTTTCCGGATTCACAGACACGAAGCTCGAATTATTCCTGATCGACCACCACTTTTCGTTTTTCGGCTGAAACATCACATGCTGGCCATTCGTCAGCGGCTGAACGAAGAACGATCTCTGCCCGATCAACATCAAGGCGTACACTTCTTCTTCGCATATCGTCACGACGACGAAGGAACTCGCGTCTCCTTCCAAGCTGCCTTGTCGAAGATCGCAGTTCGCCTTGGCGTTACGTCGCTCGGACTTGGTTTTACCCTGACGCACCCAATTCACGGTGAAATTCGACGACAGTATCAATCGATCGTTGGCCATGGTCCTTAAGGTCCAGTTGCTGATCTCGAGGAACACCGGCTCTTAGTGGAGATACTCGCGCCAAGTTTCTCGGTCTTCGTGGGTCGATCTTCTGTTCCGCGCGCTCTCATTCGGGATCACTCGAGGGTAAACGATCTCGTACTCCTGCAAGCTTTGCAGAAAGTCGCTCATTCGCGACTTAGTAGCGATCGTGCCGAGCAGCCACGTGGCGAGGAGAAAACTGGGAAGTTTCGATCGCGTCATGTCTCGCGCGCTTTGATCGAAATTTCAATAGGATTTTCTGGCTACCCAAAACTCGCCAGGCATGCTCGTTCACTCGCAGACGTAGTTATCGCGATGAAAGCAGCTAATTCGCAGACCCGATATTCTCATTTCATTTCGCCGGTTCGTAACGCTTTCGAAACGCCGTGTCATATAGACGCGGATGCGACGATACTCTCGCGTTCTAACATTTTCAATGTCTCGCGCTTTATCACGTAGCTCGCGCGGAAGTAATACGAAGGTGAATCGTTGGTTTTAATACACAGGGTGTTGTTTAATCGATCGTATAATGGAGAAAGGAACGATTCTACGGTACACCAGAGATGAAATGAAATCATAGAATGCAGTGGTTTTGTAGGTAGTGCTTTATCGAAAAGATTAACCGTGAATATTTGCTCGACCTATTTATACCAAATTGATACAGAATCTTAAAATACAGACGAATCTTTCTCAATTTCCTTCGATCATCGTCTCTAGGCGTACGAAACTGCCTCGTTGAATTCGAACGTTCGTCGATTTCCTTCGACGTCTTTCAATTTCTTCTTTTTTCAATCGCCGTTCGCCTTCTCAAAGCTGTCTTCGAACAGAATTCTTAGAACGACTTCCAATTCCTTTCGATTCGTCCAATCGTTTAGCTTTACGAAACTGTTTCGCTAAACTCCTTTTTCCACTGTACTTGCGTATCGTAACCAACTCGTGGGCGGTAACTCGCGTCGATTAACGATTCACCACCAGTAAAGTAACCGGGAATGCAGCAAACTAGTAGTCGGTAGAACGAAGCGGAACGTAAGTGGAGCGAGCGATAAGAGCGATCGCGACAATCGCACGCCTCGCCGTGCGATTCCCACGCGAGCGAATCATCAAATTCGAGCCAAAGATTCTCACCAACTCGAAGATTCGCGCCAGTATTTTCCACGCGCGCGTCACAGAAATTCGAACGACTTTCGCGAAAAGGACGGAAGGATAAGACGATCGATCGGATCTCGGGTCGATCGCGATACCCCCGGACAGAAGGTTTCGACGAAAAAGTGGAGTAGACGCGACGAAGGAGCGTCGTGCAGCAACTGGTGGCCAATTTATTCACCACGTGCCGTAGGAATTTAATTTTCTTTCGCGCAAGAACGATCCACCATCGGAGAAAGTAGAATATAATTAATTTCGATCTCGCGTCGATCGCGACGTTCCGGATGGAACGTTTCGCCGAAGAGGTGGAATAAACGCGACGAAGGAGCGTCGTACAGCAACCGGTGGCCATTTTTTCCACCACGTGGCACCACGTGGAAATTTAAACGTTTTCCATGAAAATGATGCACCATCGGTAAAAGTAAAATACGATAATTAATCGGTCGTCGAGTCGAACGTGATATTCCGGATAAAATTTTTCGATGAAAAAAGTGGAGTAAACGCGACGAACGAGCTTCGTGCTACGACTGGCAGCCACATGGAGGGATGAACGCGGCTGGAAACGCACGCGAGTGCAGCGGCGAATTGTGCGTAAGAGTAAGCGCGAACGCGAGACTGGAAAAAGCACCAGCGCTTACCGCCCACTGAAGTTCTAATAATGGCAGCTTTATGTGCAATCACCGAGAAACGAGGATGCTGGCGAACGCATTGTTCGACCCCGACCGAGACGATTTAACAAGGGCCGAGGATTTCATCTTGAACGTTGCTCTTGTCACGACCGGCATACTTCAAATCCGATGGACCGATGATGGAGATAGAGATGTGGCGGCCTTGGCGACAATGTTGTGTACAATTTTCTAATGTTATGTGTCCACGAGAAAATTCCCATTCTATTGGGTTTTCTCAAAAGTTTCTTTCGTTTTATAAGGAAGTGACAGATGCACATCATTTTTTGTTTTACATTATGATTCATTTTGTTCTATTAGTAGAAAACGGATCATACAAAATTCAATAAAATAATATAAAAGAAAAAATGTTGTGCATCTATTATTTTCTTATAAAACAGACAGAGACTTTTGGAACAACCTAATATGTTTCTCATTGACATCCTTGGGAATTAAGTAGAGGATAATGGAAAAATGGAAATCGATAAAAAGTATTTATTATTATATCGAGAGTTTTAATGAGTTTTTTTTTTTTTAGAAAAGTTTGTTACTTTATACAATTTATTGGTAGTGTATTGCTATAACAATTTTTCTAAAATTTACAATTTAAATTACATTGGTTCGTTGAACGATCGAGTAATAACTTAACAGTGTTTTAAATCTCATTCTCGTAGATTTGATTGTATTTGTAATTATTATAATTATGAGCATCGTATTCTTAAGAACATCCCCTTTTTACATTATCAATTGTTCTTTGATTTATCGACATCATTAGAACGAGAACATCATTATTATTTTCTTATTTCTGAGCTTCGTATTATCGATATCGTCGTAATTTTATTGACTTATTAATCAATATTCATCGTAATATTATTATGAAACACATAAGGAATGAAACTCCATGTACACATTTATAAAATGAAAACAGCATTTTCATTGGTAATGCGATAAATCTTATGTATCGTGTTGTTGTGTAATATTACAGTGTATGTTACAATGTACGTATAAACGCGTTAATAGAACCAATTATTCTCATCGGCGACTAAAATGATTCACGATCGTGTGTTACTTCGTCTGCAATGTCAGGACGGATACATGATAATTGTTAATGTAATTTGTAATACTAAAGCTAGAAACAGATCGATCCCTCTTATCGTCAGATCGTTCGCAGCACCGGTACCGATATTGCAAAACGATTTCTCGCAGCAAGTGGTGCAAGCGGAGAGTTTTGTTCGTTCACCGACCACTATACATCCGGAGTCGCATTTGTTAGTACACTTTCTCTCCACCGACCAAGTTTGTGGACTAGACGTTGAATCTTCGGTGCTGGTAGTGTAAGAAAATCGCTTTACCTGAAGAGAAAGAAGCAAACGTGAAAGGAATATTTGCAGATTTTAAACTTTCACGATGTTCGTTATATGACATGTCCTAGCGGATCGCAAGAGACACTCGTACGCTAAAATATAGTATTTCTTTTAATTTTGTCCGAGTACGAGCTCATTTTGGGCGGCATTAAACCACGAACTTGATAGTATCGAGCGAAAAGAGAAAAAAGAAGACTGAAAAGAAAAGATGAGAAAGAATTCTACATGTACGTAGAATGATTCTTGATACTAAAATTAAATTAATATTTGCAACAATTCCTTGTTTCACTCTGTATGACATTTCACATTGGAACTTGTAACGAACACGAGTGAGTGTGAACGTAACATATTTTTAGTCAAGGGAATATCAATTTTCCAGAATATCTCGCATCATTTCCAGAGAATACGGCTCGTTCATGGTTAATTCGGTCGGTTAATATCGATTACGGATTTCGTAAAATTTTTGCCGTGTATGTGCAAACTGTACAATTATATCATATCCAATATCATTGTTGATTACCAATAAATAAGAAGAACAAATAAAAAATTGCATTTGCATATTCCCTCAAATGTGTACACCATGTACATATGTTCCTATAAAGCGGATTCAATTTCAATAAAGTACGTAATTATTATGAAACTGAATTGATCGACTATATTGAACATTTCCAAACACTAAAATCGCGTTATGAACGAAATGAAACTGTGGCTCTATCTTGAACAGCTTTCTCTCGCTCTCTTGTTGACGATAACTAATATCGCTTTTAGCTAGCTGTTTGCTATATTCTGTTTGCTTTAAAAGCACGCGATCAAAGCAAAATATCAAACATCTGCTGAAACACGTGCGTGACCTGTGTATAATCAACAAGCGTTTGAATCGCTGTTATCATTTGTCATTACCATACAGGTCCTTTTATCACCAGTGCACTTGTGCCCGAAAGTGGTGAAGTTTCCGGTCAGATTGGCGCATCTCTCTCCATCTTCCATTGTATCACACTGATGACACCATAAATCGTTTGCTCGTTCCGACGCTGCGTGAGTTCGATGTTCCGTAGTTAACAGTTGGCCTGATCATCGGACACAATCAACCGACAAATACGTATTAATTAATAGAAATCGTGATTTATCCTAGATTTCTAAAGATTATTAAAATCGACGTAGGAATCGGACGTAAGACGTTGGGCAAATCGTTGTCTACTTTTTAATGCTTCGCATCTTTCTCTCTTTTATTTCTTAGAAATTACTTCCTTCTACTTCTTCCTTTCTTTCATTTTTCAAACAAATGTGTCGTGCTTTCATTAACGTCAGATTTTTGTACATTTTTGTACAAATAAATAGATATTAGTCTTGACATTTACAGACACATCGGCGATATGCGTAAGATGAAATTTCGTCGCGTTCGTTGACAAGATTGCTAGGAAGATTGCGGAAAGGGATATCATCGAGGAAATCGTCTAATAAGGTGAAACATCGGTTTAGGTTTCTTATTTAGAACGGAATTCTTCGGATGTTTAGCTTTTCCGTCGAATAGCGTCTCTAACGATATTTCGCCAAATTTTCCTGCTGTTCTTGCGATACGTCCGACGGTAAGACTTGGCAAGCAAAATATCGTAAACGTATCCGGAAATTACGAAAAATTTATTTCGATTTATTTCAATTAAACGTATTCCGAGAGCAGCAAACGTATTCCTTATCCATTGGCAGGTAATCAACGAAATCATACACGGGTACTTAAAAATACCTACAGTTATGAAAGATATTTCCAAGTTCGGAAAAACGCTTCCACGCAAGTTTGATCAATCGTACCAATCCTCTAGAGTTTCAGCTTCTTAACAGATTCGATCATCTCCGAAGACTAAACAGACGGTATACGACTACGTTTGCATCTACACGACAATTGGATCTACGCAAGACTGCAGATTCGATATCCACGAAATATTCTATGTATATTTCATGAAGTTAAAAATTATACTGTTTTATTTCACATCTGGTTCCAATAGAATAAGATGGATTAAACGTAATTCAATAAAATAATTTAAAACAAAAAATGTTGTGCGTCTATTATTTCCTTATAAGATAAAAGACACTTTTGGGACGGTCTAATGTTAAAAATTCTCTGTGAAAGTTGATTGTAATATTCTTCTTATCTAAAGAAAAAGAGAAAATAGAAATAGATGTATTCAGTATGAATTATTTATTTTATACATAGGAAGCATAGGCAAGACGGTAAATGAAAAAGGTAGCCTCGAAATGAGAATTCATCGCGAAGCTTATCACGGAAGAAAAGTCAATTAAATGCACCGTGTACGATGATCGTTGTTTACACGATTCGTAACACAAATGGCTAACACCTACGAGTGAAGGCTTCAACAGGTGCACTTTCCTCTATATGCAGTTTATATGTAGAGGAAGATCTTCGCTATAAATAGACGAAACATCGTTCCTTCAGACATCTAGTGAAAACTCCCTCAACGAAACACGCTCCTAAAACGCAACTTGCTCGTAAAACAAATAGGGCCATGTAACTGAAAGGAACCTCGAGAAAGAAAGAGAAAAATGGGAAGAAACAGAAACTTCCATTTTCCATTACAGAAACGCTCTTTGTTGAAAGAAAAATTCCTCAAATTAAAAATTCTCAAAGACGAAATACCGCCATTGTCTATCCTGGCAAATTATCTTCCGTCTTAACCAGTTACCTACTCTTGACGAGTATACTCGTCACGCGTAAAAAGCAGTTTTTGCTGTTTAAACTGCAATTTCAGCGAAAACTAAAATATATTCGTAAATTTGAAGACGTTTCGACCATTTGGAAGCCAGGACCAGGTAAAACGAACAAATGAAGAGATATAAATAATTATTATGAAAAAACTATAATACAGCGTGAACAAAGTAGTTGTTCTGTCCTTTCTAACGCATTTTAGTCGCATTAGTCGCAACGGCTAACTGGTCAATACATTGTCGAGTCGATCAACTTTGGTATTCCGATCGTATCGACGTGAAAATCGGCGTGACGAATAAGGCGCAAGAATCGTTTTCTTCTCTCGCAAATACCGAAGATGGACAACGCGTATCGGCGAATTTTTAATTTCAGAAAAATGTAATTTGATTCGTGGCGAAACGTGTGAGAAACGCGTCGAATTAAAGAGGCGAAGGTTTAAGCAGCCCGACAAAGCGAGTGAAATGCGAGGCTTACCATTGATGCTTACGACCATGGAGATAGACACGACGATCAGGAAGTACGTGACAGGGTACATGTATCGGCCATGTTGATAACGTCTAGCGCGTCACATTCGAAAATAAATTCGGCTGATGTCATTGGCGCATTGATCGCATGCTGGTGTATGGCGGCGAGCGCGTTGCGACGCAAAACGAGCGGATTTGGGTACAATAGGCAGCCATATTGAGAATAGCCGGAGTCTGCGCTGGATGGGTACAGCTGCTCCAGAAACCTTGAAGCCCAAGGAAAATCAATATCCATGGCAGCCGGAAGGTCCTGTTCGTTCAGCGGGAACGTTTGACGTCAAAGTTTCTGCGCATTCGCATCACACCCAGAAAAAAGAAAATTCACTGTCACTGAATCAATGATTTGTCGACACCGCAACTAAAATTCAACTTACAATGCCTCGAAAGCTAAAATAGTCCGACACTCGCCGTAAAAATATCTTTCGTTTCGTACGTTCATTCGAACGAAATAACTCGTCTGCAACTGTGGACCGAACCATTTGAATTTTGCTCGACGAGTTAGAGGAAATCTTCGAAATGTGTTATTTAAATCTTCGTTACAGGTCCAGCTAGAAAAGTTGTAAAAAGCTACCTTTACTTTCTTCTTCGCTATTCCGACTAATTGTACTTCTTTCAACATTTCTTTACACGTCACCTATTGTTAATCTTTCCAATTCTTCTAACTCGTAAAAAAAAAAAAAAAAAAAAAGAAAAAAGGAAAGAAACAAATTGTTTGACTCAATTTTTGAAAAGTTATTCTGTTTTAAAGAACGCACCAACGCCTCCTATAGCCCGTTACACGAGACTTCGGGATTTTGTTCGTTTTGTAACGAAACACGACTATCCAGATCACATTGGTAGAATTTGAAATCATCCTGAAAGTGCAAATGTAAAAGGCAGAAAATAGTTGTGGCGAATATTTGGGGGGAAAAATAGTACATAGTATAGATAGGTATTTTGAGCGTACAATAAATATCAAAAATTATTCCATTGAATATCAAGACGTATCGGTACAACAGATAATTGACTGTTTAATTAATTTCGTGAAATTAATTTCCTCCACGAGATACACCATAAAGAGCTATCTTCAACATGTTATAGACGCGAAATACTGTCCCATTGAACATTGAGATGCATCGATGTGATGGATAATTGACTGTTTAATCACTTTTGGAATCTCTGCGAAATATACACTCGCACTAAATATCTTGTTACTTAAAATACAATATAATATGTAATATGCGATATGTAATATAATATGTAACATACACGTACACACGCGATATATTTATAAAGAAGCACGTATCAGAGTTGGAATAATTTCGTGAGCAACAGTAGACGGTAAATGTAATTTGCAAACGACCTCTTTATCAAATATCGATAAACGCGATCGATATGGAAGGGATCAGTCCTTATGCTGGCCAAATATTCCGTCATCATTCAAACATCCATCGAAACTAATCCCAGTACATACCATTCGAATAATCGAGTAACTTCGTTATCGCGTATGATACAGTGCAATTACTTGATTGCAATGATATCTCAACGATTATTAACAGATACCCAGATGTCTCGACAGTTGCAAAAATCTTTTATAAATAAATTACACGTGGCTCGCGAAGCTGTTTCAACGTTGCTGGAAACTTTTTGCGTATATGATATACGAAGCATTTCGAAATGATCATTGCAGCACTGTAGCGAGACACGCCTAACTTGATCGTATCGGTGAAATTTCAAACGGATTTAGAAGTGTGCATAGAAGTTATATTTATCAGGGACACGTACTTTCCAAAAATCATCAAACTATTCGAACAGTCAAGTATTATTTAGTATGTTAATAAGTAATACTCTTAAAGAGTTAGAAAGAATAAATTTTCGGAAAATGGAACAATTTGACTTTCAAATGGCTCGTACGTGATGTAATCATCTGTTTGATGAACTTTTAATTGCTATCGTAGATAGGATCGTAAAATACTACGAATGTTACAGACATTGTCGTGATTTTCCTATAAAGTAACACACGACGCGTAGTCCGTTTGATGTTCGATTTGCTTGGCTCTTGTAATCCAATTTCAATAAAATTGTACAAAATGCACGTGATACGAAAGAAAATATAAAATATACAAAATACTCTTTACTTCTCTTTTTTTTTTTTCTTTTCAATCATATCCTCAAAAATATGAATTTGCATCAAAATCTACAGTCTAATTAGAATATTAGAAAGAATATTCAGACAGACGATGTATATAAAGGAGATACAAATTACGACGATGAGAGAACTCGCAAGATATTTGTATCTGTGAAATTGCAACTGTTGCGTCGATAAATATCTACGCCGATTAAATGTTTGATACACTTCGGATTCTCATCGGAAAACCAGTAATAACATATTTCTATTTCGTAATATATTTCTGATGTACAGAGGATGCTCTCAAAAAAATATACACCCACTTTAATTAAATGGTATCGTAAAATTGCTGCATCGTATTATTACAATTTTTATACAAATCTTCCTTTCCTTCAATTTTGTGTACATTTCGGATGTATTCCTTTCTTTTAATCCTATTAATGGATCGATAGATTTAATTTTATAAAATTGATTTTTTGAATATTTATACATTCCATATCTTTTTAAGCACCACGTCACACGATTCTTTCGGTAGAAATAACTGCGTAAATTTAATAACTGCGTAAAATTACATTTTCTCTGTACCTGGGAGCTTTTGCGCGGTGAATTTTATACGATCGAAGCCCCTTTTTCGAATGGCATGGGTGCTTCGGCATGGGAAAGTGCCTCTCCATTATCGTTTTAGCTGGCTGTTTCCATTTGTATAAAATCGTCGTTATTATCGTCTTTATCACAACGAAACCATCCCATTACATCAGTGTATTTAAGGTTTCCCCACAGTTACCCCATCATTCGAGCAATCCACGTGCTTTACATAATTCTCAATATCACGTTTCCATTTTCTAACATCTGTGACTGTAGCTTTTCCAACGTCACGTACTCTTGATGAATTCTATCGCCGATTCTTACACCACCTCCCACCTTTTTAATTAAATTCTATTTTCTTTCTGTACGACTGGAACGTTGTTAGTTTCATACCAAATTCTTATTTATCGGAATTCTATTCTATCGAACAGAGAAAAGAATGTGTAGATTTTTTAAAAAGAAACTTATCCGTCACTGAGAAATGTTAGGTTCGACTGATAAAACGTACAGACACCAGAGTATTCGTGGGAGCAGTCGAACATCAACGATCTCGGCATATTCCACCTCAAACGCGATTCCGTAAAATTCAAACTAATCGTCCAGCGAGCTGTTCCATGTTTTCCAAACTGAACAGATCGTGAGCATCGGCCAGCGATATGGGAAATGAAGATAATTTCCAATTGTTCGTAACATCTGACGATCATTCGACTTAAAACATAGTTCTCGCGGTCGCGGCAAACAAGTTACGCAGGCAATTTGTCAGCTGTCGAACGAGAGAGCTGGCTGGTTGTACTGCGTTGAAGCAGAGCGATGCGAAGAACGGGAGAGACGCGAAAGGGAAGCGTTCACCGAGAATACGTCCGTTTCGTCTTTCTCGTTAGACGGTGGAAATGAATTGGCGATTTCACCATGAATACTACAAAGGAAGTTAACGCTGTAACTGGCGCGAGTTTCGCGTGAAACGTAGCCTTTGACGAGGTGAAAGCCGGTTTGTTTGCACGTCTCGCCGAACAAATCCGATAACCAAAATTGTCTGACGAAATTGTTTTACACGAGCCGTGTTCTCGGTAACGCTAGCGGCTATTTAATCAAAATTGTCGGCCGCGTTTCTCGTTGGCCGTTCGATCGACCAACGTGTAATTAAAATGATACTCTTAATAGATCCTCATGGACAAAGATAGCGAGGCTGGCAGTTGGCGAAGCGAGCTAAGCAAATAGCGAATTATATCGCGTGTTATAACTGGATCGTGGAAGTTTGCGCATATTTTTACACTGATAAATTAACCCTGCTGCTGATCCTCTTGTCGTAAGACAACATAGGAAAATATATAAGTAAATAGTATCGCGAATAATTACGAATAATTGCATTCATTTTCGTTAAAGGTAAATTATATTGTATTTACGTGCCAAGGATAGAACTGAAATTGCCGCTAATATTGATTTATTCTTGTTAAATTTCAATGTCAGAATAAAAAAGTTTAGTAGTTAGCGGTTGCGACCTCTTTGAAAAGCGTGTACCTAAAAGTGTGTCGCGAACAGTAAGCGATGGCGAGTATACTCGTCGAACACGGAGTACGGGTGGCTGTTATAATATAGAATTAAGTTGTTACGAAACGACTGTTTTATTTTTCAATTTAGTACTGACGGGGCTCGTCGTAACGTAAAATACTGCCATCTCTTCGTGACGAGTATACTCGTGGAAAACAGCCAATTGGTTAAACCAGGACCAGATCACGATACCGTTTAAAGATGAAATTTGTAGAATGGTTAGAGTTAGAGAATATCGGAACTTTGTATTATTATAACGTTTACCATCGCTGCGCTCTCGATATTAACCCTTAACTGCTGCTCTGGGACTCCCAGACGATATAAACATCCGCGTAACTTCGCTCTCGAGCAACGCGTGATGTCAAGTAATTTTCAATTAAGTCGCCCCTTATGACTATAACTTATAACTTCTGATCTTTGTTCCGTATAGGAGTAATTGAGAACGTACAACTTTCCTTTCGCTTTGTTTCGTCTTGTCCATTATGGATGAAAATGCGATTATAGTTACGAAACGAATCATTCTTCGTTGATCGCGATACAATGGAAATGTTTACAGCGAACGTTCCCGAGTGCTTCGAATAAAGAAAGAACGATGCAATACGATACTCTTTGACTTATAAATAACTTTCCTTTGAGACCAATCGGTGGATCAATTTTCTGGCTCCGCAGACGCAATGTTACACGTAATCCTAGGAATCGTGAAGTTTTCAGTCTTTTCTAATATTATTTTTCAACTTGAAATTCAATCTATTGGACGTAGGAATATTTTTACTGTAAACTATTAGAAAAATGTCCATCGTATAATCGACGAGCATCGCGAGAGTAATATCCAGGCTTTAAATTCTAAAGGCTCGTTACCGTACAACTGTAGTAGGCAACGTCGTTGCTCTAAACACGTACGTAATTTTGTTCACATTGTATAACCGATAACTATTTTCTTTTTATTATTTCTTTTTATTCGAATGTCCTTCAGCTTTCGCTTTACCACCGTACATCATCCCTACGTCATGCACCGATACTATTTTTCTTTTACACTGTGACACTTACTTCTCTGCTTGACCATGAGATCCTGATCATCATGCAAATGGTCTAAGACTGTTGTCGTAATACTCTACGGAATAACTAAAATTGTTGTATCGTTCTAACACGTTATAGATTTTATTAAAGAGGAACGTTTACTCGATAGAAGACTCAGATTCATGAAATAAGACACCGGTTTTCCCTGACGCCACTTTACGATATAAATAATTAAACTTTTTCTCCCTCGTATATGGAAAGCTTAAAATACTTTTCCTGTATTATCTATGCCAAATCTCCTGTCAATTTCGTTACTAAAATAAATGTTACAGTTATCAGCAATAATCGCTTGCACTCGACTATACGTTTCTTTAATTAAAAATTTATCAAAGCGAAGTCTTCGATTCTTTAAATTCTGCAAAATTTGATGAAACGCGCAATGACTCGAAACTTCCGACGAGTAATGTACGCGAAAGACTCTGTATACTCGTTAGGTCGTTCCTCAAACGAGAAACAGATCAAACTGTTCGCGTTCGAGTCAAACGTAAAGGGAAAAGATTAAATTTCCTAACTTTCCGTCGATAGGATCTTCATCGATGTTTATGACAGTTGACTTCTCTTAATTAGCGAAGCTTCAAGCTTTCGATATTTCCAAGTTTCAATAATTCTCATTCTCCGTTCGCCTTTCAATGACCGTTATTAGCGTGAGCGTGTGTCAATAATCAAAGCGAACGATGCTCTTTTGAACCTTCCTTTCCTCTTCCATTCGTCTTCCTTTTCAGAACGGAATAATGGCTAGATCTACTTTACTCGTTGCGCTGATTTAACGAGTGCGTGTTTATTCTCTCTTTATTCTTCGTCTGCTTCTGCCCTCGCATCTGTTGAACATCGATTCGATTGCTGAACTCGACTGTGTGATTCTCCTATCAGGAACGACATTTGCGTCGGAATATACATGTTACGGTCGTTCTTTAAAATTCTTCTAAATTAAAAGTTCCTTAAAACTCTCCTAGCTGCAAAGTTCTTCTCCTGAAAGAGTCGCGGTAAACGTGGATATCTGACGTTACGCGTTCGTTAACGAGCTTCTCTTATGTCAAATATTACAAAGCAACGATTTACCCAAAATATAGAAATATCTTCCGAAATAGCGGACTCATCGTTAGATTATTAGATCGCGGATGTTCGTGCATTTGTGGGAATTTTAAAAATGCAAAAGTCCATGAAACGTTTAGGAAACGTAGAGGATGAAATAAATCTTATCTATATATATCTTGAATATGTTTGTGTATGAATATCTTATGATTTGTGTGTATGAATATCTATATCTTTGTGTATGAATATGAATATCTTTGTGTATTTGCTACGATATAATTATTAAAAAGAAGAAGAAACTTTCGATCATGAGAAAGATGGAATATAATGAAATATATTCAGACATTGAATAAAAATTTTTATTTTCATTTCGGAAGATGGAACGAACACAAAATATGCAGCAAATTTTGCGAATATTTCAAAATGAAGGAACTGCGCAAATATAAATATTTGCAAGTTAATTGCACTTAATATGGAACACCTGACTTTAAAAGCTTCCCAAAAACAGAAACATGCTTTTCTTTTCAATTGCCTTCGAGAAATTAATAAGTCCTTTCTGTGTCGCTTTATAAATTCTTTTAACATCGATATTACGTTTTTTCCTAATATTAAATTCTAACAATTTCTTACAATTTTTCAGCTGAAAGTTGTATTAAAATAATTTTGGCAACTGCTGAAAATTGTTGAAATTGTTGCACCAAGAGCGTAATTTCTGGGAAAAAAGGGTCGATGAGAACTCAAATCCTTCCGGGACTGTTTTACTCGCTCTATTAAACAAACATGTTTAATGATAAATCATGCAAAAAGTAATATTTTTTACGTTCATTATTTAACACGACTCTCAGAAAAATTTTATAGGCTGTCAAACGTAACAATCAACTGCATTCGATCAACGCATGCTTTCATTTTTAAGGAAATGTTTCATTTATTATTTGCGTTATTACTTTAATAAACGTTTGCTATACCGTTAACGTTCATATCTATAAACCAACGTTTACTTACAGCTTTACCCTTACATAACGTCAATCTTCGAAAGAATTACGGATTTTTGTTATACAATATATTAATCTTAGTTATTATAACGTTAAGTTATTAGCAAAATTACAAGATTGAAGTTACCAGAAGAAAAAAAGCGAGGTGTTCGTTTCCTCTTTTACAAATATAGAAGAGGAAGGTTGCTTAAGAATGATTAAAACGTAAAATGAAATTCTAATTAAATAAACGCCGTATTACCATTTTTCTACTATAGTTTCGAGTAAATTCCGCGCACTAATCGTATTTCTCTACGGCACAATAATAACATTCTGTTAATCAGCCTTTGAAATGTCACCGCAAATGTTCCATGTGCAACGTGACGTGTATTCCGTGATAATTTTCTTAAACTATATGAAGTTAACGTTTATAACATTCTATAAAGTAATAAGCAAACTAAATGAATAGCCTTCATCACGCTGTATATCCTGTTTGCATATTTAATATTAATATCAAAGCTTCCATGCAAAAAGATGTTTTGATATTTTGCAAGCGTATTTTATTACCGAGTGCATAATAATTCATTAACAATCCCCACGATTTATCGTCACAGTACGAAAGTACGTTCAATAATTTACATTCTGTTTTTAAACAGCCTGTTGTAGCTATACTTTGTTTTCACGTATTTCAAGTAAACATATCATCGATAAATAAACCAGTACAAACGCTATTATATCGATGCAAACGTTAAAACATTTTCATCATGGTGAAATGTATTTGGTACATCAATTTTAGCGAATTCAATTAATGTATGACGAATGTTAAGCATTTACTTTGATTCGTTGAGTTTTAAGAATGAAATTAATTAAAATTTCCTTCGATCAAGGTAGATGTAATTTTAACAGAAAATTCCATTAAATTTCTATAAGTATTTCTAATGGTTACTCTTATGCCTATAGATAAAAATTAAAAAGCAAACTATCCTATAAAAATTAACAGATAAGATTATTTTTTCCTGTTAATTTCTATGCCATAATTGCCTCTTCGATTCCCCATTTCTCTACGATTTATTCGTCTCGTACACAATTTTAACGTAATATTTGTAACAACAGACAGAGATACTTAGTTAGATTTAACACGATTCTTTTTTTCGTTTTTGTTAAAAAATTATTCGCAGACCGCAGCTCCTCCTTCGATAAATTTTAATTCTCATTACGTGTACGTACATAAAACGTAGCGAGTACGAAACAATCACAGAATAACGTGATCTTCGATGAGATGCGATGTTTTAATAAGTTCTGATAATAGATGCATCATTAAATATGTAATTGGAAATGGTTGTTAATCGCGAGCATTAAATAATAATGTAATTTGAAAATAAATTAAATTCGATATATTTATACCGAATATATTAAAGACGTTTTAACATCGACATATTCAACATTTACTACTATTTCCCAGGCACAATATCTTCTTGTCGTTACGTATTTGAAACCTCCATAATATCTGAACTTATTTTAGCGGACACAGCAGTATGTAAAAGTTACATTAATGAATAAAAAAAAAAAAAAACAACAACAAATCGCGAGTATCTTCGTTAACTTACAAGATACGTATTATTAAATATCCAAAGAACAATTCTAAACAATTTTGCAGAAATAACATTCCAAACAAATATAATACTTATTAATTGATATATTAAATTCGTCGGATGCAATTTTTTAATCGCACATGAAACAAACGTATATTTCTCATTTCGTTGAATTGTTTTCTACATTTAAATTATTCCTGGATAGATGAGAATTATACGAAACTCACGAAATAAGGAAATAAGCAAAATAAAAAGAAAAAAAGAAGAAAAAAGAGAAGAAACTGGTAGATTTCACTTATCGTTAAACTTATATTCTTAAACCAAGTTAAACTTAGTTCGCCATCTTCGTGATATTACGCAATTCAACAAACTGTCAGATGCAAATACAACGTTAACATAGAATTGTAACGATAAAAGTTATATTCGAAGTTATGGTAATCTCTTCTGCTATGACTCATCATTGTGCAACTGTAACTTATACCATTAACAAATCTGTATTTTCAGCCACGTTTCTAACTATAATCGTACATTCCATGTACATAAGTAATGTCCACATTGAGGAACGTATAACGCTTAGTTAATAAATTCGAAACCACATCGTTCGCGTGTAGTCCACGCGAACTATATTTGAATTGTGTTAAAATGGCAATTTGTAAATTTTATACGTCATATCGAAGGGATTAAGGATATTGAAGGAGAATACATAAATATTCGAGTCGCGTACATAAGTCTTAATATTATAATAATAAATAATAAGTCATAAATAAGTCATAAATAAATCATAAATTTTCATAATCTTAGTACGTTATTGATCTACGATATAGTAAAAGTTCTATACAATAAGTAATAAGCTTTATACAATAGCTCGTGGTTGATAACTCCGCGTTAAATACAATTTATGGCAACAAAATTTTATCCTATTCTAACAGTTCGTGGAAATAAAAATCGACGGACTTATGTAACTTCCAGTTGGCGAACAAATTAACGCAAGTTTCCAACGAATGAAACGCGAATAATGGGCCAAGGAATTTCCGACGATATGAAGGAATTAGGTAACGTTGTCGGAGAAGAGTGCGCGAATGTAATACAATACCTTGGAAAAGTAAAACGTTTCTTTTAATAATGTAAATGGGCTGAAAAATATTGCGGCAGAAGCGAGCAATTACTGATTCTACGTGAAAAACCGAGTGGAAAATGTGGAATAAAATTTGTAAAAATTTCAGTACACCGGTTAAATCCTCAATTTCGATCCTCGGATGAAAAAAAATTAATTGTAATAAATCATACCAGGTGTTTTTCCTATCTTTCTTATTTTTCACGTAGAATCACACTCTGTGTTTCTATTCGATCTATTGGCCAAAATCTATAAAATTCACGTGGCGATCAACGTATCGATGCATTCTGTCAATTAAAAAAAGAAGATATAGCTTAACGTAGAATAATCTTTTTTATTGCGATAGTGATGGAAATTTCATTATCGAGATTAATCGTGAGCTTGTTGAAAGTCTGATCGGCGCTATAACGAAAGAGTAGTTAGGCGAGCGGAATCACGGCGTGGAATGGAAAAGCGTGAGAAAGTAGTCTCATAATGTAATTAATGAACGAGGAATCGAAATTCTGTCGTATTTTACAGCGAGGATAAGAACTACTCAAGCGACAATCGAATGTCACTTAAGCGCTCTGGAGATGGAATCAATTAGTACTTGAGTGGCGTTAATTCTTGCGCGAAGATCAATTCTCGCAAACTATTCGAAAAATAAGGATTAAAAGGTTTTTACATAGGGAAGCGTAGGATTGAAGCTTAGGATTTAATTTTGACGCGAATAAATGAAAGTTTAAGAATCGAGATTTAATTGAAATAAAAGTAGGATCGTTAAATTAAAAAACGTGAATAATTCTCAATTTTTGTCGCATATGAAGTATAGACACAAGTCTTTCAAATAATAAAATATTTAACCAACGTTAAATATTGAACTATAACGTGAAAGTAATATAAATGTAAATGAATATCGAACATTCTGAATTATAACACCAATTAATCGCATGCTAATTAATATTTATGAATCATAAGCGAAACACGATGGAAAATCGAAATTCGATATATATATTTCGAACCGTAAAAATAAGATCAGTAGAATGAACATGAGTTGGTGTACACTAGTTTTTTATTAAATGAAAAATAATAGATACGAATAGTAATAATAATAGGATATTTCTTAATTAACTTTTTCATTAATAGATATTATGTTTACATATATACAAATAAATATAATTTTCTACAAATAATATATATGTTATCAATTTAGGATATGAGTATAAAATTTCTCACCATGTCACAAATTTTCCCGAACGTTATTTTTCGCATTTGAACTTGCAGTTGGATACTACGACTATATTTCTTATATCTGTTTACAAGTTTAATAAAACTATTTTACGCTATGGCTTCGCTTGTTACTTACGGCTTCTTCAAACCAAGCGATTAAGAGATGGAATAAAGCTGAAATTACGTGATATAATATGCGCGTATACTTCGTGTGCCTGACATTGCGAGCATCACACTACTTACAAAGGAGATTTTACCTTGTATAAATCATACTTTTATTTTGGCAGCATAATAAATTTTATCCGATTACTTGAAAGCTGTTTGTATTCCGAGTTATTAAGCATCGTTATAACAACGAATGGTGTTGATAATTCTCTAATTTATTTAAATTTCCAAATTAACATAAAGTGTTACGTAATCATTTTATAAATGTCTTAAAACGTTATGAAAATTATTTTATATCAAATCTTCCCTTAGAGAACGTGGGCAGATGAATATTAAACTTTGATGGAACGCATCTAACGATTAAATATTACATATCTATGAAATTCATCTAAATGATTAAATATCAGATATCTATGGTATTCATCAAACGATTGAATATGAAATAATATAAAATAAATATAAAATAACAGTTAGCAACATTTCGATATTATGGATTAATTGAATTAACTTTTAAATCGAAACACAAACGTGTTAACTACAACCTGCGGATTAAAGCGATTACATCTTTTTCCTTTTTTTTACTTTTTTTTTTTTTGATAGGAAAACTTCAACCAATACTTTTGTGTAAGCCTGTGAGGTAAGCCTCGACTTCTAAACTAACTTCGTAAGCTATAGAACTAAAAGAGCATAATCGTAATGTGATACGAATAGTCGGAAGAAATTTAACATTTATTTAAAAATTATATATGTGTATTTAAAAACCACTATATTACAAAGTCTTTAACTATATTTTTATGAATCTGTATAATTTGTTAGAATTTTAAAAGGATACATATATATATGCAAGCTCCCTAGATTTCATGTAGGATAGGGATTCTTTTTGTTTCGCGGGTAGCACGACAGGCTGTGTTTCACGGACAGACCGATCTTCCCTTGTTTTACGGACGACCATTTTAAGAAGCACGTTTTTCCCGAACGGACGGACAGAGAGTTACATCAGAGACAAACAAGGTTACGGAATAGTTATTTAAGATTTTAAAGACTGAAGAAGAAAGATCGGTAGCTCAGGACGTTGAAAATCGATTCTCAATTTTCAGGTAAACATTGTACTAAAGACTTGTTATTTCCCGTTTATATAATTATTGTTATTTATTGTTATAAACGCATATTAATTGTCGTTTATTTTTGTATTTTATTATTTACTTTATAATAAAAACTCGATTTTCAGACTACAGAATCGATCCCTGAATTATCACCAAATTACGATCTTACAAATCGATTTTCACTACGCCATGCCGTTAGAAGTGAAGCTACGTATCGCCATGAACGAGAACGCAAGGGGGAGAAAATAGAATGCATAAGAATCCATAAGAAAACCAGAAGATGAAGTATGTGATGTCTTTCCTCCAGAATATCAAGCAAGAGATCATCGTCCGCGATTATTCAGTTTATCGATAGTGAAGAAAGCCGCAAACAGCTTAACCAAGGTAAGCCATTACAGAAACATTGCACTCACGATGGATGACGCAACGGCAGCGTCATACATCGGTACAAGTTTAAACTTCGTGTTTCGAGATATTTACTTAGAAGAATCGGAGATCATCCCCACAAGGAAAATAAAGACCGAAGTCGAAAAGCCCAATCTTCAAACAGAAACATTATTAGAGATCTTCCAGAAACAAAACATGCATGAGAGAGAAGGCACAGACTTTGTCATAAAACAATTTGATGGAAGGCAAAAAGCCACAGATTGGAGTATGAAATATTCATATTTCACATACGGATCCCTTCCATACTCTAATATGAGTATGAAACCGAATACGAAAAATACGAAATCCAAACTGATGAAAAAAGGATCAAGAATTTGAAGAAATATTTGGGAAAAACAGCATCAGAATGGTACCAAGCAAATCTGCTGAAGGATGAAGAATACAACTGGGAAAATTGGAAGGTGGCAGTTCAAAAAGCTTCTGGCAATAAAGGTTGGTCTGCAGTACGATACACTTATAACTTTAAATACATTTCAGGTTCATTCACTGAATATGCCATAAAAAAGGAATGATTAATATTGGAAGTAAGGAGGAAGACTTCTGAAGAGACAGGGATAAATCTAATTGTTATTGGATTACCCATACACATTCAAGATAAAATGGATAAAGAAACAGTACAATCAACAAATGAGTTAATCGGATTCTTGGGGCAATATCAGACAAAGGGAAAAAAAACACAAGGGAGTAACGCAAGATTGGACAGAAAGCCAGAGCCACTGCCCAAGAAACAACCTTGTGTGATTTATGAAGCACTGAATTTCCCAGGTCGATTTCACCCAATAACAACTCACCAAAGAAATACATGCACATACTCATCGATCATTTTTCAAGGGCTGTTTTTATGTCCACATCGAAAACACAACACACAGAAGATATCATAAAACTTATAGACTCGACAGGAGAAACTGATTCCATAAAAATTATCCTTGCAGACCGATACCCAGTAATGACATCCAAAGAAATTCAAGAGTATAGGAGGAAAAGGAACATTAAATTAATTTTCACCTCGACAGACTGCCCATCCTCCAATGGACTGAACAAAAGGGTAAATCAAACATTAGTAAACAGGATCAGATGTAATTCAGACAAAAATAAGAGAAACTGGACAAAAATCACAGAAGAAAGCGTAGAAGAAAACAATAACACCAGACACAGTGTAACGGGGTTTGCCCCAAATCATTTACTGAATGGAAAAATGATTGAAATCGTCCCTAAGGAAATAATGGAGAATAAGATAAACCTAAAAAGAGACAGAGAAGAAGCATTCAAAAACTCAACAAGAAATTTCGAAATCAACAAACAAAAATACGATAAAAAAAGAAGAGAACACGAATTTAAAATCGGTGATATGGTCTTCACCCATAACGGAAAAAAAATGAATAGAAATAAGCTGGAAGAAATGAGGAAAGGACCTTTCATAATTCTAAGAAGGATTTCAAACTCCATATATGAAGTGGATAACGGTAATCGGGGATCTGAAGGGAATCTGTTTCACTCCCCATTCGAGGGGCGGTGTAAACTCCCTAGAGTTCCTGTAGGATAGGGATTCTTTTTGTTTTACGGGTTGCACGACAGGCTGTGTTTCACGGACAGACCTTCTTTTATTTTATGGACGACCATTTTAAGAAGCAAATTTTTCGCGAACGGACGGACAGAGAGTTACATTAGAGACAGACAAGGTTACAGAATAGTTATTTAAAATTTTAAAGACTGAAGAAGGAAGATCGGTAGCTCAGGACGTTGAAAATCGATTCTCGATTTTCAGGTAAACATTGTACTAAAGACTTTTTATTTCCCGTTTATATAATTATTATTTATTGTTATAGACGCATATTAATTGTTGTTTATTTTTGTATTTTATTATTTACTCCATAATAAAAACTCGATTTTCAGACTACAGAATAGATCCCTGAATTATCCCCGGATTACTATCTTACATATATGTACATATTTGTATATATATATATATAGAGAGAGAGAGAGAGAATGTTACAAGGAAGTAATCTAAAACTCCGTAAATTTGTAGTACATGTTTAATGAGAGAAGTATAAAATATCTGATAAGCGTAGATCCAATAATTAATCCTATTTACTTGATATACCGTACTTTTTATTTAACATTTAAATCGAACGTTTAAATCGAACCCTCGATAGAATAGATAGAATAAACGTGTCCAATAAAATAATCTCGTCCATCATCTGATTTGAATCCAACGAATTTTTTTTATGAATACACATAGAGAGAAATCTACCTATTGTGGACACACGTACAAATCAATAAATAATGCATGTCGTGCAATATCGGCTACAGAAGGAATAAATAGAGAATTATGTATTATCCACAGATGGCAGTTATACAGTGACTACGAAAGGTATTTAAATAATATGAATATAAATACATGATACACGTATTAAACTTGGTATTATTTAATGGTACTTTCATACGATTATAAGGATTTGATTTGAAATATAAAAGCTGATAGGAAAACGGTTCATTGGAAAATATGGACACGCGCAAATATTATCTCGTGCCCGCAGTATATTAAAACAGAAAGTCAAATATTTGTTATGAATGGCGAAGGATATTTTTCTCTTCTTCTTGACCCAGCAATTGGATTTCATCAATATTATATAACGTTGATTAAAATTTACTTTTCTCTCGAGTGAGTACTATAAGATCACAAAATGACATAGATCTTTTCTTTGCAACTTGCTGAATATAAAACTGCGTCCTTTTACAGGCAACCATGTATATTCCAAGCGTGATGAAGGGATTAGATCATCGTATCGTAAATTATGCTTACTTCCAACCCCAAAGGCAGACTTTCTATGTGCTTGTCTCTTTGCTTCGAGGGCCAGCGAACTCTTCACTCTATATGACAGAAACAGCCTAGAATCCAGGGGGAAATTTGAAAGTCAATCAAGGAAGGAACTGCAAGATGGACAGAGCAAGGTCTCGTAGAAATGTATGTGAGATTCGTTTCTCGCAAATTACGAGATACGGAAACGTTTAAAGTCATCTACAGGCGGAAATCTGTTCAAGACAGTCGCGGTAATATTTCGACGTTATATTTCATACGTTAAGCCAGCTATTATTTAAATATGTTCTTTGAAATTAAGTAAAATCAAAGTAGCTGAAAAAGTACAGCTGATAAAATTACGTTCAAAACGTGAATGAACAATAATTTTTACTTTCGTTACGCTGTTGTTATCTATTATCCATTATTTCTTATGGCAAGAAATGGGAACGTGCTTAATTTACGATAAAAACGAGAAACAATACGTAAAATATTTTTCACGATAAATTATTTTCATATTGTTTGAAATAATTGTACGCTTCCGCGATATAAGTGGCGAATGTAATTGAACAAGAATCATTTTTGATAAATGTAACAGATATATACCGTATATATATGCAAAATATATTGTAACGTGTTAATTCATAAAGTTACGTAAAATTATTGGAAATCTATGTACGTAGGTATGTTTAAATATTTCATTCATGTTTTTATTCCATTGAATTGCAAGTTATATAAAATCATTTCATTAATAGTATAGTTCAATGATATAAGAATTGCGAATTAAGAATATTGTTTATTAGTGATATAAATAATTAAATTAGTAATAATGTATACTTAACACGTTCTTGTATTTTGTTATTAAGGTAGAGTTAAATGGTTAAAGAATTAAAATTATTTTGCTCTTCTTTCAAAATTATTTCAATCTCAATCTCATGTTTTAGAAGGGAAAACTATAATTTTTGTTCTTAAAACATATCATCCCCTAATAGTCTGCGTTCGAATCATGATTATTCTAAAAACCACTATGATTGTGTTATTGAAACAACGTCATCAACTAGTTTCTTAAACTATGTAGATGCTATTGAAACAAACTACGTACATGCATATTAAGTTTATATGAATATTAAACACAAGAAACTTCGTTTGACTTGATTTGGCTGAAATCAGCTTGTCGAAGTGCATCATAGAAATAAGTCACGTCGATCAAAGTTGTAGCGCAATATCTATTAGACTGTCATTAAAGTCATCGTTGATACATTAATAGATGGTATCATACAGTTAAACGACATGTCATAATATTCTTTCATCTAAACCATAGTAGCAACAGACTGTTTCCTACAGACTAGAGGTATTTCATGGGACGATCATATAAATTCTTAAATACAATAATGTATAATACACATACGTACATACATGAACCAAGTCTGTAAGCATAATCTATAGACTATAATAAATACGTGAAACATTTTGAATTCTGTATTAGATTTGAAGAAATCTCGAATAAATCAAAAGATATTAAATACTACAAAACTGTGAGCATTATTAAGGATTAGGATGTGATATTTTGAAAGATATAAATATAATTTATGAATAGTTTCAAAGATGAAGGTGAAAGAAATCTGTAACAAGAATTAGTCCCTTAAGGAAACGTTAATTACTTTGTTACTGTAGAAACACTTGTGGATTCTTCGTTATAAAACTAACAATTATCTTTCATCTAAAGGATATGTTATAATACAAAGATCCTTAAAATTATTCGATGGAATATCCTATTGATATTAATGCTGATTACCTACTTTTTAACCTATCATTTACAAAGAACAGTTTATTTATCGAAGCTATAAACTTTTTTGCCCGCTTCAGAGCTTTCATCGACGATTTATGACGTACATGGTGCAATAATGCCTAATGCGATTCTCTTTAATATCCCATATTGCATACATTCTCGTACCGATTACACAAATTGTTTGAATTCAAGAAACATGAGATCACTATACCGGTATAAATTTGTTATTTACTTGATCTGAAATATCCTTTCAAGTTTGAAGTGAAATTGAAATTCTTTCAAATAATCTTTGACTTAATATATTCCCTATTGATATTGATTCGATATTGATTCCCTAAATTTAACTGATTTTACATGTATATCTATTTTACGATTTAAGCATTACATGTTAGTTTAAGTATCATTTACATACCAGCTACTTGAAATCCATTTAATTTCATGTAACAACTAATTACAGAACAAGGTTTAACTTTTATGCTAACTAAGCTCAAAATGTCCATGAAGCATGATTTGTTTCTGGAAAGTCATTTAACTATTTTAACTAACGAAATGTATAACGAAAACTATCGATTTTCAGAACTTTATAATATAATGGAATCGTTTTACATATTTGCGGACAAACAACACAACACAGTTTTCGTCTATGAGTACGAAATAAAAAATTTAAATAAAAATTATATTAATCCTTTCGGTACGAGTTGTTTTTTAACATCGATAGTACGTATAAAGCAGTAAAGCATGTGCGTGACCTGAATACATTTCCGGTCTTTTTATAACGATTGTGAACAAATAATGTAAAACTATAACTTCAAAACTATAACGTATGTTTCCAGATAAAGAAAATAATCACAGACTTCGCTGGATGCATAAGCATTCATAGACAACATCAATGGAATTTTTTCTGATGAATATGTACTTATCCTGTAGGAAAGTATGAGATGACTCGTTTGTTTGTAAGAAATGTTCAAGAGCAGTTATGAAATCATTTACGGATTTCACTACGTTTTACATATTCGAAACTTTCCATCTTTGCATTTCTTTTCTGTCTCCCCTTTCTCGTGAATACTTAAATACATGATTTTTTCAAATGCAATAAAAAAAAAAAATAAAAAAAAAATGCTAATTCGTATATTACAAAACTTCACAAAAATAATCGTAAGAATCTGTTCTATTTTTTCTCGTATATTTCCTTGTTTGGAAAAAGGAATAATTTATGACTTGTAATTTGTAAAATTACGCTAAAAATATCAGTTTACTTGTACAAGATGGCCACCATACACATATTTGTCACGTTAGAAAATATAGACCTAACCAAAGAGGAATATTACACATTACAAGTTAACGTACATATATATGTAGTATCTATTTACAAGTATCGCAGATTACCTCTTGAAAAGTAAGAAAACATAAAGACTAAAGTAAAGTTGTAAATCTAAACTACAGTTCAAGTTATACAAGGCATGCAAAGCTTCTCTTGAAACGTTAGGTGCGTACTTCGATATACAATATAAAGAAACATAGCCCGCGAGAAAAGCTATATAGTACATACCATACAGATCCCTCGCCATAACTTTGTCAATATGCGCAACGAAATCGGTAATTTTCGCGCCACCACTCAAACACCGTTTCTCTCGCTTTGGATAATTGAATCAAATTCAGATCGTCCATGTTTACCCCCTCACATAACTGACATCGGCCGTCCGTGGATCCAACGGAAGGATTTTGAACGTTGGAGAATGCGTAACGGTGATTGGCTATTGAGCTCGGGGGTCGATCGTATAAAGGGACGCCGGGTCGCAACGAGCCTCACAGTACCGCTTCGACTGTGAACGCGATAGGAATTGGATCGTCTATTTTACAAAGGTCCTTTATCTTTTGCAACAATTACATTCGAATGTCTTTTCAAGCGCTAACGACATAATCGACGTTTGGTAAGCGATTAGTAACTGCGAATTCGTAAAATTCGTGGATAATTCTCGAGCTGTTTCGTGCGTACGCGATATTAAGTGGCACGCAAACAGGTGCACCTATTCGCGTAGCGCAAGAAATGTATCACGGAGGTCGTTGCAGGTAATATCCATCGACAGACGGGACAATTCGGGTGCACGATCTACGCCTATGATTGTGCAGTAGGGCATACTCTTCTCGACCACTTGTCTGGCGCCAACCACCACTATTGTCTCGCGAAGGCCAAGCTGTAAATCTTCGTTGCTTATACCGTTTTCTTGGTGAGTGTTAATTTTTTACTTATTCGATGGTATAATAATACCGTTATTACGAGGTAAAAGTTTTTGGATGTGTGATTTCTTGATTGAAGAGACGCTATCATTATTAAAAGTTTGAATATCCCGCCACTACCGAGGGAAACATAATACGGAATGATTCTTTCATTTGCTTACATTCGATTTGTTAATTTTACTCTTATTCTCCTTTTTAATTCGTAATTTAATTGTGAGGACATATGCTATGGAGCAATTTTTGTTACTTTTAGCATCGTTGCTTTATTTGTTAAGACTGTTGAGCAATACGATCGTTTACTTTATTTACTGCCTTGTTTGCTATTATTTTACTTTTAAAGACAGGTATTTTGGAAATATAAACTTATACATATTGGTATAATATTGATATACTTGAGATAAGCTCGTTTATGCTGTTACTGTTTAGGATCGTTTATTCATTAAGGTCATTGTAATCATATGACAACGAGAACTAGTGTAAAATATATAAAATGTATAGTTCTATTTTAATAATCAATTTTTAGTGTCTTTAGCGAAACGAATTGATTCGTATTAAAAATGTCGTTTAGTGAATAGGAAAATAGGACACTGAAGGTTTAACTAATTTAAAAGGATTTAGTTATTGAAGATAGTACTTGCTGAGCAAATGGATCGCTAAGTTGTCATAATGCTACAAATGATACACGCTTGTTAAATGAAAATCCATCGACTTTTCATTTTTCCATTTGTTTAAGAAATATGTTATCCTATTAGTTTATTCCATTAATTTTTATAATGATATATGCAAACAAAAGTGTATAAATAATAATATGCAAATAATTTTTTAACTTAAATGTCACTTATTTAATGTTTTATAGAATGATATAAGTATACTACTGATAAAATTAATTAATCGAGAACGGAATTAATGCTGTTTATTGTAATCAGAAAGAAAATGGATTAAGGAGCGAGAAGATTTCGAACGTAGCGAAATTATTTGTTGATTGAATATCTTCTCCTACCTGACAAGCAATGCGGGTTATTACAAGTAGTTTTTACTTAATTTCCAATTAGTTATCGTATCTATAAGGTGTTGTCAAAGTTTTGGTACATAAATTTAGCTTGCATCGTATTGTACCGATTTATTTATATATCCTTTTTTATATGATTTATGTTATTGAGCTAGGATTATATTAAATTATTAATAAAATGAAAGAAAAATGGAAATTAAAATTAAATAAAATAGAATTGCATTAAATAAGAAATAGAAATAAAGTCGAACTAAAGCAAATTCAATTAAATTATTTCTTTTTACTTGCCTATGGGATTCTGGGATTATTAAAGTTCCTATTACGTACTCGTATTCCCGCTAATTCTTAAAATGAATTGACTATGAAATGAATGAGATTATTTCTCCGATTATATTAAATAGGCAATATCAATTACGTGTAATTGAATACATTATTCGAACGTTTTCTACAGAACTCTTGTTATTAATACATTATGGAAAATTTGAAACCAATTCGATATATATATAGACGTTGCAAGGCATTTACTGCAAACATATGCTTAACGAAAAATTAGTATACAATATTAGTAGTAGTCTCAAACATACAAATAATCGCAGTAAATGTCCTGCGACTCTTACATACATTGTCATACTCGTTTGAAATTGTAATAATACGTTAATCTTGTCACAGTATCGATAGGATATCAAGATATTCTTAATAATATGTCCACAAGGAGTTTGCAGGGATATTCAAATATTTTCGCGAACCACTGTAATTCAGCACAAGAGCAGAAAATTCCAGATTTTTTAGTTCTCGATCAGAGTGAATGTTTATACAAGTAACATTCGCTATCTGTGTCCATATTTACCGAACATTTCTATTAAACCTGCGCCAAGCTCGTAGAATGCCTCAGGTCGTATATGAGATGTCAGTTTTATCAAACGAAACGGGACCAGCTAATGTTTAATCTCGTAAACTGAAGTTGCCAGCAGAAAAGTACGGCTCTATATAGTAATTGGTGAAGACCGTGAAACGCGAAAGATGAGAAAGAAACAAAAGGCGGGGGATACGACGAATCATGGCAATCCATTTTATTTTCCAGCCATCGATTAACGGCCAACGTTTAATTTCATTTCTTTCGCAAAACTCAATTAGAATCGTCGCGACAATCGCTAGAAACCGCAGGCAAATCTGCCAACGTATCGATCGTAGCGGACGCCAATCCCTCTGCGTTAAATGAAATAACGAAATTCAAGATGTAAATTTCACGAAACTTTTCCTCTCGCATTTGTTCGCCAGTCGATGCTTCAAATACTACAGAATATAGCTATTTGCTTTTTGCTGGAAAGCTGAGCGCTATTTCGCTTATACGTGAAACAGCGAGAATTAGGTATTTCAAAGACACTGTCTATGGAAATCGCTGAAAATTCCAGCCATTTAATTTCACACTGACCTACTCCTGTTTTTTAAATACTTTAGAAGAGGGCGCTACTCGTTACCATTTTATATAGCCATGAAGCGTTTAATCCTCGAAGGAGGATAATCTTAACAAGATACATCTCGGAGAGATGAATAGATATCGGAGATGAATAAAAGTTTTTCGATTCTTCATATTTGATTTTTTAAGTAAAACTTTCCGTTGATCCTGGCTTGAATCTTCTACTTTTTCGTGCACCCAAATGCTTATTATTAGATGAGAGCGATAGGAAGGTTTTTCCTGTTTCGCAACATTAAAGACAGCAGGAAACGAGCTAATAAAATTGAAGTCACTTAGCCCTTAATATATTTAATATGAGTAATTTTTTAAATATAGCCATCTATTAGCGTGCGTTTGAACTTTGCGTTTTTCTTTTTCGCGCACCTGAACGTTTTTTATTAGACTGAGTGGGACACGTACCTAGGAAGCTTTCCGTGCTTCGCAACTTCAAAGTAAACAAAGGACATTTGACAAAGTCAACAAGCGACGAGTTAAAAAAATTGAAGTTAAGATAGACAGAAAGATAATACGTATGTAGTACCTCTGTGGAAGATAATATAAAATGGAAACGTATTTGACGCAACAGAAATATCTTTCTGCAAATATAGGAGACGAGGAATCAATTTAGCAAAATAATTAAATAAAGTTATTGACTCGCGAATTACACGCATGTAATACCAGATAAAATAACTTTAATAATCTTTGTTTCTTATATTCTCGTGAATAATAATTCTTTAATCGATAGTTCCATGGATATTTAGAATAATATCTACAAATTATTTAGAAATGCATAAAAATCCACGGTTTGTTTAATCGTATAGATACATACATAGATAGGTTGAAGGTTTATTTTGAAAATTCATTAGAAACCTAAGAAGTGAATTTACGAACTGCACAGGCGGATAAGTTTGAACGCGAGGAAGAGTGTGGTTCTTGAGTTCGATGATTTTTCCAAGTAACAGTCTTAATTCACGTGCGAATGTTAAATTGGAAATCTTTTAAGCTTTACGCAAATTATACACACGGTTTACACAATAAATATTTATAGAGGTGAAAATGATCTTTAAAACAATCCTTCGTATTAAAACCAAATATTTGAGTAATTCTTAAGGCGAAGATCGCGTATACAAACATTGAATATATTACATAGAGGAAACGTTGCAGAGTAACGTAAAATAATGTTCGTGATACAATTAAAGGCCGCGTTTAAACTAACAGTTCGATCGGGAAAATTCATTACCTTTTAAAAATTCAAATCCAATTAAACAGAAACCAACGAAATTGAATTTCCGCTTAAAAATCTTGTACAAGCCTTTAAAAATCAACGTATGTACCTACTTGTCGCTCTACAAATGCTCGCCGCTATAAATTTCCCTGTCTTAAAAGAAGTAGAAGATACAAACTATATAAACCACATAATTTTTATCGCTTTATATCACGTTGCTATAATACGTTTTATATCACGCGTAATATAGTTTCTCAGCCACAGTGGCGTTACAAGGGCGAGACCATACGTGTCTTAATGGCGTTGTTTCGTTGATATCGAATAATATCGCGCATCGACGATAGGCGACGCGAAAGAAACGCGCCGAGCAAAATCTCAAAGAGACGCTGACAATGCCTTCGTGTAACGTAAGGGATGAAATGAAAAGTCGAGAACAAGTCTTTTTTCCTTTCCTCGTTCTTAGTCAGTTAAGAAGAAAGCGAGAATGGAAGGGACAGCAGCCATGAAGTATGTACGTTTTCACGTCGGTGCCTCTCATTGTCTGCTGCAACGTTACACTGCGTTTCGTTGAAGATACTCTAGTATTGCGAACCTTTATGGTCAAAGCACGTCGAATAGCCATCAAGCGGGTGTATACGACCTATTTGTGACCCAACAACTAAGCTCGATATTAATTCTAGACCCTTGATCCTTGGCCAATGAGTTCACCTGATTATCGTAATTAAGCAGTTATGATTTTAATCGGTTTACGAACGCTTCGATTTTAAAGTAGGATCGGATATCAAGAACAACAGATTTTAAACTGTCGGATTGCATCCGACGGGACTCGTATTTTCTGCTTCGTCGATCCCGTTTTTATCGATGTTTTGATTCGAAGTTTCATGAACATTGCAGATCGTTACGTTGTCGATTATGATAAATCCTGTAAGAATATATTGTATAGATTTGTATTAACATAATGATACATACATAATGATACAAATATTACGCAATACGTGTATCGTACGTATTTCACCTGGATGGTAAAATCAATGGAATTGTGTTTCTACTAGAAATCTTCGTCTCTGACGTATACAGTGGATAGAAAGGCAGGAAATTTGTGAGATAAATTATAATACGTATCCGAATGTGACAAAAACGTCTCGTATAAAAGCAAGTGTTTGTTTATTAGGGCGAGAGCTGTGCTTAATTGCGGAAAAACAGACGCGCGGAATATCTCGTCCGTGGGAATGTACGAACGGTATTGTGTTGCGAAATAACGCATTCGTAGCGTCGTACAAACGTATTGTGTCGTGAAATAACTTGTCCGTGGCCATCGTACGGGCTGTGTATATGCAATGTCGTGAGATATCTGTACCATAATTGCGATGCGGTTAAACGAATATATTCAATGATTTCATCGTCTTTATTGCATAATTAGCTAAAGATGTCGACGGTATTTGTTGATGTATTTTTTATCTTGGCCTAAAGAGAGAAATATTAGAAATTAGGATTTCCAGTAGTTTCTATCCTATGTGATGATGTATCGATAGATGGATTAATTACAGTGGATTAAACAGAAAACGATGATCATTGAACTCGAACTTGATCTTAAAGCAGTCGTGCGATATGACAACTCTCGATTTTAGCGATTCTTCACTCTTGACTCTCCGGTGGCTAACTGACGATCAACGACTGTGATGTCGAAATATTAGGTCGTTCGAAAAGTTTCTTTCGTTTTATAAGGAAATAATGGATGCACAACATTTTTCGTTTTATATTATTTTATCGAATTACGTATGATCCATTTTGTTCTGTCAAAATAGGTTTCATGTTGTATGAAGATGCATCGTTGTAAAAGACGTGTCTGTAAAAGAAAAACACAACCTAATATATTGATGGCCGTTAGGTCTATCGAAGTTTTCTGATCCTTTCGGTTTGTTGGCATTTCCGCTTTATTGTCTATGTTGTCTGTATGTCGGCGATGATTTTCGCGGTGCTATAATTGAAACCAAAGAAGCCTCTGAAAGAGGATCGTTATGCCGAGGCCTAATTGTATCTCTCGCAGGACTAAGGAAACTAAACACTAGAGAGAAGATGTAAAGTTTTGTTTGAAGTGAGATCCACTTCAACGGTATTAATAACTTTAGAATAAGAAGAAGTTTCGGTGAAGTTGAACCGAAAAATTTGATTTCAACGCAAATCAAACGCTGGTTGGCCGTGTCAAACACGTATCGCCGTATCCACTGTTTTGGTCCGGTTATTTCATGCGTGATGACTGACACATATGCAAAATTGAAAGTCCTTTACAACGTACGTACACAAGTGTCCCGTGTGCTTCTTATCTCTCCTTACGCATAAAACGCTATGTGTATATTTCGAAATATGAGAAACGGTTGATTTGCTGTACAAAGTGCAACGTCACATAATACAAAATGAAATTTATTTTCTTACAACTGAAACGGAGACTCGGTTTATTATCTGTGATTTTTATCGAAAGGTATAACCATACCAGATATAACGTTACAGAATAAAATACGTCGCGAAATACCATTACAGCGTGCTTGGTTTTATTTTCTAATCTTTTTATCCTAACTTTGTCATTTCGCTCGTGCGTGTGCCTTGTAACGTAACGGTAGTAATACAGTTTTTACGTTCACTCGTAGCTTGCAACGTAGTATACTTTATGTTCAGACTGCTGGCCATAAACTCGATTTACAATAATTATCCTCCCTCTTGCCTTGTATTCTCGCTTAATCATACACACACACGCAAAACCTTATTTTTATTATTCTTTTATTTTATTCTTTTTTTGTTATTTTAGCCTCAGTTGCGATATGTAAAAGATTCTTGTAATTACGCTCCATCTAAGTGTTAGCCTTATACCTCTAACGTTATAAATAAATTCTTAATATCGAATCGACATCGCAGAAAAGGTAAAATATGGAACACTCAGATCGGTTAATAGAACAGAAATGTAATTGTTCGCAATCATCGAGATCCGAGCATCAAATTGTTTGACTACTTGATGATCTTATTTGCGTAAATATACAAAGAAAGACAGACGTCTGTCTCAGTGTGGTTCCGATCGTTCGGGATCTAAATTCAGACCTAAAACTGTAGGTTCATTCTTCGCCATGAGTTTCATAAGACAGTCGCTAACGAGCTCGCTAACCGAAAGGTCTGCGACTGCGACCAAATGCTCTGGAACCGTACGACTTTTAAAACGATAAGGATCGACGACGACGAAGACTGAAAATGCGAAATATATATGTCGGCTAGATGATAGGATTGGGGGTGGAGGTGTTCGATGAATCTTCGTTGATATTGGCCATCGATGCGGTGTAACAATGGTAGAGTTTATTGGCACAAGTGAGTGGTATTACAGCGTTGGTAATTAATCACAATGTTAGATACTCGCGGCGTTATGACAATGGCCTCGGGTCCGGTAACGAATCCGCGGTCAACGGGATGTCGAACGTGTATACTTCGTGGAAGTCTAAGTTATATTCAGGTCGCCACAGAACAAGCACTACGTACCGGAGAATTACTTGTATCGTCGTTAAAATCGTACGATAGAGTGTCTCTCCATCACGGTGACGCTGTCGAGGAAAACTACGATGGGTGTGTCTAAGGGCACCAGATCATCGGATTCGCGGAGAAAAGTCTTCATTCGGAAAGTGAGGGAAATTGGAGTTACTTAGTTGGAGGAAATAGGGGAAGGGTGCTAGCCGCCCTTAAGAGAAAGTCGCCATCGGGCCGCGTCGTTCGTGAGAAAAATAGACTTCTCCAATTTTCCCGTAGTTGGAACAAAGGTTGTTTGTCGGTTTGAAGGACTTTCGTTAAATAGATCTTAAGATTTATAGCGGGTCCTCGGGCTAGCCGAACATGTACTGTGGAGACGCATCAACATCTGGTAATCGTCTTACTCGAAGCATAGTCTGCGTGTGGCGAGCCACGGGACAGAAACCATTGAAACGTTTACCATCGTTACCATCGTTTACCATCGTATAGAGTTACTTCCTGCCTTGGTTAAACAAAACGTTCATCCCCTTGACCGCGACTACGTTCGGCGACTGGTTGTCGCCTCGAGCCCGAGCTCATTATCATAAATCTCGAATAAGTACAGTCGGATCGAATGACAACGGCTTTCTTAATACGGCTATGGTGAAATCTAAATTACGGTACTAGGTGTCTTCCCAAAGTTCCGAGGGGAAGGCTCCGGTGCTCTTTCATCTCCGACATATATATAATGCGTTCGTCTAATAACGCACGCACATTCGTACGGTAAATACGTGAGGTTATTTGGTGCAGGATGTGTAGATGTTTAATAGTATATTTATTAACAATTCTCGTTTTCGACTCTTTACGTACAACTCTCGATTCAACAAATGTTTTCTTGATCCGATTCGTTTCTTTTTGTCGCCCTTTAATATCCCCACTACGCACGCGGTTGGTAGGCGTCCGCGACCATTGTTACCTGACGTTTGAAAACTAAAATTCCTTTCTTTTTTCGCCTCTGAATATCCCCACTACGCACGCGGTTGGTGGGCGTGCGTGACCGTTGTCACGTAACAACGGTCGCGGACGCCTACCAACCGCGTGCGCAGTGGGGATATTGAGAGACGACAAAAAGAAAGGAATTTTATTTTTCGAACGTCATTTTCGTCCGTGACCGTTTACACGTGGCAATGGTAGCGGACGCCTACCAACTGCGTGCGTAGTGGAGATATTGAGAGGCGACAAAAAGAAAGGAATTTTCCTTTTCGAACGTCCTTTCGTCCGTGACCGTTTACACGTGGCAATGGTAGCGGACGCCTACCAACCGCGTGCGCAGTAGAGATATTGAGAGACGACAAAAAGAAAGGAATTTTAGTTTTCAAACTTCATTTTCGTCCACGACCATTGTTACACGACAACGGTCACGGACGCCCACCAACCGTGTGCGTAGTGGGGATATTGAGAGACGACAAAAAGAAAGGAATTTTAGTTTTCAAACTTCATTTTCGTCCACGACCATTGTTACACGACAACGGTCACGGACGCCCACCAACCGTGTGCGTAGTGGGGATATTGAGAGACGACAAAAAGAAAGGAATTTAATTTTTCCAACGTCATTTTCGTCCGTGACCGTTTACACGTGGCAATGGTAGCGGACGCCTACCAACCGCGTGCGCAGTAGAGACATTGAGAGACGACAAAAAGAAACGAATTTTATTTTTCGAACGTCATTTTCGTCCGAGACCGTTTACACGTGGCAATGGTAGCGGACGCCTACCAACCGCGTGCGCAGTAGAGACATTGAGAGACGACAAAAGGAAACGAATTTTCGTCTTCGAACGTCATTTTCGTCACGCCTTTTTTCAAATATTCGTTGGAGGGATTGTAGGGATATCGATGACTGGTTAGGCCTATTGGCACTTACGCTTCGATGTTATACTTGTATCGACGAAACCGTTGGAAAGTTTTGTTATCGCAGCTACATACGTAAGTGTGTAACACAGATTAACCATCGTACCTGATTAACACTAACTCTTGACGAAATGAATAAGGGCAAATGCACAATTTTAAATCAAATTTTCTATGTCGTTTCGCCGGGCTTGGTAAGATTAGCGTTGAACAAGGACAAAAGGCGCCTTTATCCGTCTAACAGGGCATTCTCTTCCCATTCTCATATCGCATCCATTTACACGGTAACGTACGACCCTCGTACTCTGTATCTCTATATCTTTATGGTTATTCCGGACAATGCCAACAATAGAAAGAAAGATTGGTTGCTGACGGCTCGTAACGTATAGCTGGAAAAGTTAGAGTTGCAGAGAGCAACTTGTTAGAGTAGCGGCAATATGGAAGTTGTACTCGCACAGGTAAACTTGGCCATGTAGAAGTCTGGGCTGGGTTAGATCGTGTTCTAAACTCGAGTTACAGAGCTAAAATAACGTATCCGGACGTGTAGATGATTCGAGTTAAAGCAAGCTTTATTTTCACTTATAGGAGGCAGCGAAACGAAAGGAATCAAAGAAAATTGTTGCAGCCTCGTGCAGGTTTTTGAAGTCATAGGGGCTCGATCGTAAAACAAAATTCGTCGAACGAGCGGGTATTCTATTTACCTGATAAAGTTAAATATTATCGCCCGCGCTACAAAAGAAAAAATCTATTATCCATTTGTTCCTATCTCCACCATTTACATACACCGTTTTTGCAACGGTAAAATTCCTTTGCAAATCATTTTTTAACGAAAACTACGAACAATGTTTTCCGCGTTACTCTGACGCGCTTTTAATTCGCCGTGCTTCATGCGGCTTTTGTCGCAGCCGCTAGCATTGAAATACGTGTCGCGGAAAGGTCGTAGTTGAAGCTGCGCAATAGTAAAGGAAAAAAGGCGCGATATCGGTTCATGTTGTAGGCGATTCGGCGTAAACGCGTGGGAGAGATACCCTGCAACGATTGCCGCGCTTTATTAACTAGCGTAGAGAAGTTGAAAGCGAGAGAAAATTTCAGTGACATCGATGAACACCCGGCGGTATGGAATACGGGTCACGCTTATCCCGGGCATCGATTGGAATTACTCGCACGAGATACGACCACGGATAAACGTTTCGAGGAACTTTTCCGTTGTTCCCAGCGTCGTCTCCTCCGATTTGCGAAATCTTTCGTACTTTTTCCGTCGATGTAACGAGCGTAGTTTCGGTCCAATTGGAACAAGGGTCAAAGAAAGGAAGCTTTTTGACTCTCGATGGCTCGCTAAATCGCGACCTAGCAAACAACGAATCAGCTTACGCGGAAATGCTGCATTTATGCATAAGAAGCGCGCAAGCCAATTTCTTCGAAGATAACTACGTTCAATTAGCATAGAATTAATATCGTAAGGTCGGAATTTTTTTCCTTTTTATATAAAATGAAAACTGGTATTTTTAACGAGACTTTTTACTCGAGCAGAAAGAACGAGATTGGTTGTTGGTTGAAGTAGCAATAACGATGTGACGAATATCATCATTCGTTCGTTTCACTATTAATTTGGTGACGTTTTAACGACCAGGTATACCGGTTTCATGTTCTGTGCGAAACAATCAGATTGTGACGCGTATACGTGTGGGAAATGTTTAAAGATTCGGAAGATAAAAGAAGCGAGTAATAGAATTTAAGGATGCATAGAATTCACAGAATATGCAACGATATATAGGACATTCAAAGTATAATCTTCGTTAGGATATTTAAAAAGTACGACAAATATCTGTCCGGGTTTTAACACTTTAGTGTGACCGTAAAAATATAAATATTCGTATATCCACAATGTAAATATAAAAATTTCAAACAATATTTCTAAGTGATGTGGAATAATCGACGAGGAAGTAACAGTCGAAGACTGTTTGATGTACCCTTCTTGCGTGTCAGTATTGTTTCATAAAAATGAATTTAAAGGAAACTATTTGGAAATTGAGGTGGAAGATACCCTAAACTACGATAAAAAATACACACGTACACACTATTTATACATACGTACTGAGAGTGTTCCAAGGATGAAATGTTAAACAGCTTTGAATATTAAAATGTTAAACAGCTTTGAATATTAAAACTATTTTAAAAATTAGAGGAAAATTAAGCCAGCTTACTGCTATTACTATTAGGACCGAGTATTAAGAACCAGATGTTACTAATCAGATGAATAATGAATGAACGAACAACGCAACGACAAGAACAAATTCTTTTTTTCGAATAAAGTCATCACACACGCGCGCGCTTGTACGTTCACCTGAAGTATATAATAATTTATTATATTAATTAATAAGCCTATATACTCTACAATGATATAATTAGTTAATCGTTGAGCGTGGTATCGCAGAAAATGCGTGGACGAAACGTGCAAGTGCATGTTTATGCTCGAACGAGAAACTAAGTTTATCGAATAATTGAAAATATTCCGCGAACCTATTCCATAGAATTACATAAAACGTGGCTTTAGACGTTATAAAATTCCTTCTTCTTCTCGTCTATTCGATTTAAACCCGACTTTTTCGCGCCTTCTTCTCGAACGACAGTAAATTAGAGTTGGAAATATTTAACGTCTCAAATAAATAAATAAATAAATCTAATCGAAATTCTGGATTGCATGATTGTGGGAATAATTTTCCCAAGTATTGAAAATTCAGGCAACATAAAGAGCTTAATACGTAAAGGTCGAAAGAATGATCGAAAAGTAAAATAGAATTACCTGTCTGTATTATTTATTCCCGAAACTAATGAACTAAATAGAAAGAGAATGAAGGTGAATTTCCTTTTGAAATTTTATCTCGCATGGGCAAATTACTCTATACTTTGTAGTACGTATACAGGAAATTCAATTTTCATTTAAATGCAGTGCACGTAACCTCTGGTCTATCGAAAGGAGAAACCTACCTGAAGAGTTCAATTCTGCCATGTGATATTTAGACTCATTCTTCTTTCATACATTTTTTCTATATTTCCATTTTAACCTCGTTTCTCCTTTCCCCGCTACCGATAATTTCGCGTTTCTGTCTCCTCCAATGTTCCATCTGTCCACGGGTGTGTACGGGTGTACGGGTGTCTCGTAGAATTTGAATTTCAATGCGCCGACAATGAGTTACCTACCTGCGGCTACTTCATCGTCCTATTCGAGAGAGTTTACGCAATAGGTAAATTTCGTTTGTTTCGATAAGTCGGTTAAATTAGAAGCGATGCATAATAAAATACGGGTAAAATGTTTCGGGCGAGAAAGACTCCGTGGAACAGCGATTAACCTTTCGCGATTGCATGTAGATTCGATGACGAACTCGAAGATTCTTTATATCGAATAACCTTTGAAGCCACCATCTATGTTTATTTGTTAAGATTCAGATTCAAGTGATCGACCATTTCTGATTTCAAAGAGATGGGGCTTGGCTTTCTTATTTAGAAGTTTTACATTCGATCTTATGTACGAAGGGAACGTGAATCTTTATATTACTGCAGGGGAAGCTTGAAAGTTGGGGAAAAGGTAATTTCGTATTCTACATTCACCTTTGTTCAATTCATTTCTATGTAAATCATTCCGCGACACAGATAATCGCAATAGAAAAGGACTGAAACTTCGATAAAAACGTCCCGACAATCCGATAAAAATTGTCTATGCAAAGATATTTAATGTTTTCCACGCCTTTCCTCGATCTAATGTTTGTTATCTAATTTTCTATTCGTGCATTTATTCTTCAGACTCGACGAAAAGATTCGCGGACATATATACACGTGGTTTCACGAAATTCTCGGGAAACCGTCCAATTTTCCAATCGTCAGAAAGATTCAGTCATTGATATGAAAATTGGTTTTGTTCCGCTTTCGAAATTTTTCAATTCGTCGTACTCGGGTTTTTGAATCCGATTGGTCTGCCCCCAACAACCTTACGACGAATCGCTCGCTAGGAGACGCCTCCATAGATGTCGGTAGAATTCGTCCAAGTCAAAAATATCCGTGGATCGTCTACCCGCTGCGGAGCAAAACAGATTTCAAGAAAATTCTCTCCGCCCATTATCCAGCAGTGTTTCGTCTTAATGAACAGTTCAAAAGACTATTAATCAGAGGATACGCCGCACGAAATCCTTTTTACGATCCGTCTCACAGTTTGCTAACCGTCGCCAGTAACAAACTCCAATCTGTTCCACAATCAACTCTAATTTCAAGGCAATCGGTCGATCGCACGGCTGGCGGACGTAAATCTCCACGCTAATTTCATTTTGGCATTCCAAATCGTATCTCGAAATGGAAATCACGTCCGAATACCCGGAAGATATAGTTCGCGGACCATCTTCGCGGGAAACATCGACTTTCTTTATTAATTCGTAATTGAGACTGATTTGTGTGGTTCGCGTGCTGTAATTCTCCGTATGTGCGTATAGCGCACGCGTGTGTGCGAGATACGTGACGGGGGAAAAAATGTGTGGGCGAATGGGAAAGACAGGGGTGGAAAAGAAATGTAGACGCCCAGTGGTTGCAAACAGTATCCGTACGTCGGTGTATTTACTGCTTCATCTACGTTGGCGGATAAGGTGAGGCAGCTTCAAATTGATACATCACGAATTTTATTAAGTTTTCTTCTTTCTAAAATTTGTTCAAAATCGTCGACGATAGTCGTCTATTCTGTGGCACGTACGTGCCGGTGGCTGTGAAATTGCAGCAAGTCGTATACGATGGAGGACGAGAGGAAGTTTAAAAAAAAAAAAAGGATAAAAGAAACGCGACAGTTTTAGAAAAAAAGAAAAGTTGTAATTGATAAGAAGAATTGGATTGCGAACAAGCTTGATACGGATGACTGTCTTCAACGTTGTTGGTGATGAAAGTCGCAATTAGTGCAGTTATCGTACACAGTTTTGTGAATTTTAAACTTCCCTTCGATCGCCGCTGTATCTCGTTTTTAGACGCGTTTCGACGTTCGACGTTCGGCGTTCGAGCGCGTTAAAAAGTATTTTTCCGACACGCAATAAAACGTTTCGTAAAATATACGATCTTCTAAAGTGAGATTTACGCGTCGTACAATTTTACGAGCAGTTTGTTCAAAAATGTGCCTCTTAAATGCTTAAATCACTTGCACTATTTTTAGAATTAATCGTATATTCTAGCTGCCGACTTACGATAATAAAAGATAATGGATTTTGTTGAAAAGACAAGTGAGAAACGAACAGATTTATTCTTTTTATATCGCATATATGTATTGTAATTTTGCACCATTACATTGTTACATTCTCATCTGCTTCGATAACGAAATTTTCTGTTCCGTACGCTTTAAAGGCTCCAAGATATTTCGTGGTTCGATGGAACGTAGAATATAGCAGATCCATCGTGTCTTTACATTTTATCTTTTATCACTGACCTCTCACCTGCATATAATGTGGATTATAACGTTATTTCAGCATCCGCCTTTTCAGCGAAAGGTGTAAAACGCAAAACTCCTCTTCGAGATCCATCGATGTATCCATAAAACATTTTGTATGGGGTATTACCATACACGACACTTTAAGCTTTATAAACAACGTTTTCTCACTCAGTTACAGCATACGAGTTACGCCATTGCCAAATTTTAGGCCGACATTAATAAAATTACAAGATAAAACAGTCGTTTCGTTGCAATTTCATTCTACGTTATAACAGCCACACGTACTCCGTGTTTGACGAGTATACTCGTCACCGTTTACCTTTTGCGACACATTCTAGGCACACGCTTTCAAAGAGATCTGGAAGAGCTGATTAATCGTATCATAAATTCACTTATCACTCGCTTTTTATCGACCAATTATCACAATTTATTAATCACTGACAATTAGTCGGCTAAATGGTAACATGGACCGTTAGCATGGAAACGTAGAAGCATTTCAGCGTTCGCTGCGTACACGGGATTTATCGAGAAAAATACAAGTAGAGTAAAAATGCGTTTATTGAAACAAAACTTTAATTAACGCCCAATTAACGGAACGTTTGCTGGTATTATACGAGCAAAGAGCGATACGTAGCGAGAAAAATTGGTAAGCTTCCATTATACGAACTCCAATTATATAAACTGTTCTCGTTTCCTGACAACTTTAGATAAATCGTCTTCCGCCATTTTTGTCGAACGCGGTTTAACATCCGCAGCGGTCTCTCTGAATCCCGTAAAAACTGTGAAATGAAAGAAACGCATTTTGATCGTTCGCCTGTGCAACAGAACGAACGTTTCTACGTCGCTTTTGTTATTAAATGGTTTCGTAGAAAGTATTACGTGTTTCGTAGTATAGAGCCTTTTAATACAGTGAAAATACGGTCAGTTGGAAAAATCTGCGTACATCTCTTGGATAGAAAAAATATTTTCTACGTAAAGACGCAGGCAGAGAGGCGTGTGCAGTTGTTTAAGCTGTAAGCTGTTTGATAAATGTATTTTTAATATCTTTCTCGATAAATCCTCGTACATAGAAATACTCCGAAATGCTTTCACGTTTCTCTGCTAACGATTGATATTACATTTAGCCGACTAAAAGATTATGACGCGTCAGAACGCCTAGCGTTGCAGCGCGTGAAGTAGATGCGACAGGAACACGTTTACGCGTATACGGTAATAACTTTTAGTTAAATATCAACGTTTTCCTGACTTATCGCTCGTACGCAGAGACGAGCTCTGTCACGAAGCTGATCCTCGCTTTAAATTCTTACGTACTTCGACGATATGATTATTTAACGGGGTGTCCTGAATTAGAATGTTCTAAAACAGCGTCTTTTTGTGATTTTTTTTAGAAGGGAAAGAAAGAAACGAAGTTATTGAATTTTGAGGTGTGGCTTTATATATATTTAACGAATACAACAAATTTTTTTTAATGTTAACAAAAGAATTATATCAGATTTCTAATCGTTTTCAGTCGGCGTGAAAGATTCACCTCGTAATTCTTGACTGAAACGGAAAAACTAGAAAGGATTAAATTATTATATATTTTTCTTCTCGATGAACTAAAACAGTTTGTCAAAAAGTTGATTTAAATAATTGTTATAGCACCTTGAAGTTTATTCTTTCTTCTTAAAAAACACATTTTTTTATTTTCCGCCTTTTTTTTTTTAGTCCACCGAGAAGAAAAATATATAATAATTTAATCCTTTTTTGGTTCTTCGTTTCAGTGGAGGATCACGCCGATTGAAAAATGCAGCCCATGAAATAGGTTTAGAAATAATTTTACGCTGTTATAATTTTTCTTTTACTTTAAAAAGAAATTTTTTGTATTCGTTAAATATATATAAAAACATACCTCAAAATTCAATAACTTCGTTTCTTTCTTTTCCTTCTAAAAAAAAAATCACAAAAAGACGCTGTTTTAGAATTGATTAACTTGCGATTTATCGTATATTTCATCTGTTGAAGTAACTTCATGAAAAACTCTATATCTTTATTTATGTATATCCATGGCCTGGAGATTGCTATTACGCAGATATATTGCAAATAAGGAGCGGCGCATATTATCCTACCCTTGAATGTATATTATGTCCTGGGTTGCAAGGTCTAGGAACAAAGAAACTAATAAACAGATTTCTCTTTATGTTCCCTGTAGCCTCTAGCCAAAGCCAGAAGCTTACCTTTTTTGGTACTATTCTTTTGCCATAAATTTATGAACGTGCTCCCTATCCTTCCATTTTCTAGTAATACTAAAAGATTAAGGATCTGAATCAGTATTATATTATATTTATACCTTTATATTTATTTATACCTTTAATTTATACCTTATATTTATACCTTTAATCATTTCAGTATACTTTTCTATTACAAATTCATCCACTCGTTCTTCGATCAGTCAACGTCAAACTCAACATCATTCAAAACACGAATTAAACGACGAACGAGAAACGCCAGTTCTACGAAACATAGAAAAATAGAAACATTCCGATTTTTCTGATGAAACGTTATCGTTTCGAGTCAGGCGTTTCCGCTCGATGCGTAACATTTTTTACAATTGAAAGTGAAATTGTCGAGCATCGTTGAAAAAAAATTCTACGTCGCAGCATGTACGAGCAATTTCAGATAAACACAGTTTATATTTTAATCGATGAACGGAGGCTCGATCTCGAGAACGTTTGTCGAAATTAATATTTGTAATTGTGGATTTCGATAATCCAAGAATTAGCTTTTACCTGATAGAAAAGAACTTAGTGGTAAAATATTGTTTTGTCAAACGAGAGGCTGTCTTTAAGTTTCAATCATATCGGGTACTTCGATTTCTTTAGGTGACTTTGATATTAACCCTTTCCACTCCGAATTTTATTTCAATTTCGTTACCAGCAGCTCGCAACGCTTTTAAATTCAATTTGAAATTTACTTTAACTAAAAAAGAAGACAATTTAAATAAACAAAGGAAGAAACAAATTCATTTAAATACCAGTTTTATTCACACTATTGTCGTACCTTGTAATTTTTAAGTGTATGGTATATCTTGGAACAACTTCCAGGATGCAATCCTGGATTTTTTTTCGCGCGTTTCACAAAAAGGTGGGTCTGAAAGAATGTCTAGTGGGACTCGACAAAGGAGTTCTTGAGGTAAAAACTGATGTCGAGTCACACTCCACACAGGAATACAAAGGGTTAAATATGCCATGTATCGTTCGTGTACATACATAATTTTCTAATGTAATTTGATTAAATCCGCATGTTGCACGGTTGCACTTGATTGTCCGTGCGTTAAACCACCAAGATCAATTTACTGCCGGTATCGACATTAGTATTGACATTGCTAGTATTACGCTTGACGCTTTACGCCATCAAGATCATGAAAATCTATTTCGTCTATTTTTTCACATATGCCATGCAATTTCACTCCTTATCGATATATTTCAATTTAACTTTATTCCAACTTGATCGTGGTGTTTGAAATTAGAGAAAAACGTAAAATAATAAACAGAAAATAATTCTAGTAGTTTCTTACAGTAATTTTCTAAAACGATGCTACGCAATTGATAGAAATATATAAAATAACGCGTAGGGCAACTGCTGTATCATTTTACCGTGTTGCTGATTTTATCGATATAGACGTAAATTCGAAATATCAAATACCTTGACAGGATATTCGACCGGTGATCAAGCTCCTATAAACTCGATGGTATAAACTCTTGGTAAATTATATCGTAAGCATTAAGAATTTGCTATAAATCGTTCGTCGTGCCGTAAAACGTATCAGTTACAGAGCTGATAAAATTTTTCCATCGACGAACGAAATAGACACGCGAATATTTATTCACTTGACCGTGTAACGCTGGCAATTTGCAAGTCGTGCCAAATCCGCCGACACGGTTTTGCCTCTTTCTCGCCATAAAACGCACGTGTCAAGAGATTCGTGTGACAATCGATTGCGTTGCTCTTGCTTGGTGATGTTAATCGTAATTAGAAATATGTGCGCACGAATAAATTTGCAAATAAAGCCAAGAGCAGCTTGCAGCTTGCAATTTCCGTTCCGTCGGGCGATACTGCGCGAACAAATCAAAGAGGACAACAGAGTCTCATAAACAAGCGAATCTGCTAAACAAGATCTAAAATGTTAAAAACACGTCGCTGATGGCCACGAGTGGTTTACTGCATATCGATACTTTAAACTACGTTTCTAATTCGCGAGATGCGCGGGTTACTCGTGAGATAAACGAGATATAGTGGAAACTCATTGTCTAACTCGCTACAAGTTGCAAAGATGAAGCCACTGATCATTACTACGACGTCGTGCACTGTGCACATTGATTCGTTTGAAACGAGGTCTCTTTATTTTTAAGCGAACTCTATTTATTACCGAACCGAGGTTTTACCAATCTACGCAATTAAATTTTTGCGTTTGCACGCGAAAATTTTATCCGTCGCTCGACCCTTGACCCAGACTAGTAGTCGGCCAAACTCGCGTTTCCGCAGGGAGAGACTTACTCAAATTTCTCATCGACCGCTCAATCGACCCGTTTGTACCGTAACTACCCTTAGGTAACACGAAAACAGAGGTCCTTGCGCCCCGGAGTACCACAGCACAGCTATATGCCTGACGATATACGCGTTAATAAGCCACGACCCATGCGCATTCTTGAACCCGATAACAGGATAGTTGCGTTGATGCGTAACATTAACATTCGTCATTTTTTCGATCAATCTACTTTATCCAATTCTATGGGATTTACGTTGCAACTATGAAAAGAATTTGCGACTGTTTAGTCGGTATTTTTCTTCTTGCTATTTATTACTCTTCCACCTTTTTTTTCTTTTTGTACGTGAAGAAATCCTCATGAACACTCCGCTGCTGCTAATAATCGGTAACAGTAGAGTAGTGTCGGACTCTTACCGACTAAAATTTCACGATGATCATTCTACGCGTACGACAGGAGTGCTCCAGGAACCTCTCATGAATTGTCTTCAGTTGCACCCTTTTCCGTCGTCCTCTTGTTCGAGCCAATCCTAACAATTCTCCGACTGTTGAATTTGATGCTAGGGAGGGGGGCATTGCCCCTAGCGTTATCCCCTGTTTTAGTCGTGGGTCCGTTGGGACGGCGATGAAGCGGTTCTAGGGCCGCCTGAACGCCATCCCCCTGCATGCGTGATCCTACAAGGGTGAGAGTTCTTCTTTCTCTCCCTTTCTGCTCGCTCGCAAAAGAGGCGGACAGCCTCGTATTCCTATGGTTCGCTCTCAACATCGTTTCTAGAATCGCCGAGGGTGTGTCAATCTTTCACCTATGACGTGCCGCAGGGAGTAGCTGTGTAGCTCCCACGCCGGACAAAGCTCCAGCGCGTGCTGCGCCGTGTCCCTGCCCTCCCTGCTTTTTCAAATTCGCGATTTAAAATTTATATTAATTTATATTATATTTAACATTTTCGCGATTCAACGTTCAAATTGAAATCTTTTTCGTTCTTCATTAAGTTAAGATTACTAGAAAATAATCGTAAATGCTGCTTTATAATCATATAATTCAAGTTAGAAGTGTGCACATACCTTACTATTATATATAGAATGAGCAAATACTGTTTACTAATATCTTCTACACGTTTCAACGATATATTCTGGACGTTTTGCTTGCGACGAAATAACGAATGCGACTGGTTTGTTGAAATAAACGAAGCCTTGTTATAATGCGTCGCTATCAATTGCGCCACAGTGGCCTCCCCTGACCACCAATAAGATAAATGGTCCATTGGGGAAAAATGTTGTCTTACATCGTCATTTTATTATTATTTTGCCATTATATGCTTGGAACAATAAAAATATTCCCGTGGCGTGCTGAGTGAAACATGTGATTTCGGCGTGTCAGTCAAAGTGTTAAGGAAATTGAGCTACTTCGTAGTAATACGTCGAACTATTTTCTTTTAATTACACAACTTCCGTTTGTGTCTTGAAGTTTCGTAATAGACCTCCGTGGCCTGTCCGTGGTCCGTCGTGTTGATACGTCTTTTGCATATTCTCACACTGAGTTTCACATCTTGTACGTCTGTACGTTGTCAAAGTTTAGGCGCAGCGATAGTACAAGTAGTTAGAGGTACGTTCGAAGGTGAAGTTCAAGTTTCAAGCTTCGAGCGTAGATGTTCAGTAGGAGAGACGCGAAGGTCGTTGGTTGAAAGAGTAGACCATGGACGTAAACCAAGGAGAAACGTAACTGAAATTCTGTGCTACCCAGGAGAGCGAGGATGATGAGAAGCGAATATAAAACAAACATATAGGTTGCTGGCAAACTCGAGGGAACAATAACTCGCCCCGTTCGCGTCAATGTCGCCATTGGTACGCGGTTATTCCGCTTTTTGATCCTCGAATTGAATTAACGCGAAATAGCAGCCGAAAGCCTTTGTGATTGACGTGACTTTGAATAACAGCGAACAACAAAAATTCGATGCGACGCTCGAGCGCGTGGCAATGGGAGCAGAGGACGCAAGTACGTCAACAGCGGTGCAATTTAACAATTCGAATGTGGTGAAGTGCATGGAAACCTTTAATCCGAAAAATAGCAAAGAAATAACTGCTGTCCCTTGCACGATTCTCGAGCGGCGTCATCGACCGTCAGCTCTATCGATAGCGTCCGTCGCGAAACAACAGTTTGCGTATTGTTCGTTGATAAAATTGCCGAGTATCGATTATCGTTCAACCCGGCGCGGCAATCTTTGACCCGCGGCAGGCATTATTGTCCAATTATTGGAAGAATTCGAGAATCGACGCAGCTTCCTATTGGCTTTGTTCGAATTCACATCCAATTCGCGGAATTAATTGGATTCATTCCTTCAAACGTATCTTCATTTACCTTCGATGTGCGAACGAGTTTCGCAACGTGATGGAACGTACCTTGTGCTACTTCGTTTACCCCAACAGACACAAAACAGAACGATTCTATCGATCAACGAGGATGAGGTGCCTTTATTTCTTTTTTTTTTTTCCTCCTCGGTTTGAGCAGAATAAAAACAGTGCGCGTTGAGTGCGTTTTGGCACTCGGTTCGGGGATCGGCAATCCATTAACGCTTCTCTGGCTCGTGTTGTTGCAGTTGTTTGCGATTCAAAGTGATTCGAGTTATCAAGCGACGTATAGTTTGGCGGCGTAGCCTGTACAGCTCTTAACGTACCAAGCTAAGAGTTCTCGTAGAAATCACCTCGAGTGCCAAGAAACAAGTTTTTTCGCCAGCAGGAGAAAACTTGATGTAGTTCAGCCTTAACATAACATCCAGATTCACGAACGAGGGAAGCGTACGGGTAGAGAGGCGTGTGTGTGTGTCGGCTGTTACTTGCAAAGGAAATTCTATTCGTCGAGATCGATGGCATAGACGAAAGCTAAGAAACGATCGACCAATGTTTATTGAAATTTATATTCTTTTTTCAGAGAAACGACGTTGCGACACAATCTTCCAGTGTTAGTGGTAGCTTATTTGGTAAGTGAAATCACAGTTAAATTTCATAATACGGTATTTTTATCGGTACGTAGAACGTTCTCCGGTAAAACATCAAAATTATTCAATTTTGCAATTTACAATGTTTTCTTCGCGCAAGTACCCTTCAAGTAAATTTATTAATTTACTGCAGAGATTACTCGCGTGTTTTTATTCTTCGAAAGAATTGCAAATTAAGCGTCTAACGCAATTTTACGTCGTGCATATTTATGCGCAACTGTGATACGAATTCAGAGGTTCGATAAGGAAAAAAAAGAAAAATGAAAAAATAATGTGTATTCTGTGCAACCACGGAGAAAGGAATATCCGTTGAACAACCAGTTTGTGAAATATCGATTGAATTTTTTACCGAATAACTTGCTGAAAATAACGTCAATTGTTTTAAAATTAATAAAATTTGTATTCCATGCAAAGATATTAAACCGATAGAAATGCTGATTTTATCTTGACGTTTTCCATTATTTTCAAAACAACTTTCTCAACATTTGTAGCCTGACCTTTTACGGTACACAGTTTAACCTTTATACGGTAACGCACTGTCGTAGAACGTATTTCGCGTCGTATAAGAAACAACAGAGAATAGATTTTCTGTTCGAAAACAATGAAAGAGATTTAATAAAAACAGTTTTATTATCGTGCAGGTACGAGAGACTTTTATCGTGAAAGCTATTTCACGAACATATTTACCATGGTGTACAAAACGGTGGAAAATTCAGGAGATAATTTTCACGAAAAAGAGATATATCACGTAGAAACGTATCATCGAGAAATATATATTAATTATCGTTTGTTCTAATAAATAATTAATAATTCAATTACGATACGCTTATGGTCGATTACAACTCATTCGAATACCTCGTAATGATTTAAACGAAGACGTTTAAAAGACATGCATTGCTCCTTCTATCAGCTCGACCATCGTTAAGATTCTCTGAAAAAGATCATTCCGCGAGTATAAAAAATTACCTTAAGTAATTTAAGGTTAAGTCCACACCGTTCATCAAGTCCGTTATGAAGTTCATCCTCCGAGGAAATGTTTAAGACAGGGGACCGAGGCAAAGCGTTCGATGAAAGGGCAATTAAAGCGAACGCGTCCAATGAAAACATATCAAATCGAATTCGTTGTTAACTAATTTCTCGAATTATCGAAAAACATCGCTTTAATTGATTTTCGAACGAAATACATCGGTTCGAGGGTTTCAGGGTTTCAATTAGACTGCCGATGTTTATATATTTATGGAAATTCGCGTAGCATGAAAAAAAAAAAAAAAAAAATATACGCGAAACGTGAGAAGCGGAAAACACATTGTAGATGTGGCAATATCGATAGTGGACGAAACAAATTTTAATTTGGCTCGCATATTTTTATGGAAATTCGTAATTCCATCGACCCGAAATGTTATTAAAAAATATTTTTTATCGCTTCGATGAAGGTACGAATCAATTTACGCGTGAACACCAGCGATCTAGTTATCACGCAGTTGTAAGTTAGTTATGCTCTTAACGGGACCCAGAACTTGGCAGATTTGTCATCTATTTTAAAAAACCTTCCATCGTTCGATTTGATAGGCTGTTTCCCTTTTTGATCTGGTATTAAAATATTCCCTTTGCTCAGCCTGGAAGTGATCTCCAAGTCACGGAAATAAAACGATAAAAGAAAAACAGAGCGCAGATAAAATTTTCCACGAAACGTTGGACATGTCTTATGCCGTTAAAATTACTGAACCTGCTCGAACGAGCTGAATAGCTTTTTTCGCAGCTGTACGACAAGTTGCACATCGTTGCACGCCATTTGTCGCGATTAGCTGCCGCCGACTAATGCGGAGAATTTCGTACAAGTCGTTGACTCGCTGCTAATTAAGAAGACAAAGTTGCCGAGTAAGACGTCCGAATTATCTCCCTTTCTTTTTTCCCTTTGTCTATCCAAACGAAACTGACAGTATCAAAAATGAACGTTTTGGCGGCGAATAAAAAAGCTGAAACTGCGTTCCTACTAACGCGATTCTTGTCGTGATAACAAAACGCAATTACTATGCACGCCGATTTATTTAATTTTGCTTCTCGTTGGAATTTCTGAGAGAAATTTTTAGTGATAGTGAAAGTAGCGCAGGATGACAGCTAAAACAACTTAAGGCAACTTCGACGAGTTAAAAAAAGGGCAGAAGTTTATTCTACGTCGAAGATAATACCGAGCTTAAGCGGGCTTTATCGCGATATCGTTTCACGTCAAAATATTTTTCTCAATAACGTCAAAGTCTTACGTTCGTTTTTAAAATCCTACAATTTCGATTTTCTTAACGTCTCGGAAGATCGCAGAGGAGAAAAAGCGCAACAAGAATATTTTCATTGACCTTTCCGCTTTGTGACCACCTTGTAATTAAACGGAAAGATTTTAATACTCCATTTATTCCATTCCTAGGATTCCTGAATTCCATTCATAGGAAATTCGAAATGGAACACGAAAAAATATATAAAATATATAAAGTAGCGTTTTCTACAGCAATTGGTTGGTAAGGCAATTTTCAACCGAGATTCTACCTTTTTACATTCTCCAAAATATGGATCCGCGGTTTAATTAGAATTTATTGGGAAGAATATGCAGAAACACGATGCAAGGACGAGATACAAGTTACGAGAGGATTTGCGAGTAACTTACGAGTAGCTTAGCAGCTACGTGAAATTTCAATCTGTGAAATTTCAACTTAGTAAATCTTCTACACGAGGAATAGCGAGAGACAGGAATTTTGCGGAATTGGTCTTGTCGAACTTGGATTCGGCTTGGATTATTCGATAGAAAGAGTGACGATCTGTCGTGTGTAGCGGAAAAGCGTGTGAAGCTTTTCACAGAATCGTCGCAAAGGGAAACGATTATCGCGTGAATCGCTACTCCGAGATATCGAAAGCTGCATCAGACCTGTTTCGAAGAAAAAGAATTTAACATACCGTGTCCCTTATCGATCCGGAGCTTTCACGGGCATTTATCCGCCAACAAGAGAAAGCTTTCGCTTTCGATATTTCTATCGGGCGCGGTGTGCGTTGTCCTGGAAAACGGCCACGAGTTTAAAGCGTCGTTGAAAGGCGTATTCGCAAGAATTGTAAAGATCAGATCGCAAGCCGAAGGCAACGGGAATTCGATGCTGACAAATGATGTTCACCGTAATATCGTAACACGACGTATTGTACGGGATATCGACGACGTTGTGTTCGCTACCGATGTCTTCCACTTAGCTGTAATTAAATAAAAGCGAGGATGATCTGAAAGATCAACGACGACAGTCAGTGGCTCGTTCTTCAACGTTACAAGTTCTTGCGATTATCGTTCATTTTCAAAAAACGAGATGCATTGAACAGTCGTCGCGTACGTTTTCTCTGCGTTTATGAGAAATTCGAAAACGAGTACACAGAGTGTACGAAATAATGCAGAAGCGTATAAAATATTCAAAACAGATATAAGCAAATTTTCTACTTACAAGACAAGTTTCGAAAGATTATGAAACTTCCGAGACGCGTACAGGACATTCTTTCGCTGTCCAAAGTTGCTCTAAGGGGATGAAATTCACCTCCGAGAATCGGCCTACTTTCCGATTTTCCGTTATAGCTTTCAAGCCACAAGTATACATAGAAAGAAACTTTTCGGACGAGAGTTACATCTTTCGATCAGCGCCTATCGTTCGATAAAAGTATCCGTCAATGTTACAGCAATAGCGGGAAATTGTCAGAGGTAGATTTCACTCTCCGAGGGTGAATTGTGGCAGAAAATAAAAATTGCGCCATACGCATCCACGTATTGTCTGCGTGCAATTTCAAAGTTCCACAATTTGTTGAATTTACGCGTTGACGTGTGCCTGGTTAATGAAGCGCGTTTTTATTTATTTTCGTTGGAATATGTATATCGTAGTACCTGTTGCTTGTAACACCAGCAGGTTGTCCCCTAATCGTCTTTGTTTTACAAACATATCTTTTACGACAACGCATCTTTATACAAACACGAAAATTCAGTCAAACAATGCGATCTTCATCTTAATAGGACAAAATGGATCGTACGTAATTCGATAAAATAATAGAAAACAGAAAAATGTTGCGCGTCTATGATTTCCTTATAGAACGAAAGAAACTTTTGCCACGATCTAATATAATATTTAACAAATAACGGCAACTTCCGGTTCAAGTGTCTCTCTTAATTATTTTCGTGGAAATATGAGCGCGCAATAAATATTCACAGTCTAGTTAGACACAGTACTGTGAGAAGAAAGTAATAGAATTTTTATCACTATAAATAATAGATGCATATCCTTTATCACTGGTGGCATCCTAAATCATGCTAGTGGCTTTTGTCGTGTGACACAGCCTGGATATTTCTCTTCGGTTATTATCTGTTAGTCTGTATGTCCGGAGCAAGCTACATATATAAATGTACGTACATATATACATACATACATACATACATACATAGTATATAGCAACGACAGGAAAAAGACTCGCAGCGATTAATTTTCGTTTGTCTGCTTGTTCGACTGCATTTTCCGTGGTAGTTCGATGTGATTAGGATAGCTCGTTACATGGTCGAAACATTGTTGAAACTGCTATATGACCATGATATTACACAATGAGTGTGTAAAGATGAGAGAAAAGAGAGCGCGATAGGGAGAAATTTTGGATCTTTGTTTTGGTCTCAAAATGGATCTTTGTTGAAACGACCTTTTTCGTTTAAATAATATGTAAGTTTTTTATTTATTTAAAGATAGCTACGCATCTTTCCATTTACGTAAATCGATCTCTTCCATCTTCGTGAGTTAGATCTGTCGAAAGTTTTTTCGCTTTCTCGAGTTGGCAAGTTGGAAAAAAAAAGAATCCCTGACATCGCGACGCGAAAGAATGATCGATTTGCCATAGAATGGTCATGTACAGTGAACGGCAATACTATCGCAACATCCTTCGCAATTGAATAATTTCTTCGTAAGGTCAGACCAAACGACTTGAGTTTTTGCGATGAACAAGGTAGAGGTTTATTTTTCAAGCTTTCTTTATCTGGGTTTAGAGCAACGGAAATTGGGACATCTTTCGAAGATTCGCACACGTACAGAACGTTAAAAAAATAATTTATTCCGAAATCTTTCAACTTTCGATTCGCCTTTCATCTCTTCGATTCGCCATCTGAACAAATATTTTGAAAAATTCAAATCAATTTATATGCTCGTCCTTGCTTCTTTCATAACACGGATTACTATCATTTTGAATGAACATGTGTGTAAATTTCGAGCTATCGCGGGGAGACGCGGTCGTTAGAATACGCGTCAACGAGAGTCGTAAATTCCCGTTACGATTAGAATAATCGACACCACGAATAGTTCGATCCCCGTATTTCGGTTAGGATAATCGGGGTGGTTGATGCGGTATAACACTGAGAGTCACAGAATTATAATAATGTATATTTCCAACAATTAGTCTACACGATTGAAAAGAGATAAACAATTAACAACTTTATCGCACGCAGATAATGTAGATGTATACAATATAGAGCAAGGCTCTTACAATTGAACTTAGTCTCTTGGTGGACGTAGCACGATATGATACTTAATAGAATAAGCGAATGTTTGGCAATGTCGCGGATCGACTTGAATTGGTGTTCTGTTCAGAGTTAGACGTTAGGCGTTAGAATTTTGACTAATTGGTCGCTCTTGCGTTGAGATGGAAGAAAGTTCAGTGTGGGTGTGCCCTTTTGCATGACGAACGCGGATTCGTTGTTCACACTTTTCGTTAAGAAAAGTGAGGGTAATGATCCGCGATGTCGATTGGTTATGCCCTACGCTGATGCTTGAAGGGATGGGTAGAAGGCCTCCTACCATCGTGGTTGATAGGAGACCTTGTTCATGGAAAAACCTGATTGATTTATTAGCTAGCTATTCGATTCTTCCCGATGGGTGCGTGTTCGCTTTCTCCGTATTTTTTCAGCGCGCCTGATAAACCCAAGGACCTCTCTAAAAACCAGATGTGCTTCGACAAATATTTTTTGGCTTAAGAAATTCTTCAGGACAAAGGGGTTGACTGAAGACGCCTGTTGATACAATACAGTGACAGCGAAAGAATATATTGGGTCCTTAGGTTTATTGAGGGTCGGAGTGACGTTACGCAGGCCGCTGGCTGTCCGGTCGCGAGGGCTGGCATGCAGATGTTTAGGCGACGTAACAATGTGCTTTTTTCGTGATTCGAATTAAAAGAATTAAACAAATCGGAACGTTGTTTTCCTTGTTGTAGCAATTGTACCATGTGTAACATTTTTATTGCGCTCGTAATTCACGATACTTAGGCTGCAACATACCGAAGCTCCTCTCATACTTGTATCGCATTAGGGGCAAATGTTACATGGTTGCAGAACCGTACAAGCAATATGCTGGAGACAAAGTGGGGTGGGATTTTATGTACCAAGTTAATGCTACATTCCGTTCTCGTATTTGCCGGTGTGGAGACGCGGATAGCGTTTATTATGCTCGCATTTAGGTATTCCGTGGCTGCTTCGATTTCATCATTGGTTTTTAGTGAGGATGAGGCTGAAGTTGTGTGGGTAAAGACTTCTCTAAAGAGCTGCCAGTTGGTGTGTTGGTTATGAATGGAGCCATTAGGTGTATTCTCGATGATAGTTGAACTGACTGTTACTATCACGAGGGAATGATCAGAGGAGAGATCAGCCGAGGAATTGATTTGGACGTGTCTTGACGAGATATTTTTAGTTATGAAGAAATCAAGGAGATCGGGTATTTTGTTTGTGTCGGTGGGCCAGTGTGTGGGTTCGTATGTGGTAAGGTAGTTGAGGTTGTTGGTTATTATGCTGTTGAGGAGGTTTTTGCCTCTTACTGTAACCAGTCCGCTACCCCATTGGGTGTGTTTAGCGTTGTAGTCTCCTCCGGCTATGTATCTGTTGCCCAGGGTGTCCAGGAAGTGGTCAAAGTCTTCTTTGGCGATGGAGTGTCTGGGAGGGCAGTATACAGCTGAAGTGGTGATTGTACCATGACAGTCTTCTATTGCTACGTTTGTTGCTTGGAGGTAGTCTTTCTGGAATGGTTGAAGTTCGTAGTGCTTGATGTTTGATTTGATTATGATTTCGGTGCCGCCGTGGGCCTTTCCGCTGGGGTGTTGGGTGTGGTAGAAGTTGTAGACGTGTATTTTGAGGTAGTTTTTGTCGGTGAAGTGGGTTTCGCATATGAGCATCACATCGATTTGCTGTTGTTTTAAGAATAGTTCTAGTTCAGATTTGTGCTGAGCTAGACCGTTGGCGTTCCACAGAGCTATTCGCATTGGTTTTATTTTGCTTCTGTGCGTATGAATTTGTCCATGAAGAGTGTGAGTAGTGACAGCAAGTTGTTAATTTGCTCAGTTTGCTTCTCGATAAGTTTTTCGAGTCTGGTAAAGTTGTCTGTGCTTTGTGGGGTGGGAATTCTATTTTCTGTGTGTACACTGTGTGTTTTCGAGTTGTTTACGTTTCCTTGCGTTGCCTGCGCATAGGATACTGTTGGTGTGGTGAGTTTTTGGGGTTTAGGTTCTTGTATGGTTATGTCCTTGGGTCTCAGTTTTGGATACTTTATATTATGTAGTGTTTTGTAGGCTGAGCATCCTTTGTAGTTCGCAGGATGCTCTCCTTGACAGTGGATACACTTGGCGGGGGTTTCCGGGGATTTAGTGCATTGGTCAGTGCGGTGATTACCTGCACATTTTACGCACCGGAAGTTGTGATTGCAGTATTTCTGCGTGTGGCCGTACCTTTGGCACCTTTTGCATTGTATTATTTCTTTCTTTACAAGAGGTGGCTCGAACTTAACTATGGAGTTCATCAGCCGATTGATGTTGTAGATTTCTTTGTTGTTTGTTTTTTGTTTTAAGTCTATAAAAAATAAGGATAGTGGGTTTTTTGTGATTCTATGCCTAATGTTGCTGATGTTAGTTACTTCGTGGCCGTGATTTAACAGTTCGCACTTTAGTTCGTCTAGATCGACTGAGTGGTGGATGTTGCGTAGCACCACTCGAAATGGTCTTTCTTGTTTGAGCTGGTATGTGTGGAATTTAGCGTTTAACGTTTTTAATAGCTTGGTTAACTTTCTATAGGCGTTTGGGTGGGTCGGCAGTATTTTCACGTGGTTGTTGTTAATCTTTAACTTGTAGTCCTCTTTGCTGATGTCTTTTTCGATAGTCTTAATCATTGACTGTATGTCGATTACGTCGTTAATGAATATCGGTGGGGGAGGGGGAATTCTTTGAGTATGGAGATTATTTACCTTTTCGGTTGTAATCATGGAGTCTTCCGTGGACTCCAGTATTGAAAATCTATTGTAGGTGGTCACCTGGCTGGCTGATGGTTTAGTTTGACTCTTGTTTACATTTGTCTTGGTTGGTTCGAGCTTTCGTTTTTTCGTGTGATGGTCGTTTACCAGGATAGATGTGTTGCCCTCTTGCCACGGGGGAGGAAAAATGGCGGTGTTATAATTTAGCTCCGGGGAGCCTGTTGGGAATGATAGAGCCATCATCGAGCTAGTTAATTCAGTGTGAAAGAACTAATCGAGAGGCTGTTAACCCCTGGCTAGGTTAGTTGGATTCGCTTTCGACAGATGGGCGTCACGTGGAGTTTTGTGAACTTCACAGGGCACTGGACACACGTCTGCACGTCTCGGCACTCAGCAGCAACTGGATGCTCACGTGCTGCTTTGTGAACATTGCCGGGCACTGGACACACGTCTGCACGCCTCGGCACTCACGAACGAACTGGATAATGTATGTGATAATGTATTTTTAGTGTATCCTGTTAGCTTAACAAAACATAACTTTGTTCAACGTTTGCATAATATATTTAAAGAAAAAGATTCGTACTTCTCCGGGCATTTTAGTGTTTTTCTTCCTTCCCATCCGATGTTCCTGCTATTTCATTTTCTGATGTGAGCGCCTCCAGTGAATTTATTTGTTTGGGTTTCTTCTGGGGGTTTCTGTCTCTATTTCTACATAATTCCACTGGGTGGAATCGGCCCGGGAAGTTCAGTGCTTCACAGATTGTGCACGGTTTTTTTTTTGAATGGTGGATTTACCTTTCTAACCATGTCTATCTTTCTTTCTTGTGTTTCTTTCCTTTTTCTCCAGTCTTCATATTGTCCCAAAATTCCTATTAGGTCATTTGTTGTCTGTATATTATCGCTTTCGATTTTGTCTTGGACTTCGATAGGTAATCCAATGACAATCAGGTGTATCCTCACCTCTTCATCCATTTCCCTTTTTACTTCCAATATTAGTCGTTCTTTCTCTATTGCATATTCTACGAACGAACCTGAAAGGTATTTAAAGTTGTAAGCATATCGTATTGCAGGCCAACCTTTATTCTTAAAGGCTTTGAGAAATGCTTCTTTCCAATCTTCCCAGTTGTGTCCTCCAGCTTTCAGTAGATTTGTTTGGTACCACCTTTTTGCTGTTTTTCCTAGGTACTTTCTCAAACCTTTGACTTTTCCTCATCGCTTTTTATTTTGTATTTTTTGCATTCCTCTTCATACTCTGATATCCAGTTTGTGGCTTTCTGAGTTCCTTCTAATCGTTCTATATTGTTGTTTGTTTCAACTATTTCCCTCTTATCTCGTCTTTAAAGGGTCTCTAGAAGTTTTTCCATTTTCACTCGATTCCGGTTTCACACTCGATTTTGCACTAGCGACTGGGTTACTCGCGCACGATGGTCGTAAGTTCTAGCACTGTTATAATCGGCACTGATCCCACTTCTGATGTCGGGTTGGCGTTACGATTAGAGTTAGGGTTAAGGGCGTAAACGAATCCCTATTGACACTAGACGTGATCACTATGCAATAGAGGAGATATTTACTAGTGCAAACATGACCATGTTGGAATTGGACAAGTAATCGCGATAATTTGATACTCGAGAAGCTAATGACAATGATCTTAGGCTCAATAACGAATCCACGGTCAACGGGATGACGAACTCTACTCTTCTTTAGCGTCTAAGTTGTACTCAATGTTAATGCATGGGGCCATCACTATGTATCCGAGAGTTACTTGAATCGTCGTCGAGATCGTACCGGATAGTAACTCTCCGTCTCGACGATGCCGTCGAGGAAAACTATAATGGGTGGGTCTAAGGACATGAGATCCTCGGATTCGTCAAAGAAAGCTTTCGTTCCAAAGGTGAGGGAAATTAGCGCTGTTGCTAATTGGTCGATCTCCATATCGGCGTTTTGAAAGAGATGCTGGCCGCCCTTGAGGGGAGGTTGTTGACGGGGGCATCGTTCGTGGAAGATAGGCTTCTCCTATCGTCCCGTAGTTGCAACAAGGACTGTTTGTCTAAATGAAGAACTTTGCTTGACTAAATCTTAAGATTTATTGCGGGTCCTCAAGTTAGCTAAACATACTGCGGAGGTATATTGACATCTGGAGATCATCTTACCCGAAGGATAGGATCTGCGTGTGGCGAGCCACGGAACAGAAACCTTTGAAATATTTACTGCCACGTGTCGCTACGGCTATTTCTTTAAAGGAGAGGTATAGAGTTACTCTGTGCCTTTGTTAGATAAAACGTTCATCCCTTGACCGCGGCTACGTTCGGCGACTGGTTGTCGCCTCGAGCCCAAGCTCACTATCATAAACCTCGAACAATCGGAGCAACATTTGTTTAATCTAAATTACGACATTACGGTATTCCAAGAATCCAAGGAGAGGTTCCGGTGTTTTTCCATCTCCGACAAATATATATGTTTTGAATAAATAGAATTAAAAAGTGAGAAGAAATTAAGAAATAAGAAATTAATCAAACTTACGAAAAAAGATCAATGTCTCTGTTAAATTATATACGTTGTTTATATTAAATAATATTACTCCTGTATTGTTGATAGAATTTGTTTACTACACACACATATATATATATATGTAGTATCGTGGGCAAAAGGCCTAAGATATCTGCAGAATCGTAAACAATGTCGCGAGAGCCGCGGCATCGTCGGGTACATCAATGTGTCATCGATCCTTTTTAAGTGGATAGTTTCGTGGAAAGGGCCCGCGTGACCCTGGCCACGGGCGTTTCGGGACACGTGTCTCGAACGGCGGGAAAAGACAAAGAGACGTTAAAGTGAGTATTAGTTGAGAAGCCGGAGAGAACGGATGCAAAAGGTGTGCAGAGTGTCAATTGAGAAGCGAGAGCGAGCGAGTGTAGAAGCCGAAGAGTGTGAATCGGGAAGTCGAAAGCCGCGTCTGAAAATAAGACGTACGACAGCATTGTAATTATTTCGTTGCTTCGAATATTATTAATTAAATCAAAACATCATTACTTGTCCTTTCCTCTAAGACCCATTAAGATACTACATAATTTTGGGGGCTCAGCCGGGATCTAGAGCGCTAAGTGACAAGTGAAAGTGATATTTCGGAACGATGAGTAACTACATTGCAGGAGAAGCATATTTGACTGACGAGCAGGTGGCTCAGATGCGAATACCTGAGTTAAAAGACGAGCTGAGAAAACGACGGCTGAGATTAACGGGTAGAAAGCGCGAGCTGGTAGCGCGATTGCTGGCTGCGGTACGTTTAGATCGGTAACATGGTGCACGAGAAGAAGACGACGATGACGACGATGTTTTAGAAGACGACGACGACGATGAGATGGGCGTGATTGGGGACCGTTTAGACGGCAACGGTCCAGGGAATCACGATCTCAGTAGTCAAGACGGCGGAGTTCGGGTGACTCCAGTGGTAAGACGACGAGGGCAAGACGAGCCTAAGTGCACGGTGTTAACGTTTGAAGACGTAAAAGACTCGTTAGGAAAATTCAGCGGAGATGACCTACCGAATGTGAGCCAATGGATAAGGGATTTCGAGGAAATGGCGGAAGTGTGTGGCTGGTCGGACATCCACATGGTGGTTTTCGCCAGGAAGCTTCTCACAGGCTCTGCTCAAGCTTTCGCACGCCAAGAACGATGCACGAAGTCCTGGGCGAAGTTTAAAAAGGCGTTGGTAGATGAATTCCCAGACATAGTGAGTGACCGGGAGGTACATCAAGAATTAGCACATAGAACGAAAAGAACAGACGAGAGTCTGCTTCAGTATATGTATAATATGCGTGAGATTGCGGGACAAGGAAGAGTCGATACACAGTCGGTAATCGACTATATTATCCAGGGTATTCCCGATGAGGTCGCGAATAAAGCCATACTATACGGGGCCAGGAATATGCAGCAGCTGAAGGAACGCTTCAAGCGGTATGAAGCGATGAAAAGTGAGATGAGGACGAAAACAAAATTTGGGGAATGCAAGGACGATGAAGCGGAACGATCAGCAATACGGAAGCAGTCGAGGCAAACGAGCAGTGATCCCAAAAGGTGCTTCAATTGCGGCGGTGACGATCACTTAAGTGTTACGTGTCCAAAGAAAGAGAAAGGTGTGAAGTGCTTTAGCTGCAACGAATTTGGACATGTTGCGGCGAAGTGTACTGCACGACCAAAGGAGACTTACGTCATCTCGAGGCCCGAGAAGAAGGAGTACGTGAAAGAAGTGTCGATAGATGACTGTAAGATTACATCGTTAGTAGATACGGGTAGTGATCTCACGTTCATACGATCAGACGAGTATGCGAGGTTAGGATCACCACCGCTAGGAAATTGTAAACTTAAGTTTGATGGTTTGGGTTCCGCTGACAATGAGACCTCGGGTGAATTTACGAAGGTAATGACGGCCGACGGGCAGGCTGACGGTCACGAAGACGCGTCGGATATATTGAGGGTCAACGTGATAGAACAGTTTGACGAGATAGATGTAGCGCACATAGAGGAACCTCACTACCGTGAAGCGATTCGCGATATCTTTAGGGGGTATAAGCCAGAGAAGACGCGGGATGTCGGGATAACCGCGAAAATCGTGTTGAAAAGCGACAAACCCGTAGTACAAAGACCGCGAAGACTGGCGCCGTCTGAGAAAAGAGAAATAGACGACTTGGTGAAGTTGCGAAAAAACGAAGGCGATTTTAAGTGTCAGGTATGTCATAGGCCGGGCAAAAATATGGAGTACGCGGATACCCCGAGTAGAAATTCACTGCCGGGTGCTGTGTATGTGGCTGAGTGTGAGGACGGGCTGATTGCACGGTTGAGAAGCGCACAGAAGAAGGGCATTGAAGTCCGTAAGATTTTAGATGCCGCAACGTGTAGTCAGGCCGATAGATATGTAACCAGAAGATTAATCGACGAAGAGTGGGGCGTGAATTTCGAAAAACAGCGTCGTGAGTTACGTGAGGACGCGAAAAGGAAGATCGCTGCGACGCAAGAAGAAAACAAAAGGAATTTCGACAAAAGACGGAAGAGTGCGAAGCAGTACCTAAGGGGAGATCTGGTAGCCATTAAGAGAACTCAATTTGGCCCAGGTTTAAAATTCGGGGGCAAATTTTTAGGTCCGTACCGGGTATTGCGAACAATGTGGAATGACCGATACATGGTGGAGAAAGTAGGGGAGCATGAGGGGCCTACGCACACGTCGGCGACCGCCGACTTCATGAAGCCTTGGGTCCTCAACGCCGAAGACGACGCATCCGACGATAGCGAAATTGAAGACCACATCTGAGGGCAGATGTTATTGCAGGATGGCCGAATGTAGTATCGTGGGCAAAAGGCCTAAGATATCTGCCGAATCGTAAATAATGTCGCGAGAGCCGCGGCATCGTCGGGTACATCAATGTGTCGTCGATCCTTTTTAAGTGGATAGTTTCGTGGAAAGGGCCCGCGTGACCCTGGCCATGGGCGTTTCGGGACACGTGTCTCGAACGGCGGGAAAAGACAAAGAGACGTTAAAGTGAGTATTAGTTGAGAAGCCGGAGAGAACGGATGCAAAAGGTGTGCAGAGTGTGAATTGAGAAGCGAGAGCGAGCGAGTGTAGAAGCCGAAGAGTGTGAATCGGGAAGTCGAAAGCCGCGTCTGAAAATAAGACGTACGACAGCATTGTAATTATTTCGTTGCTTCGAATATTATTAATTAAATCAAAACATCATTACTTGTCCTTTCCTCTAAGACCCATTAAGATACTACATATATATATATATATATATATATATATAAATTATATATAATAACAATTGTACAGTGTATAAGTATAGCAAATGAAGATACAGTGTAACCTGAAAAGTAGTATTAGACAGTAACTAGTCAGACGCGAGTGTTTCAATGATCGTTCGATGTTTCTTATTACTAAGGTGGATAGTTTCATAAATTTTTCCAAAGTAAATTAATATTTCTTTGTTATTTAGTAAAAAAATGGATCAGTGTTCCATCAATGATTAAGGAAAAGAATTAAATATTAATAAATTATGATATAAAAAGGAAGCTAAAAAGCTAAAAAGGAAGCACCCAGCAGACCTTATAAAGGACATAACCTAACAAACACGAGGATGGTACCCCGCTGGGGGTAGCCACCAACATGCTAATTTAACCGTTAAAAAATTCCACCAAATGTCCAAATTGGACAAATTGTGAATTTTAATTCGTTATTTTACATATCGTAATTAAAGTACAATAATTAACTCTTAATTAATTTAATATATATCATAATTTATTAATATTTAATTCTTTTCCTTAATCATTGATGGAACACTGATCCATTTTTTTACTAAATAACAAAGAAATATTAATTTACTTTGGAAAAATTTATGAAACTATCCACCTTAGTAATAAGAAACATCGAACGATCATTGAAACACTCGCGTCTGACTAGTTACTGTCTAATACTACTTTTCAGGTTACACTGTATCTTCATTTGCTATACTTATACACTGTACAATTGTTATTATATATAATTTATATATATATATATATATATATGTAGTATCTTAATGGGTCTTAGAGGAAAGGACAAGTAATGATGTTTTGATTTAATTAATAATATTCGAAGCAACGAAATAATTACAATGCTGTCGTACGTCTTATTTTCAGACGCGGCTTTCGACTTCCCGATTCACACTCTTCGGCTTCTACACTCGCTCGCTCTCGCTTCTCAATTCACACTCTGCACACCTTTTGCATCCGTTCTCTCCGGCTTCTCAACTAATACTCACTTTAACGTCTCTTTGTCTTTTCCCGCCGTTCGAGACACGTGTCCCGAAACGCCCATGGCCAGGGTCACGCGGGCCCTTTCCACGAAACTATCCACTTAAAAAGGATCGACGACACATTGATGTACCCGACGATGCCGCGGCTCTCGCGACATTATTTACGATTCGGCAGATATCTTAGGCCTTTTGCCCACGATACTACATTCGGCCATCCTGCAATAACATCTGCCCTCAGATGTGGTCTTCAATTTCGCTATCGTCGGATGCGTCGTCTTCGGCGTTGAGGACCCAAGGCTTCATGAAGTCGGCGGTCGCCGACGTGTGCGTAGGCCCCTCATGCTCCCCTACTTTCTCCACCATGTATCGGTCATTCCACATTGTTCGCAATACCCGGTACGGACCTAAAAATTTGCCCCCGAATTTTAAACCTGGGCCAAATTGAGTTCTCTTAATGGCTACCAGATCTCCCCTTAGGTACTGCTTCGCACTCTTCCGTCTTTTGTCGAAATTCCTTTTGTTTTCTTCTTGCGTCGCAGCGATCTTCCTTTTCGCGTCCTCACGTAACTCACGACGCTGTTTTTCGAAATTCACGCCCCACTCTTCGTCGATTAATCTTCTGGTTACATATCTATCGGCCTGACTACACGTTGCGGCATCTAAAATCTTACGGACTTCAATGCCCTTCTTCTGTGCGCTTCTCAACCGTGCAATCAGCCCGTCCTCACACTCAGCCACATACACAGCACCCGGCAGTGAATTTCTACTCGGGGTATCCGCGTACTCCATATTTTTGCCCGGCCTATGACATACCTGACACTTAAAATCGCCTTCGTTTTTTCGCAACTTCACCAAGTCGTCTATTTCTCTTTTCTCAGACGGCGCCAGTCTTCGCGGTCTTTGTACTACGGGTTTGTCGCTTTTCAACACGATTTTCGCGGTTATCCCGACATCCCGCGTCTTCTCTGGCTTATACCCCCTAAAGATATCGCGAATCGCTTCACGGTAGTGAGGTTCCTCTATGTGCGCTACATCTATCTCGTCAAACTGTTCTATCACGTTGACCCTCAATATATCCGACGCGTCTTCGTGACCGTCAGCCTGCCCGTCGGCCGTCATTACCTTCGTAAATTCACCCGAGGTCTCATTGTCAGCGGAACCCAAACCATCAAACTTAAGTTTACAATTTCCTAGCGGTGGTGATCCTAACCTCGCATACTCGTCTGATCGTATGAACGTGAGATCACTACCCGTATCTACTAACGATGTAATCTTACAGTCATCTATCGACACTTCTTTCACGTACTCCTTCTTCTCGGGCCTCGAGATGACGTAAGTCTCCTTTGGTCGTGCAGTACACTTCGCCGCAACATGTCCAAATTCGTTGCAGCTAAAGCACTTCACACCTTTCTCTTTCTTTGGACACGTAACACTTAAGTGATCGTCACCGCCGCAATTGAAGCACCTTTTGGGATCACTGCTCGTTTGCCTCGACTGCTTCCGTATTGCTGATCGTTCCGCTTCATCGTCCTTGCATTCCCCAAATTTTGTTTTCGTCCTCATCTCACTTTTCATCGCTTCATACCGTTTGAAGCGTTCCTTCAGCTGCTGCATATTCCTGGCCCCGTATAGTATGGCTTTATTCGCGACCTCATCGGGAATACCCTGGATAATATAGTCGATTACCGACTGTGTATCGACTCTTCCTTGTCCCGCAATCTCACGCATATTATACATATACTGAAGCAGACTCTCGTCTGTTCTTTTCGTTCTATGTGCTAATTCTTGATGTACCTCCCGGTCACTCACTATGTCTGGGAATTCATCTACCAACGCCTTTTTAAACTTCGCCCAGGACTTCGTGCATCGTTCTTGGCGTGCGAAAGCTTGAGCAGAGCCTGTGAGAAGCTTTCTGGCGAAAACCACCATGTGGATGTCCGACCAGCCACACACTTCCGCCATTTCCTCGAAATCCCTTATCCATTGGCTCACATTCGGTAGGTCATCTCCGCTGAATTTTCCTAACGAGTCTTTTACGTCTTCAAACGTTAACACCGTGCACTTAGGCTCGTCTTGCCCTCATCGTCTTACCACTGGAGTCACCCGAACTCCGCCGTCATGAATACTGAGATCGTGATTCCCTGGACCGTTGCCGTCTAAACGGTCCCCAATCACGCCCATCTCGTCGTCGTCGTCGTCTTCTAAAACATCGTCGTCATCATCGTCTTCTTCTCGTGCACCATGTTACCGATCTAAACGTACCGCAGCCAGCAATCGCGCTACCAGCTCGCGCATTCTACCCGTTAATCTCAGCCGTCGTTTTCTCAGCTCGTCTTTTAACTCAGGTATTCGCATCTGAGCCACCTGCTCGTCAGTCAAATATGCTTCTCCTGCAATGTAGTTACTCATCGTTCCGAAATATCACTTTCACTTGCCACTTAGCGCTCTAGATCCCGGCTGAGCCCCCAAAATTATGTAGTATCTTAATGGGTCTTAGAGGAAAGGACAAGTAATGATGTTTTTATTTAATTAATAATATTCGAAGCAACGAAATAATTACAATGCTGTCGTACGTCTTATTTTCAGACGCGGCTTTCGACTTCCCGATTCACACTCTTCGGCTTCTACACTCGCTCGCTCTCGCTTCTCAATTCACACTCTGCACACCTTTTGCATCCGTTCTCTCCGGCTTCTCAACTAATACTCACTTTAACGTCTCTTTGTCTTTTCCCGCCGTTCGAGACACGTGTCCCGAAACGCCCGTGGCCAGGGTCACGCGCGCTCTTTCCACGAAACTATCCACTTAAAAAGGATCGACGACACATTGATGTACCCGACGATGCCGCGGCTCTCGCGACATTGTTTACGATTCGGCAGATATCTTAGGCCTTTTGCCCACGATACTACATATATATATATATATATGTGTGTAGTAAACAAATTCTATCAACAATACAGGTGTAATATTATTTAATATAAACAACGTATATAATTTAACAGAGACATTGATCTTTTTTCGTAAGTTTGATTAATTTCTTATTTCTTAATTTCTTCTCACTTTTTAATTCTATTTATTCAAAACATATATATTTAATATAATCGATACAGCTGCATAATGCGAAGCTTCATTAATTAATATCAAAAACGTTCATCATTTTCAAACGTCAACTGTAAAAAAATAATAATATATAACAAATTATTAAAAAACAAAGTATGCGGGGAATCGATTCTCGATTTTCAGGTAAACATTGCACCAAAGACTTATAATTTCCCGTTTAGATAATCATCGTTATTGATTGTTATAGACGCATATTAATTGTTGTTCATTTTTGTATTTTATCAAATCATTTCATAATAAAAAAAACTCGATTTTCAGACTTCAGCATCGATCCCAACCAAGGTAGGCCAATATGGAAATATTAAATTCACAATAGACGATGAGACAGCAGCACTGATACCGATACGGATTCAAACTTCGTTTTCCGAGACATTGTCTTAGAGGAAGCATAAAGAACACCCACAAGAAAAACAAAGACGGAAATCGAGGAACTCAACGTGGAAATGGAAAAACTTCTAGAGACCCTTTAAAGACGAGATAAGAGGGAAATAGTTGAAACAAACAACAATATAGAACGATTAGAAGGAACTCAGAAAGCCACAAACTGAATATCAGAGTATGAAGAGGAATGCAAAAAATACAAAATAAAAAGCGATGAGGAAAAGTCAAAGGTTTGAGAAAGTACCTAGGAAAAACAGCAAAAAGGTGGTACCAAACAAATCTACTGAAAGCTGGAGGACACAACTGGGAAGATTGGAAAGAAGCATTTCTCAACGCCTTTAAGAATAAAGGTTGGCCTGCAATACGATATGCTTACAACTTTAAATACCTTTCAGGTTCGTTCGTAGAATATGCAATAGAGAAAGAACGACTAATATTGGAAGTAAAAAGGGAAATGGATGAAGAGGTGAGGATACACCTGATTGTCATTGGATTACCTATCGAAGTCCAAGACAAAATCGAAAGCGATAATATACAGACAACAAATGACCTAATAGGAATTTTGGGACAATATGAAGACTGGAGAAAAAGGAAAGAAACACAAGAAAGAAAGATAGACATGGTTAGAAAGGTAAATCCACCATTCAAAAAAAAAACCGTGCACAATCTGTGAAGCACTGAACTTCCCGGGCCGATTCCACCCAGTGGAATTATGTAGAAATAGAGACAGAAACCCCCAGAAGAAACCCAAACAAATAAATTCACTGGAGGCGCTCACATCAGAAAATGAAATAGCAGGAACATCGGATGGGAAGGAAGAAAAACACTAAAATGCCCGGAGAAGTACGAACCATTGATAAAACTGCGAGTTAAAGTCAACGATCAAAAAGAGATTAAAGGTGTTTACGGGAGCGAATGCAAGTTTTATCGTTCAAAGGATCATTGATCAGATAAAAGAAGACAAGAGCATGTTCAAAACCATCAATGGGGAAGACTTCACGAGTAGCCGGGCAAGACTAAAAATGAGGATAAACAAGATAGAGAAAGAGATAGATGTGTATATAGTACGCAATAATAACTTCACATATGATCTCATCTTAGGGCTGGACGCCATAAGGGAATTCAAACTAAGACAAGACGAGAATTTGAGGGTTAGCCAAAAAGTAGACGACAAAGAGGAAGTAATATTTAATAGAAAAGAAGAAAGAAGAAATAACCAGAGAAGAAAGGTAAACGTTACCGAACACAAGGAGACGGGTAAGCCTATGGACAACCTAGAACACCTAAATAACCTACAAAAAATAGAGGTAAGCCAACTTATAGAGAGATGTATTTGCTAAACACAATGTGGGAACCAGGAAATCACAAGAAGCTTCTATTAAGCTAATCGAAAATAAATACATATCAAAGAAACCATACAGATGTAGCATTCCAGATCAGAGAGAAATAGAATTCCAGATTACGAAACTACTAGAACACGATCTCATAGAGGAATCAAGTTCACCATTTGCAGCACCAGTGACACTAGCCTTTAAAAAAGAGTCGAATCGTAGAGATAGACTATGTATTGATTTCAGAGAGATAAACAAAATTGTAGTTCCGGAACCACAACCATTCCCAAGAATTGAAGATATCATAGTCAAAGCGGGAAATTGCCATTTCTTCTCAACGTTTGACATTAATTCGGCGTTCTGGTCAAAGAGGCGATTCAGTACTGGCAGCATTGGTTAATCGGTAGATACTTCACTGTCCTTTCAGACCATAAACCGTTGGAATCAATGAGAATCAAAGCAAGAACCGATGAAACTTTAGGAGACCTGATGCACTACTTATCGCAGTACGACTTCAAAATCATCTACTCACCAGGAAAACACAAGATAGAGGCAGTCGCACTATCCAGGAACCCCGTCTTAGAAAGTTTTGAGAACGAAGAAGAGGTTTTGAAAGTAGCGAATATTATAAAAAAACAAGACATAATCCGAGATCAGAAAGAAAACAGAGAAGATATTAAAAATACGAAAGACCTTATAAAAAAATCAGAGATTTTTTTTTAAAATATTAAAGGACGCCAACGTATATTCGTCTCACAAGAGTTTAGTTTAGGCGAGCATATCATAAAGACGGTGCATGATTTCTTTGGCCATGTTGGAAGGAATCACATATTGAAAAAAATCCGACCCTTTTATTATTTCAAAAATATGGACCGAATTGTCGACAAATTCTGCAAACAATGCGAAACCTGCATTAGGAATAAAAGCAGAACGAGAAGACCGATCGGGCTTATGTGGAGACTAGGACCAGCGAGGAAACCGTTTGAAATAATGTCATTCGATACGGTCCGAGGTTTTTCCAACAACAACTCACCAAAGAAGTATATGCATATACTCATAAATCACTTTTCAAGGGCTGTTTTTATGTCCACATCGAAAACACAACGCGCGGAAGATATCATAAAACTTATAAACTCGACAGGAGAAACTGACTCCATAAAAATTATCCTTGCAGACCGATACCCAGCGATGACATCCAAGGAAATTCAAGAGTACGCGAGAGAGAAAAACATTAAATTAATTTTCACCTCGACAGACTGTCCATCCTCCAATGGACTAAACGAGAGGGTAAATCAAACATTAGTAAACAGAATCAGATGCAAGATCAATTCGAAAAAAAAAAAGAAACTGGACAAAGATCGCAGAAAAAAGCGTAGAAGAATACAATCACACCAGACACAGTGTAACGGGATTTGCCCCAAATCACTTACTGTATGGGAAAATGATCGAAATCATCCCTAAGGGAATAACAGAGAAGAAGATAAACTTAAAAAGAGACAGAGAAGAAGCATTTAAAATCTCAGCAAGAAATTTCGAAATCAACAAACAAAAATATGACAAAAAAAGACGAGAACACGAGTTTAAAATTGGTGATACGGTCTTCACCCACAACGGAAACAGAATGAATAGAAATAAGCTGGAAGAAATTAGGAAAGGACCTTTCAAAATTTTGAGAAAGATTTCAAACTCTATATATGAAGTGGATAACGGTAACCGGAGATCTGAAGGGAATTTCTTCAAACTGGCCCGGAAAAACGACCGAACAGAAAGGAAGTCGATCGAAGAGCTTCCGTTCCAACAGCTTCGACGTGTCGACATTGCACGGAGCTAAAAGTAAGCTTAGCGGATCCTCGAAAGCCGCTATTTCGACCTTTATGGCACCGTCGAATTGGTTCACGAAGAGACACCAACCGATGTCGAAGAAGCCGGAAGATTTAGTAACGGCCAGTTTAAGTCTCAAGTTCGATAAATCGAAGGTAGTGAAGGCGGTGAAGGAAACGTTGGGTAAAAAGTCCCCTAATAGCGAGGTCAAACACAAAGTCGTATGGGACAACACTAGTGGAACCAAAGTGGACGCTCAGGTAAGTTGTATTTCTCGTTACGATATCGTTTCTTGTTTAAGAGCCATCGTAGGTGAAAGGGGGAATGAAAAAGAAAATCGTAAATCGTAAAATCTCTTCCAGAGAATGCACTTTATCGTAAAAATTAGTAAAGTCAACAACAACGTGAAATTAAATAATTGTTGTTTGATATTCTGTATTATCGATATAGGTGAAACGTGGAGAAGATAATTTGCAATCATTGCGGACAATATCGCAGTGACATTATTATCAATCGGTAATATTAAAGATAAAATTCATATGGGATGAAAACAGAGCGTCAAAAGTGGTTATTTTCCGATCTTCTTGCGAAGGGAAAAATGTTTAAGAACGGCTCTCAGCAAGGAATAAAAAATGTTATTACAGTTCCATTTTCGTGTTCGTTTTTTTTCTACATGATCCATGTGAAATAATTCTTCAGATGCTCTGCTGGTAAATGAATCGACGTTTGTAATAGAGGAAATATGAAGTACAGCGAGATCGTTGTTGACTATTGTTCTACACCGATATCGACAAAATAATTCTTCGACAACTCTATTGATAAATCAATTGTAGTTTGAAATCAAACGAATCTGAAGTACCATCAGTTTGTTGCTACGAGAACAATAGTCACCAACGATCTCGCAGTAATTCGGATTCGTTCGATTTTAAACTTCAATTGTTTTACCGACAGAATCTCTGAATAATTATTTTGCTTGTAAATTCTGTTGGTATATCGATTAGAGTTTGGAATCGAGCAAGTACGAAGTACAAGATGGCTATTGTTCTCCAGTAGCAACAGTCTGATAGTATTTCAGATTCGCTTGATTTCAAACTTAGTTCCTTTGGTTTAATTACTGATTTATCAGCTGGATCAAAATTTAAAGAAAATGAAGATCAAGTGTAGCGCGTAAGTTTTACCTCTGCTTAATTTTTTCATCTCTACACTCATCTTTTTCAACTTCCATGTCACATTTCGTATAAATGCTAATAATTCTTTGTTTTTTTTTTGATAAATTCTCTTAAACGTCGCACAAGAATTTTTCGTTCGCGAGGAGGTGCAAAAATGGCCACTTTTTGACTTAGGTCAAAATTTGCAAATTTGGGGTTAGCCCCAACTTAACCACACTTTTAATCCAACATGAATTTTATTTTAATATTACTGACCTCTGATGGTGGATCTGCGATACTGTACTTAATGATTGTAAACTATCTTATCGACTTCTCATCTATATTAATAATATAGAAATGTTAAATATTATTTTGAATATTAGGAATATTAAATAACAGTTAAATACTTAAATATATGTTATTTGATTTGTTTTAGAACGAAGCTCATTCTCTGGAGTGAAACCTTTAGTTTCTCTTTCTTACGCGATAAAGGAGAGGTGCAAGGATTTAAATATTTATAACATTATGACCTTTATTCTTTAAGCATGAAAATATTTTAAATACAAGCATATAAATATTACATATAAATATTTCTATTTACATATACATCAAGTAAATTTACATGTACATTTTCATCTTGGTAAAAAGAACGTGTAAATTATCGTATTTACTATTACGTATTTTAACGCGAAATCTCGTTTCATAAAAATTTTCATTCAAATACGTAAATACATAATATTCATAAATTTATAAGAACAATTTTGTCCGTAGGTATTTGGTAGCGCAATTGAGAAGATGTTAACGGCGGAAAAGGGAAACGATACGGGGGCTTCCGGGTCGAGCGGAAAGCCCTCGGTATCTCCGAACAAACCAATGTCAGGCAAAGTGACAAATTGGTTTTCAAATACCAAGAATCAAAATCGGAATCAGACGGAATCCAGCGAACCGTCTCTCTGTTCTTCCCTAAAGGACCTATTCAAGAAGTAATGGGGAAGAACAAATGCTAATAAATGTTAAGTGTCTCTAGTTTAATTAACACTTCTTTATCTTTATCTTTATTAACACTTATTTATTTAAGAATTTATTCAGAGATTAACACGACCTAATAGATGACTGACAATCTGGTGTAATTCAAATTAACGAGCTATACTTTCCTTGTATTTTCTTATTGCTATACCTCTACAATATTCTTTTATCGTATCTGTCGATTTTAATCTCACACAAATATCTAATAAATGTGTATACAGTAGTTGACGAAAATATTAGATAGAAGATTTTTGCGAATATATATTATGTGTGTTAGTGTTTTTCTTCACTTCACTTCAATGTAACGAGACGTGTCTATCATGATTACACCGGTAAAAATTGAGACTAATTTGGAAATATATATATGGAAGCTAGAAGATGCTTATTGCAGACGTACACATAGCAAAAAACTAATGTACAATGTAAAGAGTATTTTTAAACATATGATTGATTAGGGGTAAAAATGCTCCTACTAAAAATATTGTGACTTATTTATACAATACATAATTAACTGTCCAAATACCGATGGTAATCAATAAGCATCTTATAATTCCTATTTACATTTGTTTCAAAAGCTTCTTTCGTTTCATAAGGAAATAATAGATGCACGACACTTTTTGTTTTATATTATTCTATCGATTTATGTATGATCTATTTTGTAGTAATAGAACAAAACGAAAGAAACTTTTGAGACAGCCTAATGCATCTTGAAATTCATGAAAAGCTTCAACAAAATATTCATGGAAAGTTTCTGTAAGCGTCCGAGTACTTTCGTGAGCCGTTATATGTATAATAATTCGTTACAATGTTAGTGATAGCTTGGAAAGTGAACTATTTTTATTATACATCTTTTTACTTTCCATATTACGCTCATAGATACTCTAAAACGCCGCGATACTAACTCTTATCTATCATGTTTACGAATGCCTATAATTTGTGAAACCGCTTCTGATTTTACGGAAATTTTGCAGTTGCTTGATGAATGAAACAGATTTGTTAAGAGAATCACATGTTATAGATACCTGAACTGTGATTTATTTAATATATCTTTTCTGATTTGTTATCCTGCAACATTTCCATGTTTTACGAAGCTTTAAATTAAATTTCACAAGTTTATTTTCCTTAAGCTAAAGACGATGCTGGTGAAATATTTATTTCTGAAGTAAAAAGTAAAAATATAGCTTACATATTGCTTGTATTTAATCATGTATTACGATTAATCCTGTTGCGATACTCGTATATTTCAGTTAGGCTCTGGTTTTAGTAAACAAGAAAGATTTATAATATCTTAAGAGGATGTTTAGCATGAAATCATGCTAATAAGAAGTTTTTCATGTTTTTCTTCAGGCTTAAAATATTTTTTAATGTTGTGAAAAAATTGGGTTGAAAATGAATAAAAGGGTGCAACAGGGTATTTAAACAAACTAATGTCTCTTATATGAATAAGTCGAGTGATATGCTGTAAATTATTTTCACAAAAAGACACCCATTTTTATTATTGTTTTCTAAACAAAATTCAATAATAATAGGAAGTTTCTTTAACTAACATTTAGTTATCGATCCTATTTTTATTGAAGTTTAACAATACTGTTCAATGTTAATAATTATTAATTTATAAGTGAAGGGTAATTCCAACGAAGAAAGATATCATTTGCAAACAAATAGTTTCAGATGAAATCAGCATTGGTACTGTAAATTTAAGATATTATAAATCTAATATGTATTGTATCGCAAAGCGGGATTCATGATGAAAAATTAAATATAAAAGTCCATGAAATTTCGCAAATTTAAACATCTCAGTTGATACAGCTTTAATAAATGTGGACAAAAGTTTAGTCTATCTTTATATTTAAATAACGCATGATATTTAATTCTACAGTATAATTAAACAAAGATTCGAAGCTGAAAATTTCGAAATATAATTGAACAATATATCGTACAATAAATGTTATATGATGTTCTGTAAAGGAGAATTGCATTTTTATGAAGAGGATCAAAGATAAAAGAGATTTTTGTTGAACGATACGACCGTTTCGAAATTCCATTTTGATCTTGTGTATGTATAGTGTATCTCGTACAAAAGATATTACAACAAGCGTCCAGTCATAATGTGAAACATTAATCAAAATTTCTAATCTCGAGTGTTTCAAGTCCCAGAACTCATCTTAATAAATATAAGAAGGACAGATTAAATTCAATCTTATTTTTCTAATTTTCTCGTTAATAATTAAATATGAGCATCAATCAATCAATAGTTCATAATGCACGGTATAATGCGTGTATAACATTCATCTGATTTCAATTAACTTACGTTTAAGCAAAATAATTATTCGAACTAGTTTATCATTCACATTATTACACATTTTAATTGTATATATATCTAGTACAACATAGAAAGGATATTTTAGGATTATGAGTATTCCTTTAATTTTTAAGAAGAACAATAAGTATGCATAGTATTTCTTTTATCTCATATTCTAATTTCACCACATTGAATTTTCTAAAGAAAGATGATCTATTTATTTTAGATAACGCAAATCCTTTATTTTAGATATGCAAAGTCAAATATATTTTTGTCAATAAAGACACAAAAAATCTTAGATGTCTAAATGTCAGCTTTAAGAACAGTAGACTTGCCTGCCTTCAAACTTAAATGTCCTTTCCAGTAGTAAAACTTAAAATGACATTAACAACGGCAGTAATATTTACGCCTACAGATGGAGGATATTAGACTTCGATTAAAATACAAGTAGCTCAATAAATATGAGTCTAAGTACGATGGTTAAAGAATAACGATTCGTCATTCTTTATTCCAGCGCTTAATGCTATCCTTCTTTCAACAAATACAATCCTAGAACAATGCCGCTGAAGAGAAATGTTATGCGTGAATTTATTTGCCTTTGCGGGACGAAGGTTTATTAAATTATTAAATGAAAATATTAAATGAAAATGAATATGTATAATTGTGTGTATAAAAATTGATATATGTATGTATGTATAAAATATATATATGTATGTATATATATATATATATATATATATGTCGGGTTGGCGTTAAGATTAGAGTTAGGGATAAGGGCGTGAAACGAATCCCTATTGGCGCTAGACGTGATCGTTATGCAATAGAGGAGATATTTACTAGTGCAAATATGACTATGATGGAATTGGACAAGTAATCGCGATAATTAGATACTCGAGAAGCAAATGACGATGATCCTAGGCTCAATAACGAATCCGCGGTCAACGGGATGACGAACTTTACCCTTCGTTAGCGTCTAAGTTACACTGTATGTTAGAGCAAGGGGCAATTATTACGTATACGAAAGACAGGTCGATTGCCGATGAGATCGCACTAGAGTGAGTGGCTCTCCGTCGCGGTGACGCTGTCGAAGAAATCTATGATGGGTGTGCCTAAGGGAACGAGATCTCGGAGTCGTCATCGACTCCAGTCGGAGGTTCGGTACGCATATCGAGATGGTGTGTAATAGAGTCGACAAGTTAATAGGAGCCCTTAGGGGAATTCTACCCAACATCAACGGGCCGCCCAGCTTGGCTCGTAGGCTCTACTACAACGTGTGGGAGTCCATCGTAACTTACGGAGCGCCGGTGTGGGCTAGAGCAGCGAATGCCGATAAGAACAGGTAAAAGCTGAAACGAGCACAACGAACGGCCCTGTGCATAACAACGCCGGCATACCGTACCGTCTCCCACGCGGCACTTTGCGTGTTGACCGGGAATCTCCCGATTTACATAAAGATAAAGATGCTCGGAGAGACCTACGAGAGGAACAAGATCCATGGGTCCAGGATTGGCACGGATGACGGCTGCAAGCTGAAGGAGGAACTGGAGGCGATTCGCAAGAAGGCCCAAGATGACTGGCAGAAGGAGTGGAACAACCACAAAAAGGAAAATATCACAAAGAAATTAATACCGAGTGCGCTGCTATTTACCAAAAAGAAGATGGACATCGATCACCACACCATGCAGCTGCTAACCGGGCATGGGAGCTTCGGTGTCTATAGAAAAAGGATTGGCAAGGACAGCGACGGCAACTGTCTCGACTGTGTAGACCCGAACGACGATGCAGAGCACGCCCTCTTCGCGTGCCCGAAGTGGACGGACAGAAGGATCGAGCTGGAGAACGCTCTGGGCGGGAAGATAGACGTGGGCAATCTGATCGCCACGTTGACCGCCAAGAACGAGAGCTGGAATAAATTCAGGCAATTCTGCAAGACCGTCATGTGTCACAGGAGGGTGACAGCGAGGGCCTGGGAAGAGGCAAGGGGGAGAACGAGCGAAACAACAACTACGTGGAGCAATGAGGGCAAGAACACGAAACAACGAAAAACCGCAGAAGGAGACCAGTCCAGTATTCTGAACTGGCTGAGAGGACGACATGAGCAGTAACTGCCCGAAGAAGTAGATACAACGGGGCACGAAAGGACAACCCTGATGACTGCCGACAGGTTTTACCGGGGTTGTCTGCCCTCTAAGCGGAGGAAGAAGGAGGAGGGGTTTTTAGTGGGTATGGCAACGACAACCGACCGACTCCCACATAACCCAGTGATGCGGGTCACTGGGCACGCGTAATAGCATTTTCCCCTCCCCACGCAAAAAAAAAAAAAAAAAAAAAAAGGGCACGAGATCATCGGATTCTTGGACAGCGGAGAAAAGTCTCCGTTCGAAGGGTGTGGGAAATTGACGTTGCTGTTAATTGGTCAATTTCCATGTTGGTGGTTAGAGAAAGATATTAGCTGTCCTTGGGAAAAGTTGCTAGCGGGAAGCGTCGTTCGTGGAAGGATAGATTTCTCTTATCTTCCCATAGTTGGGGCACAGGCTATTTGTCTATTTGAAAGACTTTGTATAATTGAAACTTAATATTCGTAGCCGGTCCTCGCCCAGCTAAACATATACTGTGAAGATGCGTTGGCATCTGGCAATCATCTTACCCGAAGGACAAAGTCTGCGTGTGGCGAGCCACGGGGCAGAAACCATTGAAACGTTTACCGTCGTGCCCTGTCCCAAGTATTTCTTTTAAGAAGAGCTATAGAATTACTTCATGCCTTTGTTAGACAAAACGTTCATCCCTTTGACCGCGGCTACGTTCGGCGACTGATTGTCGCCTCACTATCATAAATCTCAAATAAATACAGTCGGATCGAATGACGACAGTTTCTTAATACGGCTATGGTGAAATCTAAATTTCAATACTAGGGGTCTTCCCAAAGTTCCAAAGGGAACGTTCCGGTGTTCTTTCATCTCCGACATATATATATATATATATATATATATATATATATATATTATTATAATGACTTATTTTAATAATGACTTAATTTGTATAGTAAAAACAGCTAAAATCTCATGTAAGATTGTTGGGATGTTACGTGATATTTCTGTTGCATCATTGATTATCGTTATACTTTGAAAAATAATTAAGGAAGCGAACAATGCGTGGACGATTATGGCAGTTTTATTAATAAACGAACGTTTAGTAGAGAATATGGATTTATTGGATAAGTAAATGTTTCATTAAATGTAACTGCTACATGCAGAATAATATGTTGTTACATGTATGAACTAAAGTTGATGTAATACTCATATTGTATTTATGGTTTCAAAGAATTAATAAAATCTGCTGAGATTCAAACGTATACTCTCCCTTTTATTCTATGAGAATTAAACATTTAGAAGATTTTATGAAAATGCACTAAAAAACAATCAGAAGCATCTGTTTCTCCTCTTTTTTTTCTTTTTTTTTTTTTAAATATGTTGATTGCCACGCGATTTTTATACTTATTTTGACTTGGATAGATAGATTAAAGCGTACCATACCAAGACATTTCATTCTTGCAAAATATTCTAGTCTATTTGCGTACGTGCTCATAATCTTGGCTGATAACCGCCATTCGCTATATACATCGTTGGTATCGACGTCAAAGGATTAACACAGACAAATACACAATCCATACAATCCGATTTGATTGATTTTAGATCTTGCATCAAACAGATCTCTATATAAACAGATAATTTCTGATTCTAAACATTTGTATCGCTTCTTCTTCCGCTTTGAAATCCTCTACAAACGCCTTTTATAGTCGTTCAACTTTTCAGCTCACAGAAAAGAACATTACGCGTATTCCTAGCAATCGCCCAAAGACTCGAACGTGTGCTTCGATAAAGCTCGCTTAACTTTCATCGACACATCGATAACTTTGCGTTCCAAGATGTTATTACGCCCTAGAATCCCTAACATAATTTTAGAACCAGAATTTCTGTGCAAAACAATTCCATCGCTTTGTCACGCTTAACGGCTCAATCATCGAAACATGTATCATAACGCACGAATTATGATAAAAAAGAAACTGTCTTTCGAATAAAAGCAATCCGTTTGCCAGGTGCGCTTAAGGATGTACAGGACGTCGACGGAGCAAGTGTACGAAATACAGCCGCTGGAGGGTAACAGTTCCGCTCAACGTTACACTCAACAGCCGAAACAACGATTCTCTGAAATGCCTACTCCGTCGGTTTCGCCGACGTCTTCTCTCCGAAAGCGCGTCTCGGAACTGCCAAGAGCCGCGAGTGCATCCGTTTCCGGTGCTGCGGGCATTGTCTGCTCTAATACGGATCTGATATCGATCCTAAGCTCGTTAGAGTCTTCCGCGACGAAAATCAACCGATGCGGCGAGGAAGCGCCGAGTTCCCGGGACGATAGCAAATCAAACTGGCCCGGAAAAACGACCGAACAGAAAGGAAGTCGATCGAAGAGCTTCCGTTCCAACAGCTTCGACGTGTCGACATTGCACGGAGCTAAAAGTAAGCTTAGCGGATCCTCGAAAGCCGCTATTTCGACCTTTATGGCACCGTCGAATTGGTTCACGAAGAGACACCAACCGATGTCGAAGAAGCCGGAAGATTTAGTAACGGCCAGTTTAAGTCTCAAGTTCGATAAATCGAAGGTAGTGAAGGCGGTGAAGGAAACGTTGGGTAAAAAGTCCCCTAATAGCGAGGTCAAACACAAAGTCGTATGGGACAACACTAGTGGAACCAAAGTGGACGCTCAGCTAAGTTGTATTTCTCGTTACGATATCGTTTCTTGTTTAAGAGCCATCGTAGGTGAAAGGAGGAATGCAAGAACGCACATAATACGCAAAAATCTATGGCAGATTCAAAGTACAGTACTCGTTGTGATATTCGGTAAAGATAATAAGTTCTCCTATGGAGATTTCATTTTTCAAATTATTCTCGTAAAAGTACGTATTTGCATAAATAAATAGCACACGGTCTCTGCGTAAATACCCAGGCCAGTTATAAATATTTCAGTTTGCCAACGATATCCCAACATGTGGGACACTCACATGTGTGCTACTTCGTGAGCGATGATAAAGGCGCTGGTCAAGCCTTCGTCTCGATTTAACGCGCACGATCTCGCGGGATAGCATACTCCTGACACAGGTGCGTAACCGGAAGGACCTCCTATATCTAATCGCGTCAACCATACAGCAACATCGTGATTTACGTCCTTCGAGGACAGCATCTTTCTGTTCCATTTGTTCACGTTCTCGAGAGATCGTCTGGCATCGCCACGGCGGACCTACGACAACGTTTAATATTTTCTTAATAAAAGCTAGCAAATATTACGAATATATTATATTTATTATTACATCATGCATTATATACTATATATAAATATTCGTCAATGATAATAAATATATGTGCAAGTAATCATGTTGTTGATTGTAATCAAATGTAACTTGTAACGCTATTAGTATTTTAATCTTCCTGAAAAATGTTGAAATGTTGATTCAACAGCAGAGAAGAATAGCAGAAAAAGAAAAGTAAAAGGAATCGCAAGTGTCGTATATCAATGATATTATCATAGGTCTATAACATTAAATTAAGATTCTTAAGAGATGAAAAAGGTTTAATAGTCGATTATACAGATATTTCGGATACACGATAAATGCGAGGTTTGTCAATGATCCGTGAAAATTGTTTGTTTGGAAATTTGTTTCCAAGGGATCGTTCACGGTTGTCCAATTTAACAAAATGGAACTCGTTGCATTTTATCGACCTAAAACGTCATGCGCAGATATTTTGACCTATATAATTTATATACCATACACTGTACAGATAAGTAGAAAATAAAATAATTGACACTCGCATATGCGTATCTCAGATAGTTACTACTTTAGTTAAATGATTTAATTTAATGGAAATCGCTTACCATAACGTCTCGTTTTTCCGCGTATAAAATCATTCGTACGATCACTAGAATCATGTTGGATTCGAGCGATGGGTCCATGTAAATTGCACTGACCTAGGATTAAAATACGTACGAAAATGTAACAGGCGTTAAAACAGTATTACAGCCTTACAAATAAATTATTATTCAAAACTCTCGTAAATACATCGTATCTTATATAATTTTCCTAAAAAATTAATTTTATTCGTTATATTTATCTTAGGAAATGTACGTTATTAATCTCAACAGCATTGGAAAACCAATTACCGAATGGCTGAAATTAATCGATTACAAAATTCCATTACGGATAAATTATTTGCAGAACTCTTTAAAAGATACGTGTAAGCTTTGAACAGTGTAAACAGAAAATACAGAGCTTCCATCCGAGTATACGATCGAGATGTTTGAAAGCAAGTAGCGTACCTTGAAAATACAGAGATACGCATAACTCTGCCCTATGTTTCCCGGTTGCTCGCGTACATATGTAGGAAAAGGTATTCTATATCCAAGTATAATAACAGAATTTCGTTTGGTATTACTTACGATGTTTAAAAGAGCCAAGATATATTGCTGTACTCGAATTCCATGAAAATCTACCACGGAGTAATCAGCAGCTATTCCAAGCTCTAGCCATCGTGGCGGCGAATCCTTAGCAGTTGGTCTTTTCTCTAGAAATGACTTATCTTAGAAATCGACTTATCTTCCACGAAATTAGAAAGTCTACTCGACTCGACTTGATAGCTTAAACGCATGATTATTAAAAGCATAAATTAATATCTACGAGCAAGTATTCGTGAAATAATTATTATGATATAAATAATTATTTCAAAAGTATAATTTCAAAAATATCAATTCGGTATCACCGTGAATTTCATCCTGCAAATTTCTTTAAAATTCTTGACAAATTTTGGTAAACGTATTCCTCCAGCAAATTTGTCTATTTTTCTATTTTTTTACATTAAATTAGGCAAGATAGATAAAGATTCGTGCAATGGACAATATACATATGTGTAATAGACAGGGAATAATAAAATAAATTAAAAACAGCGAAATATAGATGAACGTGTAGAAGATCAAGCGAGAGTGGAACGCAATAGGGAGAATAATTGTAAACCGAGTTCCTTTTAAGGCTGAAGATAAGCTATTCTTATATTACATGCTGTTATTATTACTTTTGTACACGATAGATTGGAATATCAGTACAATTTCTTTCTTTCAGTAATATTCGATGATTCGTTAATTTATTAACCGCTATATTGTACGTGGTAAGTAGAAAAGCAACGATTGTACAAGAATGGCATTTGGAAAAATATTTGACTTACTTGATAATCTGTTCCTTTGCCATTTAGGACCAGAGAAGTATCCAATTTCCTCGGGATTTGTTATTTTATATAGGTTGGGGTTGATAATCAATCTCGGATCCACTCGGATTGGTTATCACACCTTTTATTTTCTCTCTTATACAAAACACCAAATCACACAGCAAACGTCTAAACTCTCCCAATGCGTCTTAGCAATTAAGGCGTGGTCGACTCCTATGACAAAAGAGCGTCGTTAGGAGTCGTACCAACACAACCCTAGTAACCTTTTAGTAACTAGCGGTCATACCAACTGAGCATTTCTCAACAGGATTTACGTCGATCGATAATTCTTCCACTATTGTATCGTTGTATTCTGTGGAGACATCGTCTTTTTCATCGTACAGAATCAATTTCTCAGCTTCTGGGTATTCCACGTCGAAGACGTCACCGGAAAGATTATAAAATCCCTGAACATCGTGGCTTAAGGAATCGCGTTTGCTTCGTTTCGACTTTCTCTTACTTTCTTCAACTTCGAATTTATTCGATTTCCCTGTAACCGAATTATCAACGTTTTACCACGTTTGCCTGTCTTATCTTCGCTATTCTCGTTACGGATAAAATGAAAAAATAGTTGCAAAATTTCTGAAATTGTAAATACGACCAGACTGGAACGTATCAACGACATATACGGTGTCACAAAATTGTGACAAGTCAATATTCCAGTTGTTAGTTTGTTGAATTTACGCCACCGCTGATTAAACGTATCACGCTTTAATAGAAAATTCAATTTCCCAGCGGGGAAAATGGAATTTTGCGCTAATTAAAGTATTGCGCTTTTGTACAAAATTCCATTGTTTTCTGTTGCCCGCGAAAATGCAATTTTACGACGGACATTTCAGACAAATTTCCATCAGACGGCTTTCCATCCGTAAAAAAGAATGCTATCTATAAAAGTGTCAATGGAAATTGATCAAAGTAACGTCAAACAAACCCGTTTAAACAGCGAGGTAAGTAGACCAATTGCTTTTAACAAAACCTGTATCGTTGCTCTTAACCGTTTCACTTTTAAATATCAATCGGCGCTGTTCCTCATTAAAATTTCGATTTAAATCGAACGAGAAATACAGCGTAACACTTGGAATTTTCTATCGTTTCTCAACCATACTTCGAACATTTACGTCGCATTCTTCGATTCATAGGATCGCGATGTTGGATTCTTCGATTTCGATACAAAAACGTTTCACAGCTTTCGACGCGGGCAATTTAATTAAGAGAACAAATAATTTGTTTATAAACTGCCAATTACGTGCCTTGAATTTCCGATATATGCAATAAATTTCATTGCTACTTGACCTGAGTGGGTCATAAAGTTGCAACCGTGTAAACCGTGCCACGTAATTTTATTGCATTCAATTTTCCACGTTTCCAACAATTTATCAAATTAGAATTTATCCGCGCATCGTACGAAATTTTTCATAAAAATTGATTAATAATAGTAGATATATAGCTCCTCGTATTCGTAAAACAGATTTTTAATCTGTAAACAACGAGTCGTGGTAATTACGATACGATCGATTTTCAACTTAGCAAAATTTGTTTCCATTTAACATTCACATCCAGATTGTATTTCCTTTGTAATAAATTAATTATATAATTAAATAAATTTATTATTCGAACCGATATTCAGATACAGTTCGAGTATACTTGATAAATTTTCAGACTCGATTCTCCAAGTCGAAAATGAGAACGTTTTATCCTATACTTTTTCTTCATTTTTCCACAAGGATTCGCGTTGTTCTCGCTTTCAGACATTGTTCCGTTGCATCCTGTATATACGGGGTGTGCCAAATTTAAACCGTCAAATTGTAAGTAGTTGATTTACAGACAAGAAGAAGAAGAAGGAAGAACTTTATATAATGTTCGTCAACGGACGTTTCTTTACAGAATTACAAACGAGTATCGTTCGTACGAAACAGGTAACGACGCGTTTTCCATCGCAGCGTGCAAAAGTTCGCTGTATTATCGTGTCAGCGCAGTTGCATGCTTTTCATCATGCGACAACAAGCCCGTGTCGTTAATAGCTACAATAATGATACAATGAAAAATTATTATCTGGTATGTTTGATTGGTCGTTGGAGAACGTTGTCCGCGTGCTCGGATAGAAGCCTGACATCGATCAACGATGGGAGTAATACGATCTCGTACACACAGTTGCTAACAATTCGATCGAGTTGCAAAAACCGCGTGTTTTTACTCGTTGCGCTAGTTGTTCACGCGAACTCGCATCTCCAGAATAAACCTTCCGTTTTACAGTTGCGAAACCATAAATACAGAAAAGAAAGCGCAGTTCTTGAAACTCTGACGAAACGCTGATAATACGGTCAATTGTCGCGTGCCGTGGAATGGAAAATTCGTCGTTACTTGTTTCATACGTACGATACTTGTTTGTAACTGTGGAAAAACGCGTTTATTGCCCAGCTTCGTACGACATGTTTTTCGGTAAATATTTACAAAGCGGACAATCTCGCCATATTCAACGGCTTTGAAATATGTTTGCCAAGGCTAATATTCCGAACAACTTTTTCCTGTAATACTCTTTACCGTCGCTCTGCTTTCCGCGATATTCGCAGCAATTTCTGTCTCGACGACAGCGATGATTTCGTAGTTTCGCTTTTCTCGATATCACTGCTAAAGCTTTTCCTACCTCGAATAACGACGCAAAGCTTCGTATGAATCGTATCTATCCTGTTACTTGATACGCGAATTTAATTCGAGGTAGCCTCAGTGATGTTTCTTCCCTGTGCGAGTTGAAAATGATTATCAGAACTGCATATATATATATATATGTCGGGGCGGCGTTAAGATTTGAGTTAGGGTTGAGGGCGTGAAACGAATCCCTATTGGCGCTAGACGTGATCATTATGCAATAGAGGAGATATTTACTAGTGCAAATATGACTATGATGGAATTGGACAAGTAATCGGATAATTAGGTACTCGAGAAGCTAATGACAATGATCCTAGGCTCACTAACGAATCCGCGGTCAAGGGGATGACGGACTCTACTTTTCCTCAGCGTCTAAGTTGTACTCAATGTTAATGCACGAGGCAATCACTACGTATCCGAGAGTTACTTGAATCGTCTTTTAGATCGTACCGGAGAGTGGTTCTCCATCACGGTAACGCTGTCGAGGAAAACTATGATGGGTGTGCCCAAGGGCACGAAATCATCGGATTCGTGGAGAAAAGCCTTCATTCGGAAAGTGAGGGAAATTGGCGTTACTGTTAATTGGTCAATTTCCATGTTGGTGGTTAGGGAAGGGTGCTAGCCGCCCTTAGGAGAAAGTTCGAGAAGAGGAAGCGTCGTTGGTGAGAAAAATAGATTTCTCCTATTTTCTCGTAGCTGGGACGAGGACTGTTTGTCGGTTTGAAGGACTTTAGTTAAACAGACCTTAAGATTTATAGCAGGTCCTCGGGCTAGCTGAACATGTACTGTGGAGACGCGTCGACATCTGGTAATCATCTTACTCAAAGAATAGAGTCTGCGTGTGGCGAGCCACGGGACAGAAATCGTTGAAATGCTTACCGTCGTGCCCCGTCCTAAGTATTTCTTTTAAGGAGAGCTATAGGGTTACTTCATGCCTTTGTTAGACAAAACGTTCATCCCTTGACCGCGACTACGTTCGGCGACTGGTTGTCGCCTCGAGCCCGAGCTCACTATCATAAATCTCAAATAAGTACAGTCGAATCGAATGACAACAGTTTCTTAATTCGGCTATGGTGAAATCTAAATTACAATACTAGGGGTCTTCCCAAAGTTCCGAAGGGAAGGTTCCAGTATTCTTTCATCTCCGACATATATATATATATATTCGTTTGTACTACGATTACTCTCATACTCTATGTATGGTATTATAATATCGACGCTATCAGTTCTTACAGTATCACGATCAGAGTCAATTTTAGAATAGAAGAAGCAATTAACGGCGGATCGCAAAGTAAGAAGCTTATAACATAATTGGCAAGGAAGTCGGTAAATCGATCAACCAATCACCTACATCCAACCGTCTAACGAAAGATGAAAAGCCATCGCGATAACGATCCTTCTCACCTGCAGGATTTTCCGGATTCACAGACACGAAGCTCGAATTATTCCTGATCGACCACCACTTTTCGTTTTTCGGCTGAAACATCACATGCTGGCCATTCGTCAGCGGCTGAACGAAGAACGATCTCTGCCCGATCAACATCAAGGCGTACACTTCTTCTTCGCATATCGTCACGACGACGAAGGAACTCGCGTCTCCTTCCAAGCTGCCTTGTCGAAGATCGCAGTTCGCCTTGGCGTTACGTCGCTCGGACTTGGTTTTACCCTGACGCACCCAATTCACGGTGAAATTCGACGACAGTATCAATCGATCGTTGGCCATGGTCCTTAAGGTCCAGTTGCTGATCTCGAGGAACACCGGCTCTTAGTGGAGATACTCGCGCCAAGTTTCTCGGTCTTCGTGGGTCGATCTTCTGTTCCGCGCGCTCTCATTCGGGATCACTCGAGGGTAAACGATCTCGTACTCCTGCAAGCTTTGCAGAAAGTCGCTCATTCGCGACTTAGTAGCGATCGTGCCGAGCAGCCACGTGGCGAGGAGAAAACTGGGAAGTTTCGATCGCGTCATGTCTCGCGCGCTTTGATCGAAATTTCAATAGGATTTTCTGGCTACCCAAAACTCGCCAGGCATGCTCGTTCACTCGCAGACGTAGTTATCGCGATGAAAGCAGCTAATTCGCAGACCCGATATTCTCATTTCATTTCGCCGGTTCGTAACGCTTTCGAAACGCCGTGTCATATAGACGCGGATGCGACGATACTCTCGCGTTCTAACATTTTCAATGTCTCGCGCTTTATCACGTAGCTCGCGCGGAAGTAATACGAAGGTGAATCGTTGGTTTTAATACACAGGGTGTTGTTTAATCGATCGTATAATGGAGAAAGGAACGATTCTACGGTACACCAGAGATGAAATGAAATCATAGAATGCAGTGGTTTTGTAGGTAGTGCTTTATCGAAAAGATTAACCGTGAATATTTGCTCGACCTATTTATACCAAATTGATACAGAATCTTAAAATACAGACGAATCTTTCTCAATTTCCTTCGATCATCGTCTCTAGGCGTACGAAACTGCCTCGTTGAATTCGAACGTTCGTCGATTTCCTTCGACGTCTTTCAATTTCTTCTTTTTTCAATCGCCGTTCGCCTTCTCAAAGCTGTCTTCGAACAGAATTCTTAGAACGACTTCCAATTCCTTTCGATTCGTCCAATCGTTTAGCTTTACGAAACTGTTTCGCTAAACTCCTTTTTCCACTGTACTTGCGTATCGTAACCAACTCGTGGGCGGTAACTCGCGTCGATTAACGATTCACCACCAGTAAAGTAACCGGGAATGCAGCAAACTAGTAGTCGGTAGAACGAAGCGGAACGTAAGTGGAGCGAGCGATAAGAGCGATCGCGACAATCGCACGCCTCGCCGTGCGATTCCCACGCGAGCGAATCATCAAATTCGAGCCAAAGATTCTCACCAACTCGAAGATTCGCGCCAGTATTTTCCACGCGCGCGTCACAGAAATTCGAACGACTTTCGCGAAAAGGACGGAAGGATAAGACGATCGATCGGATCTCGGGTCGATCGCGATACCCCCGGACAGAAGGTTTCGACGAAAAAGTGGAGTAGACGCGACGAAGGAGCGTCGTGCAGCAACTGGTGGCCAATTTATTCACCACGTGCCGTAGGAATTTAATTTTCTTTCGCGCAAGAACGATCCACCATCGGAGAAAGTAGAATATAATTAATTTCGATCTCGCGTCGATCGCGACGTTCCGGATGGAACGTTTCGCCGAAGAGGTGGAATAAACGCGACGAAGGAGCGTCGTACAGCAACCGGTGGCCATTTTTTCCACCACGTGGCACCACGTGGAAATTTAAACGTTTTCCATGAAAATGATGCACCATCGGTAAAAGTAAAATACGATAATTAATCGGTCGTCGAGTCGAACGTGATATTCCGGATAAAATTTTTCGATGAAAAAAGTGGAGTAAACGCGACGAACGAGCTTCGTGCTACGACTGGCAGCCACATGGAGGGATGAACGCGGCTGGAAACGCACGCGAGTGCAGCGGCGAATTGTGCGTAAGAGTAAGCGCGAACGCGAGACTGGAAAAAGCACCAGCGCTTACCGCCCACTGAAGTTCTAATAATGGCAGCTTTATGTGCAATCACCGAGAAACGAGGATGCTGGCGAACGCATTGTTCGACCCCGACCGAGACGATTTAACAAGGGCCGAGGATTTCATCTTGAACGTTGCTCTTGTCACGACCGGCATACTTCAAATCCGATGGACCGATGATGGAGATAGAGATGTGGCGGCCTTGGCGACAATGTTGTGTACAATTTTCTAATGTTATGTGTCCACGAGAAAATTCCCATTCTATTGGGTTTTCTCAAAAGTTTCTTTCGTTTTATAAGGAAGTGACAGATGCACATCATTTTTTGTTTTACATTATGATTCATTTTGTTCTATTAGTAGAAAACGGATCATACAAAATTCAATAAAATAATATAAAAGAAAAAATGTTGTGCATCTATTATTTTCTTATAAAACAGACAGAGACTTTTGGAACAACCTAATATGTTTCTCATTGACATCCTTGGGAATTAAGTAGAGGATAATGGAAAAATGGAAATCGATAAAAAGTATTTATTATTATATCGAGAGTTTTAATGAGTTTTTTTTTTTTTAGAAAAGTTTGTTACTTTATACAATTTATTGGTAGTGTATTGCTATAACAATTTTTCTAAAATTTACAATTTAAATTACATTGGTTCGTTGAACGATCGAGTAATAACTTAACAGTGTTTTAAATCTCATTCTCGTAGATTTGATTGTATTTGTAATTATTATAATTATGAGCATCGTATTCTTAAGAACATCCCCTTTTTACATTATCAATTGTTCTTTGATTTATCGACATCATTAGAACGAGAACATCATTATTATTTTCTTATTTCTGAGCTTCGTATTATCGATATCGTCGTAATTTTATTGACTTATTAATCAATATTCATCGTAATATTATTATGAAACACATAAGGAATGAAACTCCATGTACACATTTATAAAATGAAAACAGCATTTTCATTGGTAATGCGATAAATCTTATGTATCGTGTTGTTGTGTAATATTACAGTGTATGTTACAATGTACGTATAAACGCGTTAATAGAACCAATTATTCTCATCGGCGACTAAAATGATTCACGATCGTGTGTTACTTCGTCTGCAATGTCAGGACGGATACATGATAATTGTTAATGTAATTTGTAATACTAAAGCTAGAAACAGATCGATCCCTCTTATCGTCAGATCGTTCGCAGCACCGGTACCGATATTGCAAAACGATTTCTCGCAGCAAGTGGTGCAAGCGGAGAGTTTTGTTCGTTCACCGACCACTATACATCCGGAGTCGCATTTGTTAGTACACTTTCTCTCCACCGACCAAGTTTGTGGACTAGACGTTGAATCTTCGGTGCTGGTAGTGTAAGAAAATCGCTTTACCTGAAGAGAAAGAAGCAAACGTGAAAGGAATATTTGCAGATTTTAAACTTTCACGATGTTCGTTATATGACATGTCCTAGCGGATCGCAAGAGACACTCGTACGCTAAAATATAGTATTTCTTTTAATTTTGTCCGAGTACGAGCTCATTTTGGGCGGCATTAAACCACGAACTTGATAGTATCGAGCGAAAAGAGAAAAAAGAAGACTGAAAAGAAAAGATGAGAAAGAATTCTACATGTACGTAGAATGATTCTTGATACTAAAATTAAATTAATATTTGCAACAATTCCTTGTTTCACTCTGTATGACATTTCACATTGGAACTTGTAACGAACACGAGTGAGTGTGAACGTAACATATTTTTAGTCAAGGGAATATCAATTTTCCAGAATATCTCGCATCATTTCCAGAGAATACGGCTCGTTCATGGTTAATTCGGTCGGTTAATATCGATTACGGATTTCGTAAAATTTTTGCCGTGTATGTGCAAACTGTACAATTATATCATATCCAATATCATTGTTGATTACCAATAAATAAGAAGAACAAATAAAAAATTGCATTTGCATATTCCCTCAAATGTGTACACCATGTACATATGTTCCTATAAAGCGGATTCAATTTCAATAAAGTACGTAATTATTATGAAACTGAATTGATCGACTATATTGAACATTTCCAAACACTAAAATCGCGTTATGAACGAAATGAAACTGTGGCTCTATCTTGAACAGCTTTCTCTCGCTCTCTTGTTGACGATAACTAATATCGCTTTTAGCTAGCTGTTTGCTATATTCTGTTTGCTTTAAAAGCACGCGATCAAAGCAAAATATCAAACATCTGCTGAAACACGTGCGTGACCTGTGTATAATCAACAAGCGTTTGAATCGCTGTTATCATTTGTCATTACCATACAGGTCCTTTTATCACCAGTGCACTTGTGCCCGAAAGTGGTGAAGTTTCCGGTCAGATTGGCGCATCTCTCTCCATCTTCCATTGTATCACACTGATGACACCATAAATCGTTTGCTCGTTCCGACGCTGCGTGAGTTCGATGTTCCGTAGTTAACAGTTGGCCTGATCATCGGACACAATCAACCGACAAATACGTATTAATTAATAGAAATCGTGATTTATCCTAGATTTCTAAAGATTATTAAAATCGACGTAGGAATCGGACGTAAGACGTTGGGCAAATCGTTGTCTACTTTTTAATGCTTCGCATCTTTCTCTCTTTTATTTCTTAGAAATTACTTCCTTCTACTTCTTCCTTTCTTTCATTTTTCAAACAAATGTGTCGTGCTTTCATTAACGTCAGATTTTTGTACATTTTTGTACAAATAAATAGATATTAGTCTTGACATTTACAGACACATCGGCGATATGCGTAAGATGAAATTTCGTCGCGTTCGTTGACAAGATTGCTAGGAAGATTGCGGAAAGGGATATCATCGAGGAAATCGTCTAATAAGGTGAAACATCGGTTTAGGTTTCTTATTTAGAACGGAATTCTTCGGATGTTTAGCTTTTCCGTCGAATAGCGTCTCTAACGATATTTCGCCAAATTTTCCTGCTGTTCTTGCGATACGTCCGACGGTAAGACTTGGCAAGCAAAATATCGTAAACGTATCCGGAAATTACGAAAAATTTATTTCGATTTATTTCAATTAAACGTATTCCGAGAGCAGCAAACGTATTCCTTATCCATTGGCAGGTAATCAACGAAATCATACACGGGTACTTAAAAATACCTACAGTTATGAAAGATATTTCCAAGTTCGGAAAAACGCTTCCACGCAAGTTTGATCAATCGTACCAATCCTCTAGAGTTTCAGCTTCTTAACAGATTCGATCATCTCCGAAGACTAAACAGACGGTATACGACTACGTTTGCATCTACACGACAATTGGATCTACGCAAGACTGCAGATTCGATATCCACGAAATATTCTATGTATATTTCATGAAGTTAAAAATTATACTGTTTTATTTCACATCTGGTTCCAATAGAATAAGATGGATTAAACGTAATTCAATAAAATAATTTAAAACAAAAAATGTTGTGCGTCTATTATTTCCTTATAAGATAAAAGACACTTTTGGGACGGTCTAATGTTAAAAATTCTCTGTGAAAGTTGATTGTAATATTCTTCTTATCTAAAGAAAAAGAGAAAATAGAAATAGATGTATTCAGTATGAATTATTTATTTTATACATAGGAAGCATAGGCAAGACGGTAAATGAAAAAGGTAGCCTCGAAATGAGAATTCATCGCGAAGCTTATCACGGAAGAAAAGTCAATTAAATGCACCGTGTACGATGATCGTTGTTTACACGATTCGTAACACAAATGGCTAACACCTACGAGTGAAGGCTTCAACAGGTGCACTTTCCTCTATATGCAGTTTATATGTAGAGGAAGATCTTCGCTATAAATAGACGAAACATCGTTCCTTCAGACATCTAGTGAAAACTCCCTCAACGAAACACGCTCCTAAAACGCAACTTGCTCGTAAAACAAATAGGGCCATGTAACTGAAAGGAACCTCGAGAAAGAAAGAGAAAAATGGGAAGAAACAGAAACTTCCATTTTCCATTACAGAAACGCTCTTTGTTGAAAGAAAAATTCCTCAAATTAAAAATTCTCAAAGACGAAATACCGCCATTGTCTATCCTGGCAAATTATCTTCCGTCTTAACCAGTTACCTACTCTTGACGAGTATACTCGTCACGCGTAAAAAGCAGTTTTTGCTGTTTAAACTGCAATTTCAGCGAAAACTAAAATATATTCGTAAATTTGAAGACGTTTCGACCATTTGGAAGCCAGGACCAGGTAAAACGAACAAATGAAGAGATATAAATAATTATTATGAAAAAACTATAATACAGCGTGAACAAAGTAGTTGTTCTGTCCTTTCTAACGCATTTTAGTCGCATTAGTCGCAACGGCTAACTGGTCAATACATTGTCGAGTCGATCAACTTTGGTATTCCGATCGTATCGACGTGAAAATCGGCGTGACGAATAAGGCGCAAGAATCGTTTTCTTCTCTCGCAAATACCGAAGATGGACAACGCGTATCGGCGAATTTTTAATTTCAGAAAAATGTAATTTGATTCGTGGCGAAACGTGTGAGAAACGCGTCGAATTAAAGAGGCGAAGGTTTAAGCAGCCCGACAAAGCGAGTGAAATGCGAGGCTTACCATTGATGCTTACGACCATGGAGATAGACACGACGATCAGGAAGTACGTGACAGGGTACATGTATCGGCCATGTTGATAACGTCTAGCGCGTCACATTCGAAAATAAATTCGGCTGATGTCATTGGCGCATTGATCGCATGCTGGTGTATGGCGGCGAGCGCGTTGCGACGCAAAACGAGCGGATTTGGGTACAATAGGCAGCCATATTGAGAATAGCCGGAGTCTGCGCTGGATGGGTACAGCTGCTCCAGAAACCTTGAAGCCCAAGGAAAATCAATATCCATGGCAGCCGGAAGGTCCTGTTCGTTCAGCGGGAACGTTTGACGTCAAAGTTTCTGCGCATTCGCATCACACCCAGAAAAAAGAAAATTCACTGTCACTGAATCAATGATTTGTCGACACCGCAACTAAAATTCAACTTACAATGCCTCGAAAGCTAAAATAGTCCGACACTCGCCGTAAAAATATCTTTCGTTTCGTACGTTCATTCGAACGAAATAACTCGTCTGCAACTGTGGACCGAACCATTTGAATTTTGCTCGACGAGTTAGAGGAAATCTTCGAAATGTGTTATTTAAATCTTCGTTACAGGTCCAGCTAGAAAAGTTGTAAAAAGCTACCTTTACTTTCTTCTTCGCTATTCCGACTAATTGTACTTCTTTCAACATTTCTTTACACGTCACCTATTGTTAATCTTTCCAATTCTTCTAACTCGTAAAAAAAAAAAAAAAAAAAAAGAAAAAAGGAAAGAAACAAATTGTTTGACTCAATTTTTGAAAAGTTATTCTGTTTTAAAGAACGCACCAACGCCTCCTATAGCCCGTTACACGAGACTTCGGGATTTTGTTCGTTTTGTAACGAAACACGACTATCCAGATCACATTGGTAGAATTTGAAATCATCCTGAAAGTGCAAATGTAAAAGGCAGAAAATAGTTGTGGCGAATATTTGGGGGGAAAAATAGTACATAGTATAGATAGGTATTTTGAGCGTACAATAAATATCAAAAATTATTCCATTGAATATCAAGACGTATCGGTACAACAGATAATTGACTGTTTAATTAATTTCGTGAAATTAATTTCCTCCACGAGATACACCATAAAGAGCTATCTTCAACATGTTATAGACGCGAAATACTGTCCCATTGAACATTGAGATGCATCGATGTGATGGATAATTGACTGTTTAATCACTTTTGGAATCTCTGCGAAATATACACTCGCACTAAATATCTTGTTACTTAAAATACAATATAATATGTAATATGCGATATGTAATATAATATGTAACATACACGTACACACGCGATATATTTATAAAGAAGCACGTATCAGAGTTGGAATAATTTCGTGAGCAACAGTAGACGGTAAATGTAATTTGCAAACGACCTCTTTATCAAATATCGATAAACGCGATCGATATGGAAGGGATCAGTCCTTATGCTGGCCAAATATTCCGTCATCATTCAAACATCCATCGAAACTAATCCCAGTACATACCATTCGAATAATCGAGTAACTTCGTTATCGCGTATGATACAGTGCAATTACTTGATTGCAATGATATCTCAACGATTATTAACAGATACCCAGATGTCTCGACAGTTGCAAAAATCTTTTATAAATAAATTACACGTGGCTCGCGAAGCTGTTTCAACGTTGCTGGAAACTTTTTGCGTATATGATATACGAAGCATTTCGAAATGATCATTGCAGCACTGTAGCGAGACACGCCTAACTTGATCGTATCGGTGAAATTTCAAACGGATTTAGAAGTGTGCATAGAAGTTATATTTATCAGGGACACGTACTTTCCAAAAATCATCAAACTATTCGAACAGTCAAGTATTATTTAGTATGTTAATAAGTAATACTCTTAAAGAGTTAGAAAGAATAAATTTTCGGAAAATGGAACAATTTGACTTTCAAATGGCTCGTACGTGATGTAATCATCTGTTTGATGAACTTTTAATTGCTATCGTAGATAGGATCGTAAAATACTACGAATGTTACAGACATTGTCGTGATTTTCCTATAAAGTAACACACGACGCGTAGTCCGTTTGATGTTCGATTTGCTTGGCTCTTGTAATCCAATTTCAATAAAATTGTACAAAATGCACGTGATACGAAAGAAAATATAAAATATACAAAATACTCTTTACTTCTCTTTTTTTTTTTTCTTTTCAATCATATCCTCAAAAATATGAATTTGCATCAAAATCTACAGTCTAATTAGAATATTAGAAAGAATATTCAGACAGACGATGTATATAAAGGAGATACAAATTACGACGATGAGAGAACTCGCAAGATATTTGTATCTGTGAAATTGCAACTGTTGCGTCGATAAATATCTACGCCGATTAAATGTTTGATACACTTCGGATTCTCATCGGAAAACCAGTAATAACATATTTCTATTTCGTAATATATTTCTGATGTACAGAGGATGCTCTCAAAAAAATATACACCCACTTTAATTAAATGGTATCGTAAAATTGCTGCATCGTATTATTACAATTTTTATACAAATCTTCCTTTCCTTCAATTTTGTGTACATTTCGGATGTATTCCTTTCTTTTAATCCTATTAATGGATCGATAGATTTAATTTTATAAAATTGATTTTTTGAATATTTATACATTCCATATCTTTTTAAGCACCACGTCACACGATTCTTTCGGTAGAAATAACTGCGTAAATTTAATAACTGCGTAAAATTACATTTTCTCTGTACCTGGGAGCTTTTGCGCGGTGAATTTTATACGATCGAAGCCCCTTTTTCGAATGGCATGGGTGCTTCGGCATGGGAAAGTGCCTCTCCATTATCGTTTTAGCTGGCTGTTTCCATTTGTATAAAATCGTCGTTATTATCGTCTTTATCACAACGAAACCATCCCATTACATCAGTGTATTTAAGGTTTCCCCACAGTTACCCCATCATTCGAGCAATCCACGTGCTTTACATAATTCTCAATATCACGTTTCCATTTTCTAACATCTGTGACTGTAGCTTTTCCAACGTCACGTACTCTTGATGAATTCTATCGCCGATTCTTACACCACCTCCCACCTTTTTAATTAAATTCTATTTTCTTTCTGTACGACTGGAACGTTGTTAGTTTCATACCAAATTCTTATTTATCGGAATTCTATTCTATCGAACAGAGAAAAGAATGTGTAGATTTTTTAAAAAGAAACTTATCCGTCACTGAGAAATGTTAGGTTCGACTGATAAAACGTACAGACACCAGAGTATTCGTGGGAGCAGTCGAACATCAACGATCTCGGCATATTCCACCTCAAACGCGATTCCGTAAAATTCAAACTAATCGTCCAGCGAGCTGTTCCATGTTTTCCAAACTGAACAGATCGTGAGCATCGGCCAGCGATATGGGAAATGAAGATAATTTCCAATTGTTCGTAACATCTGACGATCATTCGACTTAAAACATAGTTCTCGCGGTCGCGGCAAACAAGTTACGCAGGCAATTTGTCAGCTGTCGAACGAGAGAGCTGGCTGGTTGTACTGCGTTGAAGCAGAGCGATGCGAAGAACGGGAGAGACGCGAAAGGGAAGCGTTCACCGAGAATACGTCCGTTTCGTCTTTCTCGTTAGACGGTGGAAATGAATTGGCGATTTCACCATGAATACTACAAAGGAAGTTAACGCTGTAACTGGCGCGAGTTTCGCGTGAAACGTAGCCTTTGACGAGGTGAAAGCCGGTTTGTTTGCACGTCTCGCCGAACAAATCCGATAACCAAAATTGTCTGACGAAATTGTTTTACACGAGCCGTGTTCTCGGTAACGCTAGCGGCTATTTAATCAAAATTGTCGGCCGCGTTTCTCGTTGGCCGTTCGATCGACCAACGTGTAATTAAAATGATACTCTTAATAGATCCTCATGGACAAAGATAGCGAGGCTGGCAGTTGGCGAAGCGAGCTAAGCAAATAGCGAATTATATCGCGTGTTATAACTGGATCGTGGAAGTTTGCGCATATTTTTACACTGATAAATTAACCCTGCTGCTGATCCTCTTGTCGTAAGACAACATAGGAAAATATATAAGTAAATAGTATCGCGAATAATTACGAATAATTGCATTCATTTTCGTTAAAGGTAAATTATATTGTATTTACGTGCCAAGGATAGAACTGAAATTGCCGCTAATATTGATTTATTCTTGTTAAATTTCAATGTCAGAATAAAAAAGTTTAGTAGTTAGCGGTTGCGACCTCTTTGAAAAGCGTGTACCTAAAAGTGTGTCGCGAACAGTAAGCGATGGCGAGTATACTCGTCGAACACGGAGTACGGGTGGCTGTTATAATATAGAATTAAGTTGTTACGAAACGACTGTTTTATTTTTCAATTTAGTACTGACGGGGCTCGTCGTAACGTAAAATACTGCCATCTCTTCGTGACGAGTATACTCGTGGAAAACAGCCAATTGGTTAAACCAGGACCAGATCACGATACCGTTTAAAGATGAAATTTGTAGAATGGTTAGAGTTAGAGAATATCGGAACTTTGTATTATTATAACGTTTACCATCGCTGCGCTCTCGATATTAACCCTTAACTGCTGCTCTGGGACTCCCAGACGATATAAACATCCGCGTAACTTCGCTCTCGAGCAACGCGTGATGTCAAGTAATTTTCAATTAAGTCGCCCCTTATGACTATAACTTATAACTTCTGATCTTTGTTCCGTATAGGAGTAATTGAGAACGTACAACTTTCCTTTCGCTTTGTTTCGTCTTGTCCATTATGGATGAAAATGCGATTATAGTTACGAAACGAATCATTCTTCGTTGATCGCGATACAATGGAAATGTTTACAGCGAACGTTCCCGAGTGCTTCGAATAAAGAAAGAACGATGCAATACGATACTCTTTGACTTATAAATAACTTTCCTTTGAGACCAATCGGTGGATCAATTTTCTGGCTCCGCAGACGCAATGTTACACGTAATCCTAGGAATCGTGAAGTTTTCAGTCTTTTCTAATATTATTTTTCAACTTGAAATTCAATCTATTGGACGTAGGAATATTTTTACTGTAAACTATTAGAAAAATGTCCATCGTATAATCGACGAGCATCGCGAGAGTAATATCCAGGCTTTAAATTCTAAAGGCTCGTTACCGTACAACTGTAGTAGGCAACGTCGTTGCTCTAAACACGTACGTAATTTTGTTCACATTGTATAACCGATAACTATTTTCTTTTTATTATTTCTTTTTATTCGAATGTCCTTCAGCTTTCGCTTTACCACCGTACATCATCCCTACGTCATGCACCGATACTATTTTTCTTTTACACTGTGACACTTACTTCTCTGCTTGACCATGAGATCCTGATCATCATGCAAATGGTCTAAGACTGTTGTCGTAATACTCTACGGAATAACTAAAATTGTTGTATCGTTCTAACACGTTATAGATTTTATTAAAGAGGAACGTTTACTCGATAGAAGACTCAGATTCATGAAATAAGACACCGGTTTTCCCTGACGCCACTTTACGATATAAATAATTAAACTTTTTCTCCCTCGTATATGGAAAGCTTAAAATACTTTTCCTGTATTATCTATGCCAAATCTCCTGTCAATTTCGTTACTAAAATAAATGTTACAGTTATCAGCAATAATCGCTTGCACTCGACTATACGTTTCTTTAATTAAAAATTTATCAAAGCGAAGTCTTCGATTCTTTAAATTCTGCAAAATTTGATGAAACGCGCAATGACTCGAAACTTCCGACGAGTAATGTACGCGAAAGACTCTGTATACTCGTTAGGTCGTTCCTCAAACGAGAAACAGATCAAACTGTTCGCGTTCGAGTCAAACGTAAAGGGAAAAGATTAAATTTCCTAACTTTCCGTCGATAGGATCTTCATCGATGTTTATGACAGTTGACTTCTCTTAATTAGCGAAGCTTCAAGCTTTCGATATTTCCAAGTTTCAATAATTCTCATTCTCCGTTCGCCTTTCAATGACCGTTATTAGCGTGAGCGTGTGTCAATAATCAAAGCGAACGATGCTCTTTTGAACCTTCCTTTCCTCTTCCATTCGTCTTCCTTTTCAGAACGGAATAATGGCTAGATCTACTTTACTCGTTGCGCTGATTTAACGAGTGCGTGTTTATTCTCTCTTTATTCTTCGTCTGCTTCTGCCCTCGCATCTGTTGAACATCGATTCGATTGCTGAACTCGACTGTGTGATTCTCCTATCAGGAACGACATTTGCGTCGGAATATACATGTTACGGTCGTTCTTTAAAATTCTTCTAAATTAAAAGTTCCTTAAAACTCTCCTAGCTGCAAAGTTCTTCTCCTGAAAGAGTCGCGGTAAACGTGGATATCTGACGTTACGCGTTCGTTAACGAGCTTCTCTTATGTCAAATATTACAAAGCAACGATTTACCCAAAATATAGAAATATCTTCCGAAATAGCGGACTCATCGTTAGATTATTAGATCGCGGATGTTCGTGCATTTGTGGGAATTTTAAAAATGCAAAAGTCCATGAAACGTTTAGGAAACGTAGAGGATGAAATAAATCTTATCTATATATATCTTGAATATGTTTGTGTATGAATATCTTATGATTTGTGTGTATGAATATCTATATCTTTGTGTATGAATATGAATATCTTTGTGTATTTGCTACGATATAATTATTAAAAAGAAGAAGAAACTTTCGATCATGAGAAAGATGGAATATAATGAAATATATTCAGACATTGAATAAAAATTTTTATTTTCATTTCGGAAGATGGAACGAACACAAAATATGCAGCAAATTTTGCGAATATTTCAAAATGAAGGAACTGCGCAAATATAAATATTTGCAAGTTAATTGCACTTAATATGGAACACCTGACTTTAAAAGCTTCCCAAAAACAGAAACATGCTTTTCTTTTCAATTGCCTTCGAGAAATTAATAAGTCCTTTCTGTGTCGCTTTATAAATTCTTTTAACATCGATATTACGTTTTTTCCTAATATTAAATTCTAACAATTTCTTACAATTTTTCAGCTGAAAGTTGTATTAAAATAATTTTGGCAACTGCTGAAAATTGTTGAAATTGTTGCACCAAGAGCGTAATTTCTGGGAAAAAAGGGTCGATGAGAACTCAAATCCTTCCGGGACTGTTTTACTCGCTCTATTAAACAAACATGTTTAATGATAAATCATGCAAAAAGTAATATTTTTTACGTTCATTATTTAACACGACTCTCAGAAAAATTTTATAGGCTGTCAAACGTAACAATCAACTGCATTCGATCAACGCATGCTTTCATTTTTAAGGAAATGTTTCATTTATTATTTGCGTTATTACTTTAATAAACGTTTGCTATACCGTTAACGTTCATATCTATAAACCAACGTTTACTTACAGCTTTACCCTTACATAACGTCAATCTTCGAAAGAATTACGGATTTTTGTTATACAATATATTAATCTTAGTTATTATAACGTTAAGTTATTAGCAAAATTACAAGATTGAAGTTACCAGAAGAAAAAAAGCGAGGTGTTCGTTTCCTCTTTTACAAATATAGAAGAGGAAGGTTGCTTAAGAATGATTAAAACGTAAAATGAAATTCTAATTAAATAAACGCCGTATTACCATTTTTCTACTATAGTTTCGAGTAAATTCCGCGCACTAATCGTATTTCTCTACGGCACAATAATAACATTCTGTTAATCAGCCTTTGAAATGTCACCGCAAATGTTCCATGTGCAACGTGACGTGTATTCCGTGATAATTTTCTTAAACTATATGAAGTTAACGTTTATAACATTCTATAAAGTAATAAGCAAACTAAATGAATAGCCTTCATCACGCTGTATATCCTGTTTGCATATTTAATATTAATATCAAAGCTTCCATGCAAAAAGATGTTGTATTTTGCAAGCGTATTTTATTACCGAGTGCATAATAATTCATTAACAATCCCCACGATTTATCGTCACAGTACGAAAGTACGTTCAATAATTTACATTCTGTTTTTACACAGCCTGTTGTAGCTATACTTTGTTTTCACGTATTTCAAGTAAACATATCATCGATAAATACACCAGTACAAACGCTATTATATCGATGCAAACGTTAAAACATTTTCATCATGGTGAAATGTATTTGGTACATCAATTTTAGCGAATTCAATTAATGTATGACGAATGTTAAGCATTTACTTTGATTCGTTGAGTTTTAAGAATGAAATTAATTAAAATTTCCTTCAATCAAGGTAGATGTAATTTTAACAGAAAATTCCATTAAATTTCTATAAGTATTTCTAATGGTTACTCTTATGCCTATAGATAAAAATTAAAAAGCAAACTATCCTATAAAAATTAACAGATAAGATTATTTTTTCCTGTTAATTTCTATGCCATAATTGCCTCTTCGATTCCCCATTTCTCTACGATTTATTCGTCCCGTACACAATTTTAACGTAATATTTGTAACAACAGACAGAGATACTTAGTTAGATTTAACACGATTCTTTTTTTCGCTTTTGTTAAAAAATTATTCGCAGACCGCAGCTCCTCCTTCGATAAATTTTAATTCTCATTACGTGTACGTACATAAAACGTAGCGAGTACGAAACAATCACAGAATAACGTGATCTTCGATGAGATGCGATGTTTTAATAAGTTCTGATAATAGATGCATCATTAAATATGTAATTGGAAATGGTTGTTAATCGCGAGCATTAAATAATAATGTAATTTGAAAATAAATTAAATTCGATATATTTATACCGAATATATTAAAGACGTTTTAACATCGACATATTCAACATTTACTACTATTTTCCAGGCACAATATCTTCTTGTCGTTACGTATTTGAAACCTCCATAATATCTGAACTTATTTTAGCGGACACAGCAGTATGTAATAGTTACATTAATGAATAAAAAAAAAAAAAAAAAACAACAACAAATCGCGAGTATCTTCGTTAACTTACAAGATACGTATTATTAAATATCCAAAGAACAATTCTAAACAATTTTGCAGAAATAACATTCCAAACAAATATAATACTTATTAATTGATATATTAAATTCGTCGGATGCAATTTTTTAATCGCACATGAAACAAACGTATATTTCTCATTTCGTTGAATTGTTTTCTACATTTAAATTATTCCTGGATAGATGAGAATTATACGAAACTCACGAAATAAGGAAATAAGCAAAATAAAAAGAAAAAAAGAAGAAAAAAGAGAAGAAACTGGTAGATTTCACTTATCGTTAAACTTATATTCTTAAACCAAGTTAAACTTAGTTCGCCATCTTCGTGATATTACGCAATTCAACAAACTGTCAGATGCAAATACAACGTTAACATAGAATTGTAACGATAAAAGTTATATTCGAAGTTATGGTAATCTCTTCTGCTATGACTCATCATTGTGCAACTGTAACTTATACCATTAACAAATCTGTATTTTCAGCCACGTTTCTAACTATAATCGTACATTCCATGTACATAAGTAATGTCCACATTGAGGAACGTATAACGCTTAGTTAATAAATTCGAAACCACATCGTTCGCGTGTAGTCCACGCGAACTATATTTGAATTGTGTTAAAATGGCAATTTGTAAATTTTATACGTCATATCGAAGGGATTAAGGATATTGAAGGAGAATACATAAATATTCGAGTCGCGTACATAAGTCTTAATATTATAATAATAAATAATAAGTCATAAATAAGTCATAAATAAATCATAAATTTTCATAATCTTAGTACGTTATTGATCTACGATATAGTAAAAGTTCTATACAATAAGTAATAAGCTTTATACAATAGCTCGTGGTTGATAACTCCGCGTTAAATACAATTTATGGCAACAAAATTTTATCCTATTCTAACAGTTCGTGGAAATAAAAATCGACGGACTTATGTAACTTCCAGTTGGCGAACAAATTAACGCAAGTTTCCAACGAATGAAACGCGAATAATGGGCCAAGGAATTTCCGACGATATGAAGGAATTAGGTAACGTTGTCGGAGAAGAGTGCGCGAATGTAATACAATACCTTGGAAAAGTAAAACGTTTCTTTTAATAATGTAAATGGGCTGAAAAATATTGCGGCAGAAGCGAGCAATTACTGATTCTACGTGAAAAACCGAGTGGAAAATGTGGAATAAAATTTGTAAAAATTTCAGTACACCGGTTAAATCCTCAATTTCGATCCTCGGATGAAAAAAAATTAATTGTAATAAATCATACCAGGTGTTTTTCCTATCTTTCTTATTTTTCACGTAGAATCACACTCTGTGTTTCTATTCGATCTATTGGCCAAAATCTATAAAATTCACGTGGCGATCAACGTATCGATGCATTCTGTCAATTAAAAAAAGAAGATATAGCTTAACGTAGAATAATCTTTTTTATTGCGATAGTGATGGAAATTTCATTATCGAGATTAATCGTGAGCTTGTTGAAAGTCTGATCGGCGCTATAACGAAAGAGTAGTTAGGCGAGCGGAATCACGGCGTGGAATGGAAAAGCGTGAGAAAGTAGTCTCATAATGTAATTAATGAACGAGGAATCGAAATTCTGTCGTATTTTACAGCGAGGATAAGAACTACTCAAGCGACAATCGAATGTCACTTAAGCGCTCTGGAGATGGAATCAATTAGTACTTGAGTGGCGTTAATTCTTGCGCGAAGATCAATTCTCGCAAACTATTCGAAAAATAAGGATTAAAAGGTTTTTACATAGGGAAGCGTAGGATTGAAGCTTAGGATTTAATTTTGACGCGAATAAATGAAAGTTTAAGAATCGAGATTTAATTGAAATAAAAGTAGGATCGTTAAATTAAAAAACGTGAATAATTCTCAATTTTTGTCGCATATGAAGTATAGACACAAGTCTTTCAAATAATAAAATATTTAACCAACGTTAAATATTGAACTATAACGTGAAAGTAATATAAATGTAAATGAATATCGAACATTCTGAATTATAACACCAATTAATCGCATGCTAATTAATATTTATGAATCATAAGCGAAACACGATGGAAAATCGAAATTCGATATATATATTTCGAACCGTAAAAATAAGATCAGTAGAATGAACATGAGTTGGTGTACACTAGTTTTTTATTAAATGAAAAATAATAGATACGAATAGTAATAATAATAGGATATTTCTTAATTAACTTTTTCATTAATAGATATTATGTTTACATATATACAAATAAATATAATTTTCTACAAATAATATATATGTTATCAATTTAGGATATGAGTATAAAATTTCTCACCATGTCACAAATTTTCCCGAACGTTATTTTTCGCATTTGAACTTGCAGTTGGATACTACGACTATATTTCTTATATCTGTTTACAAGTTTAATAAAACTATTTTACGCTATGGCTTCGCTTGTTACTTACGGCTTCTTCAAACCAAGCGATTAAGAGATGGAATAAAGCTGAAATTACGTGATATAATATGCGCGTATACTTCGTGTGCCTGACATTGCGAGCATCACACTACTTACAAAGGAGATTTTACCTTGTATAAATCATACTTTTATTTTGGCAGCATAATAAATTTTATCCGATTACTTGAAAGCTGTTTGTATTCCGAGTTATTAAGCATCGTTATAACAACGAATGGTGTTGATAATTCTCTAATTTATTTAAATTTCCAAATTAACATAAAGTGTTACGTAATCATTTTATAAATGTCTTAAAACGTTATGAAAATTATTTTATATCAAATCTTCCCTTAGAGAACGTGGGCAGATGAATATTAAACTTTGATGGAACGCATCTAACGATTAAATATTACATATCTATGAAATTCATCTAAATGATTAAATATCAGATATCTATGGTATTCATCAAACGATTGAATATGAAATAATATAAAATAAATATAAAATAACAGTTAGCAACATTTCGATATTATGGATTAATTGAATTAACTTTTAAATCGAAACACAAACGTGTTAACTACAACCTGCGGATTAAAGCGATTACATCTTTTTCCTTTTTTTTACTTTTTTTTTTTTTGATAGGAAAACTTCAACCAATACTTTTGTGTAAGCCTGTGAGGTAAGCCTCGACTTCTAAACTAACTTCGTAAGCTATAGAACTAAAAGAGCATAATCGTAATGTGATACGAATAGTCGGAAGAAATTTAACATTTATTTAAAAATTATATATGTGTATTTAAAAACCACTATATTACAAAGTCTTTAACTATATTTTTATGAATCTGTATAATTTGTTAGAATTTTAAAAGGATACATATATATATGCAAGCTCCCTAGATTTCATGTAGGATAGGGATTCTTTTTGTTTCGCGGGTAGCACGACAGGCTGTGTTTCACGGACAGACCGATCTTCCCTTGTTTTACGGACGACCATTTTAAGAAGCACGTTTTTCCCGAACGGACGGACAGAGAGTTACATCAGAGACAAACAAGGTTACGGAATAGTTATTTAAGATTTTAAAGACTGAAGAAGAAAGATCGGTAGCTCAGGACGTTGAAAATCGATTCTCAATTTTCAGGTAAACATTGTACTAAAGACTTGTTATTTCCCGTTTATATAATTATTGTTATTTATTGTTATAAACGCATATTAATTGTCGTTTATTTTTGTATTTTATTATTTACTTTATAATAAAAACTCGATTTTCAGACTACAGAATCGATCCCTGAATTATCACCAAATTACGATCTTACAAATCGATTTTCACTACGCCATGCCGTTAGAAGTGAAGCTACGTATCGCCATGAACGAGAACGCAAGGGGGAGAAAATAGAATGCATAAGAATCCATAAGAAAACCAGAAGATGAAGTATGTGATGTCTTTCCTCCAGAATATCAAGCAAGAGATCATCGTCCGCGATTATTCAGTTTATCGATAGTGAAGAAAGCCGCAAACAGCTTAACCAAGGTAAGCCATTACAGAAACATTGCACTCACGATGGATGACGCAACGGCAGCGTCATACATCGGTACAAGTTTAAACTTCGTGTTTCGAGATATTTACTTAGAAGAATCGGAGATCATCCCCACAAGGAAAATAAAGACCGAAGTCGAAAAGCCCAATCTTCAAACAGAAACATTATTAGAGATCTTCCAGAAACAAAACATGCATGAGAGAGAAGGCACAGACTTTGTCATAAAACAATTTGATGGAAGGCAAAAAGCCACAGATTGGAGTATGAAATATTCATATTTCACATACGGATCCCTTCCATACTCTAATATGAGTATGAAACCGAATACGAAAAATACGAAATCCAAACTGATGAAAAAAGGATCAAGAATTTGAAGAAATATTTGGGAAAAACAGCATCAGAATGGTACCAAGCAAATCTGCTGAAGGATGAAGAATACAACTGGGAAAATTGGAAGGTGGCAGTTCAAAAAGCTTCTGGCAATAAAGGTTGGTCTGCAGTACGATACACTTATAACTTTAAATACATTTCAGGTTCATTCACTGAATATGCCATAAAAAAGGAATGATTAATATTGGAAGTAAGGAGGAAGACTTCTGAAGAGACAGGGATAAATCTAATTGTTATTGGATTACCCATACACATTCAAGATAAAATGGATAAAGAAACAGTACAATCAACAAATGAGTTAATCGGATTCTTGGGGCAATATCAGACAAAGGGAAAAAAAACACAAGGGAGTAACGCAAGATTGGACAGAAAGCCAGAGCCACTGCCCAAGAAACAACCTTGTGTGATTTATGAAGCACTGAATTTCCCAGGTCGATTTCACCCAATAACAACTCACCAAAGAAATACATGCACATACTCATCGATCATTTTTCAAGGGCTGTTTTTATGTCCACATCGAAAACACAACACACAGAAGATATCATAAAACTTATAGACTCGACAGGAGAAACTGATTCCATAAAAATTATCCTTGCAGACCGATACCCAGTAATGACATCCAAAGAAATTCAAGAGTATAGGAGGAAAAGGAACATTAAATTAATTTTCACCTCGACAGACTGCCCATCCTCCAATGGACTGAACAAAAGGGTAAATCAAACATTAGTAAACAGGATCAGATGTAATTCAGACAAAAATAAGAGAAACTGGACAAAAATCACAGAAGAAAGCGTAGAAGAAAACAATAACACCAGACACAGTGTAACGGGGTTTGCCCCAAATCATTTACTGAATGGAAAAATGATTGAAATCGTCCCTAAGGAAATAATGGAGAATAAGATAAACCTAAAAAGAGACAGAGAAGAAGCATTCAAAAACTCAACAAGAAATTTCGAAATCAACAAACAAAAATACGATAAAAAAAGAAGAGAACACGAATTTAAAATCGGTGATATGGTCTTCACCCATAACGGAAAAAAAATGAATAGAAATAAGCTGGAAGAAATGAGGAAAGGACCTTTCATAATTCTAAGAAGGATTTCAAACTCCATATATGAAGTGGATAACGGTAATCGGGGATCTGAAGGGAATCTGTTTCACTCCCCATTCGAGGGGCGGTGTAAACTCCCTAGAGTTCCTGTAGGATAGGGATTCTTTTTGTTTTACGGGTTGCACGACAGGCTGTGTTTCACGGACAGACCTTCTTTTATTTTATGGACGACCATTTTAAGAAGCAAATTTTTCGCGAACGGACGGACAGAGAGTTACATTAGAGACAGACAAGGTTACAGAATAGTTATTTAAAATTTTAAAGACTGAAGAAGGAAGATCGGTAGCTCAGGACGTTGAAAATCGATTCTCGATTTTCAGGTAAACATTGTACTAAAGACTTTTTATTTCCCGTTTATATAATTATTATTTATTGTTATAGACGCATATTAATTGTTGTTTATTTTTGTATTTTATTATTTACTCCATAATAAAAACTCGATTTTCAGACTACAGAATAGATCCCTGAATTATCCCCGGATTACTATCTTACATATATGTACATATTTGTATATATATATATATAGAGAGAGAGAGAGAGAATGTTACAAGGAAGTAATCTAAAACTCCGTAAATTTGTAGTACATGTTTAATGAGAGAAGTATAAAATATCTGATAAGCGTAGATCCAATAATTAATCCTATTTACTTGATATACCGTACTTTTTATTTAACATTTAAATCGAACGTTTAAATCGAACCCTCGATAGAATAGATAGAATAAACGTGTCCAATAAAATAATCTCGTCCATCATCTGATTTGAATCCAACGAATTTTTTTTATGAATACACATAGAGAGAAATCTACCTATTGTGGACACACGTACAAATCAATAAATAATGCATGTCGTGCAATATCGGCTACAGAAGGAATAAATAGAGAATTATGTATTATCCACAGATGGCAGTTATACAGTGACTACGAAAGGTATTTAAATAATATGAATATAAATACATGATACACGTATTAAACTTGGTATTATTTAATGGTACTTTCATACGATTATAAGGATTTGATTTGAAATATAAAAGCTGATAGGAAAACGGTTCATTGGAAAATATGGACACGCGCAAATATTATCTCGTGCCCGCAGTATATTAAAACAGAAAGTCAAATATTTGTTATGAATGGCGAAGGATATTTTTCTCTTCTTCTTGACCCAGCAATTGGATTTCATCAATATTATATAACGTTGATTAAAATTTACTTTTCTCTCGAGTGAGTACTATAAGATCACAAAATGACATAGATCTTTTCTTTGCAACTTGCTGAATATAAAACTGCGTCCTTTTACAGGCAACCATGTATATTCCAAGCGTGATGAAGGGATTAGATCATCGTATCGTAAATTATGCTTACTTCCAACCCCAAAGGCAGACTTTCTATGTGCTTGTCTCTTTGCTTCGAGGGCCAGCGAACTCTTCACTCTATATGACAGAAACAGCCTAGAATCCAGGGGGAAATTTGAAAGTCAATCAAGGAAGGAACTGCAAGATGGACAGAGCAAGGTCTCGTAGAAATGTATGTGAGATTCGTTTCTCGCAAATTACGAGATACGGAAACGTTTAAAGTCATCTACAGGCGGAAATCTGTTCAAGACAGTCGCGGTAATATTTCGACGTTATATTTCATACGTTAAGCCAGCTATTATTTAAATATGTTCTTTGAAATTAAGTAAAATCAAAGTAGCTGAAAAAGTACAGCTGATAAAATTACGTTCAAAACGTGAATGAACAATAATTTTTACTTTCGTTACGCTGTTGTTATCTATTATCCATTATTTCTTATGGCAAGAAATGGGAACGTGCTTAATTTACGATAAAAACGAGAAACAATACGTAAAATATTTTTCACGATAAATTATTTTCATATTGTTTGAAATAATTGTACGCTTCCGCGATATAAGTGGCGAATGTAATTGAACAAGAATCATTTTTGATAAATGTAACAGATATATACCGTATATATATGCAAAATATATTGTAACGTGTTAATTCATAAAGTTACGTAAAATTATTGGAAATCTATGTACGTAGGTATGTTTAAATATTTCATTCATGTTTTTATTCCATTGAATTGCAAGTTATATAAAATCATTTCATTAATAGTATAGTTCAATGATATAAGAATTGCGAATTAAGAATATTGTTTATTAGTGATATAAATAATTAAATTAGTAATAATGTATACTTAACACGTTCTTGTATTTTGTTATTAAGGTAGAGTTAAATGGTTAAAGAATTAAAATTATTTTGTTCTTCTTTCAAAATTATTTCAATCTCAATCTCATGTTTTAGAAGGGAAAACTATAATTTTTGTTCTTAAAACATATCATCCCCTAATAGTCTGCGTTCGAATCATGATTATTCTAAAAACCACTATGATTGTGTTATTGAAACAACGTCATCAACTAGTTTCTTAAACTATGTAGATGCTATTGAAACAAACTACGTACATGCATAGTAAGTTTATATGAATATTAAACATAAGAAACTTCGTTTGACTTGATTTGGCTGAAATCAGCTTGTCGAAGTGCATCATAGAAATAAGTCACGTCGATCAAAGTTGTAGCGCAATATCTATTAGACTGTCATTAAAGTCATCGTTGATACATTAATAGATGGTATCATACAGTTAAACGACATGTCATAATATTCTTTCATCTAAACCATAGTAGCAACAGACTGTTTCCTACAGACTAGAGGTATTTCATGGGACGATCATATAAATTCTTAAATACAATAATGTATAATACACATACGTACATACATGAACCAAGTCTGTAAGCATAATCTATAGACTATAATAAATACGTGAAACATTTTGAATTCTGTATTAGATTTGAAGAAATCTCGAATAAATCAAAAGATATTAAATACTACAAAACTGTGAGCATTATTAAGGATTAGGATGTGATATATTGAAAGATATAAATATAATTTATGAATAGTTTCAAAGATGAAGGTGAAAGAAATCTGTAACAAGAATTAGTCCCTTAAGGAAACGTTAATTACTTTGTTACTGTAGAAACACTTGTGGATTCTTCGTTATAAAACTAACAATTATCTTTCATCTAAAGGATATGTTATAATACAAAGATCCTTAAAATTATTCGATGGAATATCCTATTGATATTAATGCTGATTACCTACTTTTTAACCTATCATTTACAAAGAACAGTTTATTTATCGAAGCTATAAACTTTTTTGCCCGCTTCAGAGCTTTCATCGACGATTTATGACGTACATGGTGCAATAATGCCTAATGCGATTCTCTTTAATATCCCATATTGCATACATTCTCGTACCGATTACACAAATTGTTTGAATTCAAGAAACATGAGATCACTATACCGGTATAAATTTGTTATTTACTTGATCTGAAATATCCTTTCAAGTTTGAAGTGAAATTGAAATTCTTTCAAATAATCTTTGACTTAATATATTCCCTATTGATATTGATTCGATATTGATTCCCTAAATTTAACTGATTTTACATGTATATTTATTTTACGATTTAAGCATTACATGTTAGTTTAAGTATCATTTACATACCAGCTACTTGAAATCCATTTAATTTCATGTAACAACTAATTACAGAACAAGGTTTAACTTTTACGCTAACTAAGCTCAAAATGTCCATGAAGCATGATTTGTTTCTGGAAAGTCATTTAACTATTTTAACTAACGAAATGTATAACGAAAACTATCGATTTTCAGAACTTTATAATATAATGGAATCGTTTTACATATTTGCGGACAAACAACACAACACAGTTTTCGTCTATGAATACGAAATAAAAAATTTAAATAAAAATTATATTAATCCTTTCGGTACGAGTTGTTTTTTAACATCGATAGTACGTATAAAGCAGTAAAGCATGTGCCTGACCTGAATACATTTCCGGTCTTTTTATAACGATTGTGAACAAATAATGTAAAACTATAACTTCAAAACTGTAACGTATGTTTCCAGATAAAGAAAATAATCACAGACTTCGCTGGATGCATAAGCATTCATAGACAACATCAATGGAATTTTTTCTGATGAATATGTACTTCTCCTGTAGGAAAGTATGAGATGACTCGTTTGTTTGTAAGAAATGTTCAAGAGCAGTTATGAAATCATTTACGGATTTCACTACGTTTTACATATTCGAAACTTTCCATCTTTGCATTTCTTTTCTGTCTCCCCTTTCTCGTGAATACTTAAATACATGATTTTTTCAAATGCAATAAAAAAAAAAAAAAAATAAAAAAAAATGCTAATTCGTATATTACAAAACTTCACAAAAATAATCGTAAGAATCTGTTCTATTTTTTCTCGTATATTTCCTTGTTTGGAAAAAGGAATAATTTATGACTTGTAATTTGTAAAATTACGCTAAAAATATCAGTTTACTTGTACAAGATGGCCACCATACACATATTTGTCACGTTAGAAAATATAGACCTAACCAAAGAGGAATATTACACATTACAAGTTAACGTACATATATATGTAGTATCTATTTACAAGTATCGCAGATTACCTCTTGAAAAGTAAGAAAACATAAAGACTAAAGTAAAGTTGTAAATCTAAACTACAGTTCAAGTTATACAAGGCATGCAAAGCTTCTCTTGAAACGTTAGGTGCGTACTTCGATATACAATATAAAGAAACATAGCCCGCGAGAAAAGCTATATAGTACATACCATACAGATCCCTCGCCATAACTTTGTCAATATGCGCAACGAAATCGGTAATTTTCGCGCCACCACTCAAACACCGTTTCTCTCGCTTTGGATAATTGAATCAAATTCAGATCGTCCATGTTTACCCCCTCACATAACTGACATCGGCCGTCCGTGGATCCAACGGAAGGATTTTGAACGTTGGAGAATGCGTAACGGTGATTGGCTATTGAGCTCGGGGGTCGATCGTATAAAGGGACGCCGGGTCGCAACGAGCCTCACAGTACCGCTTCGACTGTGAACGCGATAGGAATTGGATCGTCTATTTTACAAAGGTCCTTTATCTTTTGCAACAATTACATTCGAATGTCTTTTCAAGCGCTAACGACATAATCGACGTTTGGTAAGCGATTAGTAACTGCGAATTCGTAAAATTCGTGGATAATTCTCGAGCTGTTTCGTGCGTACGCGATATTAAGTGGCACGCAAACAGGTGCACCTATTCGCGTAGCGCAAGAAATGTATCACGAAGGTCGTTGCAGGTAATATCCATCGACAGACGGGACAATTCGGGTGCACGATCTACGCCTATGATTGTGCAGTAGGGCATACTCTTCTCGACCACTTGTCTGGCGCCAACCACCACTATTGTCTCGCGAAGGCCAAGCTGTAAATCTTCGTTGCTTATACCGTTTTCTTGGTGAGTGTTAATTTTTTACTTATTCGATGGTATAATAATACCGTTATTACGAGGTAAAAGTTTTTGGATGTGTGATTTCTTGATTGAAGAGACGCTATCATTATTAAAAGTTTGAATATCCCGCCACTACCGAGGGAAACATAATACGGAATGATTCTTTCATTTGCTTACATTCGATTTGTTAATTTTACTCTTATTCTCCTTTTTAATTCGTAATTTAATTGTGAGGACATATGCTATGGAGCAATTTTTGTTACTTTTAGCATCGTTGCTTTATTTGTTAAGACTGTTGAGCAATACGATCGTTTACTTTATTTACTGCCTTGTTTGCTATTATTTTACTTTTAAAGACAGGTATTTTGGAAATATAAACTTCTACATATTGGTATAATATTGATATACTTGAGATAAGCTCGTTTATGCTGTTACTGTTTAGGATCGTTTATTCATTAAGGTCATTGTAATCATATGACAACGAGAACTAGTGTAAAATATATAAAATGTATAGTTCTATTTTAATAATCAATTTTTAGTGTCTTTAGCGAAACGAATTGATTCGTATTAAAAATGTCGTTTAGTGAATAGGAAAATAGGACACTGAAGGTTTAACTAATTTAAAAGGATTTAGTTATTGAAGATAGTACTTGCTGAGCAAATGGATCGCTAAGTTGTCATAATGCTACAAATGATACACGCTTGTTAAATGAAAATCCATCGACTTTTCATTTTTCCATTTGTTTAAGAAATATGTTATCCTATTAGTTTATTCCATTAATTTTTATAATGATATATGCAAACAAAAGTGTATAAATAATAATATGCAAATAATTTTTTAACTTAAATGTCACTTATTTAATGTTTTATAGAATGATATAAGTATACTACTGATAAAATTAATTAATCGAGAACGGAATTAATGCTGTTTATTGTAATCAGAAAGAAAATGGATTAAGGAGCGAGAAGATTTCGAACGTAGCGAAATTATTTGTTGATTGAATATCTTCTCCTACCTGACAAGCAATGCGGGTTATTACAAGTAGTTTTTACTTAATTTCCAATTAGTTATCGTATCTATAAGGTGTTGTCAAAGTTTTGGTACATAAATTTAGCTTGCATCGTATTGTACCGATTTATTTATATATCCTTTTTTATATGATTTATGTTATTGAGCTAGGATTATATTAAATTATTAATAAAATGAAAGAAAAATGGAAATTAAAATTAAATAAAATAGAATTGCATTAAATAAGAAATAGAAATAAAGTCGAACTAAAGCAAATTCAATTAAATTATTTCTTTTTACTTGCCTATGGGATTCTGGGATTATTAAAGTTCCTATTACGTACTCGTATTCCCGCTAATTCTTAAAATGAATTGACTATGAAATGAATGAGATTATTTCTCCGATTATATTAAATAGGCAATATCAATTACGTGTAATTGAATACATTATTCGAACGTTTTCTACAGAACTCTTGTTATTAATACATTATGGAAAATTTGAAACCAATTCGATATATATATAGAGGTTGCAAGGCATTTATTGCAAACATATGCTTAACGAAAAATTAGTATACAATATTAGTAGTAGTCTCAAACATACAAATAATCGCAGTAAATGTCCTGCGACTCTTACATACATTGTCATACTCGTTTGAAATTGTAATAATACGTTAATCTTGTCACAGTATCGATAGGATATCAAGATATTCTTAATAATATGTCCACAAGGAGTTTGCAGGGATATTCAAATATTTTCGCGAACCACTGTAATTCAGCACAAGAGCAGAAAATTCCAGATTTTTTAGTTCTCGATCAGAGTGAATGTTTATACAAGTAACATTCGCTATCTGTGTCCATATTTACCGAACATTTCTATTAAACCTGCGCCAAGCTCGTAGAATGCCTCAGGTCGTATATGAGATGTCAGTTTTATCAAACGAAACGGGACCAGCTAATGTTTAATCTCGTAAACTGAAGTTGCCAGCAGAAAAGTACGGCTCTATATAGTAATTGGTGAAGACCGTGAAACGCGAAAGATGAGAAAGAAACAAAAGGCGGGGGATACGACGAATCATGGCAATCCATTTTATTTTCCAGCCATCGATTAACGGCCAACGTTTAATTTCATTTCTTTCGCAAAACTCAATTAGAATCGTCGCGACAATCGCTAGAAACCGCAGGCAAATCTGCCAACGTATCGATCGTAGCGGACGCCAATCCCTCTGCGTTAAATGAAATAACGAAATTCAAGATGTAAATTTCACGAAACTTTTCCTCTCGCATTTGTTCGCCAGTCGATGCTTCAAATACTACAGAATATAGCTATTTGCTTTTTGCTGGAAAGCTGAGCGCTATTTCGCTTATACGTGAAACAGCGAGAATTAGGTATTTCAAAGACACTGTCTATGGAAATCGCTGAAAATTCCAGCCATTTAATTTCACACTGACCTACTCCTGTTTTTTAAATACTTTAGAAGAGGGCGCTACTCGTTACCATTTTATATAGCCATGAAGCGTTTAATCCTCGAAGGAGGATAATCTTAACAAGATACATCTCGGAGAGATGAATAGATATCGGAGATGAATAAAAGTTTTTCGATTCTTCATATTTGATTTTTTAAGTAAAACTTTCCGTTGATCCTGGCTTGAATCTTCTACTTTTTCGTGCACCCAAATGCTTATTATTAGATGAGAGCGATAGGAAGGTTTTTCCTGTTTCGCAACATTAAAGACAGCAGGAAACGAGCTAATAAAATTGAAGTCACTTAGCCCTTAATATATTTAATATGAGTAATTTTTTAAATATAGCCATCTATTAGCGTGCGTTTGAACTTTGCGTTTTTCTTTTTCGCGCACCTGAACGTTTTTTATTAGACTGAGTGGGACACGTACCTAGGAAGCTTTCCGTGCTTCGCAACTTCAAAGTAAACAAAGGACATTTGACAAAGTCAACAAGCGACGAGTTAAAAAAATTGAAGTTAAGATAGACAGAAAGATAATACGTATGTAGTACCTCTGTGGAAGATAATATAAAATGGAAACGTATTTGACGCAACAGAAATATCTTTCTGCAAATATAGGAGACGAGGAATCAATTTAGCAAAATAATTAAATAAAGTTATTGACTCGCGAATTACACGCATGTAATACCAGATAAAATAACTTTAATAATCTTTGTTTCTTATATTCTCGTGAATAATAATTCTTTAATCGATAGTTCCATGGATATTTAGAATAATATCTACAAATTATTTAGAAATGCATAAAAATCCACGGTTTGTTTAATCGTATAGATACATACATAGATAGGTTGAAGGTTTATTTTGAAAATTCATTAGAAACCTAAGAAGTGAATTTACGAACTGCACAGGCGGATAAGTTTGAACGCGAGGAAGAGTGTGGTTCTTGAGTTCGATGATTTTTCCAAGTAACAGTCTTAATTCACGTGCGAATGTTAAATTGGAAATCTTTTAAGCTTTACGCAAATTATACACACGGTTTACACAATAAATATTTATAGAGGTGAAAATGATCTTTAAAACAATCCTTCGTATTAAAACCAAATATTTGAGTAATTCTTAAGGCGAAGATCGCGTATACAAACATTGAATATATTACATAGAGGAAACGTTGCAGAGTAACGTAAAATAATGTTCGTGATACAATTAAAGGCCGCGTTTAAACTAACAGTTCGATCGGGAAAATTCATTACCTTTTAAAAATTCAAATCCAATTAAACAGAAACCAACGAAATTGAATTTCCGCTTAAAAATCTTGTACAAGCCTTTAAAAATCAACGTATGTACCTACTTGTCGCTCTACAAATGCTCGCCGCTATAAATTTCCCTGTCTTAAAAGAAGTAGAAGATACAAACTATATAAACCACATAATTTTTATCGCTTTATATCACGTTGCTATAATACGTTTTATATCACGCGTAATATAGTTTCTCAGCCACAGTGGCGTTACAAGGGCGAGACCATACGTGTCTTAATGGCGTTGTTTCGTTGATATCGAATAATATCGCGCATCGACGATAGGCGACGCGAAAGAAACGCGCCGAGCAAAATCTCAAAGAGACGCTGACAATGCCTTCGTGTAACGTAAGGGATGAAATGAAAAGTCGAGAACAAGTCTTTTTTCCTTTCCTCGTTCTTAGTCAGTTAAGAAGAAAGCGAGAATGGAAGGGACAGCAGCCATGAAGTATGTACGTTTTCACGTCGGTGCCTCTCATTGTCTGCTGCAACGTTACACTGCGTTTCGTTGAAGATACTCTAGTATTGCGAACCTTTATGGTCAAAGCACGTCGAATAGCCATCAAGCGGGTGTATACGACCTATTTGTGACCCAACAACTAAGCTCGATATTAATTCTAGACCCTTGATCCTTGGCCAATGAGTTCACCTGATTATCGTAATTAAGCAGTTATGATTTTAATCGGTTTACGAACGCTTCGATTTTAAAGTAGGATCGGATATCAAGAACAACAGATTTTAAACTGTCGGATTGCATCCGACGGGACTCGTATTTTCTGCTTCGTCGATCCCGTTTTTATCGATGTTTTGATTCGAAGTTTCATGAACATTGCAGATCGTTACGTTGTCGATTATGATAAATCCTGTAAGAATATATTGTATAGATTTGTATTAACATAATGATACATACATAATGATACAAATATTACGCAATACGTGTATCGTACGTATTTCACCTGGATGGTAAAATCAATGGAATTGTGTTTCTACTAGAAATCTTCGTCTCTGACGTATACAGTGGATAGAAAGGCAGGAAATTTGTGAGATAAATTATAATACGTATCCGAACGTAATAAAAACGTCTCGTATAAAAGCAAGTGTTTGTTTATTAGGGCTGTGCTTAATTGCGGAAAAACAGACGCGCGGAATATCTCGTCCGTGGGAATGTACGAACGGTATTGTGTTGCGAAATAACGCATTCGTAGCGTCGTACAAACGTATTGCGTCGTGAAATAACTTGTTCGTGGCCATCGTACGGGCTGTGTATATGCAATATCGTGAGATATCTGTACCATAATTGCGATGCGGTTAAACGAATATATTCAATGATTTCATCGTCGTTATTGCATAATTAGCTAAAGATGTCGACGGTATTTGTTGATGTATTTTTTATCTTGGACTAAAGAGAGAAATATTAGAAATTAGGATTTCCAGTAGTTTCTATCCTATGTAATGATGTATCGATAGATGGATTAATTACAGTGGATTAAACAGAAAACGATGATCATTGAACTCGAACTTGATCTTAAAGCAGTCGTGCGATATGACAACTCTCGATTTTAGCGATTCTTCACTCTTGACTCTCCGGTGGCTAACTGACGATCAACGACTGTGATGTCGAAATATTAGGTCGTTCGAAAAGTTTCTTTCGTTTTATAAGGAAATAATGGATGCACAACATTTTTCGTTTTATATTATTTTATCGAATTACGTATGATCCATTTTGTTCTGTCAAAATAGGTTTCATGTTGTATGAAGATGCATCGTTGTAAAAGACGTGTCTGTAAAAGAAAAACACAACCTAATATATTGATGGCCGTTAGGTCTATCGAAGTTTTCTGATCCTTTCGGTTTGTTGGCATTTCCGCTTTATTGTCTATGTTGTCTGTATGTCGGCGATGATTTTCGCGGTGCTATAATTGAAACCAAAGAAGCCTCTGAAAGAGGATCGTTATGCCGAGGCCTAATTGTATCTCTCGCAGGACTAAGGAAACTAAACACTAGAGAGAAGATGTAAAGTTTTGTTTGAAGTGAGATCCACTTCAACGGTATTAATAACTTTAGAATAAGAAGAAGTTTCGGTGAAGTTGAACCGAAAAATTTGATTTCAACGCAAATCAAACGCTGGTTGGCCGTGTCAAACACGTATCGCCGTATCCACTGTTTTGGTCCGGTTATTTCATGCGTGATGACTGACACATATGCAAAATTGAAAGTCCTTTACAACGTACGTACACAAGTGTCCCGTGTGCTTCTTATCTCTCCTTACGCATAAAACGCTATGTGTATATTTCGAAATATGAGAAACGGTTGATTTGCTGTACAAAGTGCAACGTCACATAATACAAAATGAAATTTATTTTCTTACAACTGAAACGGAGACTCGGTTTATTATCTGTGATTTTTATCGAAAGGTATAACCATACCAGATATAACGTTACAGAATAAAATACGTCGCGAAATACCATTACAGCGTGCTTGGTTTTATTTTCTAATCTTTTTATCCTAACTTTGTCATTTCGCTCGTGCGTGTGCCTTGTAACGTAACGGTAGTAATACAGTTTTTACGTTCACTCGTAGCTTGCAACGTAGTATACTTTATGTTCAGACTGCTGGCCATAAACTCGATTTACAATAATTATCCTCCCTCTTGCCTTGTATTCTCGCTTAATCATACACACACACGCAAAACCTTATTTTTATTATTCTTTTATTTTATTCTTTTTTTGTTATTTTAGCCTCAGTTGCGATATGTAAAAGATTCTTGTAATTACGCTCCATCTAAGTGTTAGCCTTATACCTCTAACGTTATAAATAAATTCTTAATATCGAATCGACATCGCAGAAAAGGTAAAATATGGAACACTCAGATCGGTTAATAGAACAGAAATGTAATTGTTCGCAATCATCGAGATCCGAGCATCAAATTGTTTGACTACTTGATGATCTTATTTGCGTAAATGTACAAAGAAAGACAGACGTCTGTCTCAGTGTGGTTCCGATCGTTCGGGATCTAAATTCAGACCTAAAACTGTAGGTTCATTCTTCGCCATGAGTTTCATAAGACAGTCGCTAACGAGCTCGCTAACCGAAAGGTCTGCGACTGCGACCAAATGCTCTGGAACCGTACGACTTTTAAAACGATAAGGATCGACTACGACGAAGACTGAAAATGCGAAATATATATGTCGGCTAGATGATAGGATTGGGGGTGGAGGTGTTCGATGAATCTTCGTTGATATTGGCCATCGATGCGGTGTAACAATGGTAGAGTTTATTGGCACAAGTGAGTGGTATTACAGCGTTGGTAATTAATCACAATGTTAGATACTCGCGGCGTTATGACAATGGCCTCGGGTCCGGTAACGAATCCGCGGTCAACGGGATGTCGAACGTGTATACTTCGTGGAAGTCTAAGTTATATTCAGGTCGCCACAGAACAAGCACTACGTATCGGAGAATTACTTGTATCGTCGTTAAAATCGTACGATAGAGTGTCTCTCCATCACGGTGACGCTGTCGAGGAAAACTACGATGGGTGTGTCTAAGGGCACCAGATCATCGGATTCGCGGAGAAAAGTCTTCATTCGGAAAGTGAGGGAAATTGGAGTTACTTAGTTGGAGGAAATAGGGGAAGGGTGCTAGCCGCCCTTAAGAGAAAGTCGCCATCGGGCCGCGTCGTTCGTGAGAAAAATAGACTTCTCCAATTTTCCCGTAGTTGGAACAAAGGTTGTTTGTCGGTTTGAAGGACTTTCGTTAAATAGATCTTAAGATTTATAGCGGGTCCTCGGGCTAGCCGAACATGTACTGTGGAGACGCATCAACATCTGGTAATCGTCTTACTCGAAGCATAGTCTGCGTGTGGCGAGCCACGGGACAGAAACCATTGAAACGTTTACCATCGTTACCATCGTTTACCATCGTATAGAGTTACTTCCTGCCTTGGTTAAACAAAACGTTCATCCCCTTGACCGCGACTACGTTCGGCGACTGGTTGTCGCCTCGAGCCCGAGCTCATTATCATAAATCTCGAATAAGTACAGTCGGATCGAATGACAACGGCTTTCTTAATACGGCTATGGTGAAATCTAAATTACGGTACTAGGTGTCTTCCCAAAGTTCCGAGGGGAAGGCTCCGGTGCTCTTTCATCTCCGACATATATATAATGCGTTCGTCTAATAACGCACGCACATTCGTACGGTAAATACGTGAGGTTATTTGGTGCAGGATGTGTAGATGTTTAATAGTATATTTATTAACAATTCTCGTTTTCGACTCTTTACGTACAACTCTCGATTCAACAAATGTTTTCTTGATCCGATTCGTTTCTTTTTGTCGCCCTTTAATATCCCCACTACGCACGCGGTTGGTAGGCGTCCGCGACCATTGTTACCTGACGTTTGAAAACTAAAATTCCTTTCTTTTTTCGCCTCTGAATATCCCCACTACGCACGCGGTTGGTGGGCGTGCGTGACCGTTGTCACGTAACAACGGTCGCGGACGCCTACCAACCGCGTGCGCAGTGGGGATATTGAGAGACGACAAAAAGAAAGGAATTTTATTTTTCGAACGTCATTTTCGTCCGTGACCGTTTACACGTGGCAATGGTAGCGGACGCCTACCAACTGCGTGCGTAGTGGAGATATTGAGAGGCGACAAAAAGAAAGGAATTTTCCTTTTCGAACGTCCTTTCGTCCGTGACCGTTTACACGTGGCAATGGTAGCGGACGCCTACCAACCGCGTGCGCAGTAGAGATATTGAGAGACGACAAAAAGAAAGGAATTTTAGTTTTCAAACTTCATTTTCGTCCACGACCATTGTTACACGACAACGGTCACGGACGCCCACCAACCGTGTGCGTAGTGGGGATATTGAGAGACGACAAAAAGAAAGGAATTTTAGTTTTCAAACTTCATTTTCGTCCACGACCATTGTTACACGACAACGGTCACGGACGCCCACCAACCGTGTGCGTAGTGGGGATATTGAGAGACGACAAAAAGAAAGGAATTTAATTTTTCCAACGTCATTTTCGTCCGTGACCGTTTACACGTGGCAATGGTAGCGGACGCCTACCAACCGCGTGCGCAGTAGAGACATTGAGAGACGACAAAAAGAAACGAATTTTATTTTTCGAACGTCATTTTCGTCCGAGACCGTTTACACGTGGCAATGGTAGCGGACGCCTACCAACCGCGTGCGCAGTAGAGACATTGAGAGACGACAAAAGGAAACGAATTTTCGTCTTCGAACGTCATTTTCGTCACGCCTTTTTTCAAATATTCGTTGGAGGGATTGTAGGGATATCGATGACTGGTTAGGCCTATTGGCACTTACGCTTCGATGTTATACTTGTATCGACGAAACCGTTGGAAAGTTTTGTTATCGCAGCTACATACGTAAGTGTGTAACACAGATTAACCATCGTACCTGATTAACACTAACTCTTGACGAAATGAATAAGGGCAAATGCACAATTTTAAATCAAATTTTCTATGTCGTTTCGCCGGGCTTGGTAAGATTAGCGTTGAACAAGGACAAAAGGCGCCTTTATCCGTCTAACAGGGCATTCTCTTCCCATTCTCATATCGCATCCATTTACACGGTAACGTACGACCCTCGTACTCTGTATCTCTATATCTTTATGGTTATTCCGGACAATGCCAACAATAGAAAGAAAGATTGGTTGCTGACGGCTCGTAACGTATAGCTGGAAAAGTTAGAGTTGCAGAGAGCAACTTGTTAGAGTAGCGGCAATATGGAAGTTGTACTCGCACAGGTAAACTTGGCCATGTAGAAGTCTGGGCTGGGTTAGATCGTGTTCTAAACTCGAGTTACAGAGCTAAAATAACGTATCCGGACGTGTAGATGATTCGAGTTAAAGCAAGCTTTATTTTCACTTATAGGAGGCAGCGAAACGAAAGGAATCAAAGAAAATTGTTGCAGCCTCGTGCAGGTTTTTGAAGTCATAGGGGCTCGATCGTAAAACAAAATTCGTCGAACGAGCGGGTATTCTATTTACCTGATAAAGTTAAATATTATCGCCCGCGCTACAAAAGAAAAAATCTATTATCCATTTGTTCCTATCTCCACCATTTACATACACCGTTTTTGCAACGGTAAAATTCCTTTGCAAATCATTTTTTAACGAAAACTACGAACAATGTTTTCCGCGTTACTCTGACGCGCTTTTAATTCGCCGTGCTTCATGCGGCTTTTGTCGCAGCCGCTAGCATTGAAATACGTGTCGCGGAAAGGTCGTAGTTGAAGCTGCGCAATAGTAAAGGAAAAAAGGCGCGATATCGGTTCATGTTGTAGGCGATTCGGCGTAAACGCGTGGGAGAGATACCCTGCAACGATTGCCGCGCTTTATTAACTAGCGTAGAGAAGTTGAAAGCGAGAGAAAATTTCAGTGACATCGATGAACACCCGGCGGTATGGAATACGGGTCACGCTTATCCCGGGCATCGATTGGAATTACTCGCACGAGATACGACCACGGATAAACGTTTCGAGGAACTTTTCCGTTGTTCCCAGCGTCGTCTCCTCCGATTTGCGAAATCTTTCGTACTTTTTCCGTCGATGTAACGAGCGTAGTTTCGGTCCAATTGGAACAAGGGTCAAAGAAAGGAAGCTTTTTGACTCTCGATGGCTCGCTAAATCGCGACCTAGCAAACAACGAATCAGCTTACGCGGAAATGCTGCATTTATGCATAAGAAGCGCGCAAGCCAATTTCTTCGAAGATAACTACGTTCAATTAGCATAGAATTAATATCGTAAGGTCGGAATTTTTTTCCTTTTTATATAAAATGAAAACTGGTATTTTTAACGAGACTTTTTACTCGAGCAGAAAGAACGAGATTGGTTGTTGGTTGAAGTAGCAATAACGATGTGACGAATATCATCATTCGTTCGTTTCACTATTAATTTGGTGACGTTTTAACGACCAGGTATACCGGTTTCATGTTCTGTGCGAAACAATCAGATTGTGACGCGTATACGTGTGGGAAATGTTTAAAGATTCGGAAGATAAAAGAAGCGAGTAATAGAATTTAAGGATGCATAGAATTCACAGAATATGCAACGATATATAGGACATTCAAAGTATAATCTTCGTTAGGATATTTAAAAAGTACGACAAATATCTGTCCGGGTTTTAACACTTTAGTGTGACCGTAAAAATATAAATATTCGTATATCCACAATGTAAATATAAAAATTTCAAACAATATTTCTAAGTGATGTGGAATAATCGACGAGGAAGTAACAGTCGAAGACTGTTTGATGTACCCTTCTTGCGTGTCAGTATTGTTTCATAAAAATGAATTTAAAGGAAACTATTTGGAAATTGAGGTGGAAGATACCCTAAACTACGATAAAAAATACACACGTACACACTATTTATACATACGTACTGAGAGTGTTCCAAGGATGAAATGTTAAACAGCTTTGAATATTAAAATGTTAAACAGCTTTGAATATTAAAACTATTTTAAAAATTAGAGGAAAATTAAGCCAGCTTACTGCTATTACTATTAGGACCGAGTATTAAGAACCAGATGTTACTAATCAGATGAATAATGAATGAACGAACAACGCAACGACAAGAACAAATTCTTTTTTTCGAATAAAGTCATCACACACGCGCGCGCTTGTACGTTCACCTGAAGTATATAATAATTTATTATATTAATTAATAAGCCTATATACTCTACAATGATATAATTAGTTAATCGTTGAGCGTGGTATCGCAGAAAATGCGTGGACGAAACGTGCAAGTGCATGTTTATGCTCGAACGAGAAACTAAGTTTATCGAATAATTGAAAATATTCCGCGAACCTATTCCATAGAATTACATAAAACGTGGCTTTAGACGTTATAAAATTCCTTCTTCTTCTCGTCTATTCGATTTAAACCCGACTTTTTCGCGCCTTCTTCTCGAACGACAGTAAATTAGAGTTGGAAATATTTAACGTCTCAAATAAATAAATAAATAAATCTAATCGAAATTCTGGATTGCATGATTGTGGGAATAATTTTCCCAAGTATTGAAAATTCAGGCAACATAAAGAGCTTAATACGTAAAGGTCGAAAGAATGATCGAAAAGTAAAATAGAATTACCTGTCTGTATTATTTATTCCCGAAACTAATGAACTAAATAGAAAGAGAATGAAGGTGAATTTCCTTTTGAAATTTTATCTCGCATGGGCAAATTACTCTATACTTTGTAGTACGTATACAGGAAATTCAATTTTCATTTAAATGCAGTGCACGTAACCTCTGGTCTATCGAAAGGAGAAACCTACCTGAAGAGTTCAATTCTGCCATGTGATATTTAGACTCATTCTTCTTTCATACATTTTTTCTATATTTCCATTTTAACCTCGTTTCTCCTTTCCCCGCTACCGATAATTTCGCGTTTCTGTCTCCTCCAATGTTCCATCTGTCCACGGGTGTGTACGGGTGTACGGGTGTCTCGTAGAATTTGAATTTCAATGCGCCGACAATGAGTTACCTACCTGCGGCTACTTCATCGTCCTATTCGAGAGAGTTTACGCAATAGGTAAATTTCGTTTGTTTCGATAAGTCGGTTAAATTAGAAGCGATGCATAATAAAATACGGGTAAAATGTTTCGGGCGAGAAAGACTCCGTGGAACAGCGATTAACCTTTCGCGATTGCATGTAGATTCGATGACGAACTCGAAGATTCTTTATATCGAATAACCTTTGAAGCCACCATCTATGTTTATTTGTTAAGATTCAGATTCAAGTGATCGACCATTTCTGATTTCAAAGAGATGGGGCTTGGCTTTCTTATTTAGAAGTTTTACATTCGATCTTATGTACGAAGGGAACGTGAATCTTTATATTACTGCAGGGGAAGCTTGAAAGTTGGGGAAAAGGTAATTTCGTATTCTACATTCACCTTTGTTCAATTCATTTCTATGTAAATCATTCCGCGACACAGATAATCGCAATAGAAAAGGACTGAAACTTCGATAAAAACGTCCCGACAATCCGATAAAAATTGTCTATGCAAAGATATTTAATGTTTTCCACGCCTTTCCTCGATCTAATGTTTGTTATCTAATTTTCTATTCGTGCATTTATTCTTCAGACTCGACGAAAAGATTCGCGGACATATATACACGTGGTTTCACGAAATTCTCGGGAAACCGTCCAATTTTCCAATCGTCAGAAAGATTCAGTCATTGATATGAAAATTGGTTTTGTTCCGCTTTCGAAATTTTTCAATTCGTCGTACTCGGGTTTTTGAATCCGATTGGTCTGCCCCCAACAACCTTACGACGAATCGCTCGCTAGGAGACGCCTCCATAGATGTCGGTAGAATTCGTCCAAGTCAAAAATATCCGTGGATCGTCTACCCGCTGCGGAGCAAAACAGATTTCAAGAAAATTCTCTCCGCCCATTATCCAGCAGTGTTTCGTCTTAATGAACAGTTCAAAAGACTATTAATCAGAGGATACGCCGCACGAAATCCTTTTTACGATCCGTCTCACAGTTTGCTAACCGTCGCCAGTAACAAACTCCAATCTGTTCCACAATCAACTCTAATTTCAAGGCAATCGGTCGATCGCACGGCTGGCGGACGTAAATCTCCACGCTAATTTCATTTTGGCATTCCAAATCGTATCTCGAAATGGAAATCACGTCCGAATACCCGGAAGATATAGTTCGCGGACCATCTTCGCGGGAAACATCGACTTTCTTTATTAATTCGTAATTGAGACTGATTTGTGTGGTTCGCGTGCTGTAATTCTCCGTATGTGCGTATAGCGCACGCGTGTGTGCGAGATACGTGACGGGGGAAAAAATGTGTGGGCGAATGGGAAAGACAGGGGTGGAAAAGAAATGTAGACGCCCAGTGGTTGCAAACAGTATCCGTACGTCGGTGTATTTACTGCTTCATCTACGTTGGCGGATAAGGTGAGGCAGCTTCAAATTGATACATCACGAATTTTATTAAGTTTTCTTCTTTCTAAAATTTGTTCAAAATCGTCGACGATAGTCGTCTATTCTGTGGCACGTACGTGCCGGTGGCTGTGAAATTGCAGCAAGTCGTATACGATGGAGGACGAGAGGAAGTTTAAAAAAAAAAAAAGGATAAAAGAAACGCGACAGTTTTAGAAAAAAAGAAAAGTTGTAATTGATAAGAAGAATTGGATTGCGAACAAGCTTGATACGGATGACTGTCTTCAACGTTGTTGGTGATGAAAGTCGCAATTAGTGCAGTTATCGTACACAGTTTTGTGAATTTTAAACTTCCCTTCGATCGCCGCTGTATCTCGTTTTTAGACGCGTTTCGACGTTCGACGTTCGGCGTTCGAGCGCGTTAAAAAGTATTTTTCCGACACGCAATAAAACGTTTCGTAAAATATACGATCTTCTAAAGTGAGATTTACGCGTCGTACAATTTTACGAGCAGTTTGTTCAAAAATGTGCCTCTTAAATGCTTAAATCACTTGCACTATTTTTAGAATTAATCGTATATTCTAGCTGCCGACTTACGATAATAAAAGATAATGGATTTTGTTGAAAAGACAAGTGAGAAACGAACAGATTTATTCTTTTTATATCGCATATATGTATTGTAATTTTGCACCATTACATTGTTACATTCTCATCTGCTTCGATAACGAAATTTTCTGTTCCGTACGCTTTAAAGGCTCCAAGATATTTCGTGGTTCGATGGAACGTAGAATATAGCAGATCCATCGTGTCTTTACATTTTATCTTTTATCACTGACCTCTCACCTGCATATAATGTGGATTATAACGTTATTTCAGCATCCGCCTTTTCAGCGAAAGGTGTAAAACGCAAAACTCCTCTTCGAGATCCATCGATGTATCCATAAAACATTTTGTATGGGGTATTACCATACACGACACTTTAAGCTTTATAAACAACGTTTTCTCACTCAGTTACAGCATACGAGTTACGCCATTGCCAAATTTTAGGCCGACATTAATAAAATTACAAGATAAAACAGTCGTTTCGTTGCAATTTCATTCTACGTTATAACAGCCACACGTACTCCGTGTTTGACGAGTATACTCGTCACCGTTTACCTTTTGCGACACATTCTAGGCACACGCTTTCAAAGAGATCTGGAAGAGCTGATTAATCGTATCATAAATTCACTTATCACTCGCTTTTTATCGACCAATTATCACAATTTATTAATCACTGACAATTAGTCGGCTAAATGGTAACATGGACCGTTAGCATGGAAACGTAGAAGCATTTCAGCGTTCGCTGCGTACACGGGATTTATCGAGAAAAATACAAGTAGAGTAAAAATGCGTTTATTGAAACAAAACTTTAATTAACGCCCAATTAACGGAACGTTTGCTGGTATTATACGAGCAAAGAGCGATACGTAGCGAGAAAAATTGGTAAGCTTCCATTATACGAACTCCAATTATATAAACTGTTCTCGTTTCCTGACAACTTTAGATAAATCGTCTTCCGCCATTTTTGTCGAACGCGGTTTAACATCCGCAGCGGTCTCTCTGAATCCCGTAAAAACTGTGAAATGAAAGAAACGCATTTTGATCGTTCGCCTGTGCAACAGAACGAACGTTTCTACGTCGCTTTTGTTATTAAATGGTTTCGTAGAAAGTATTACGTGTTTCGTAGTATAGAGCCTTTTAATACAGTGAAAATACGGTCAGTTGGAAAAATCTGCGTACATCTCTTGGATAGAAAAAATATTTTCTACGTAAAGACGCAGGCAGAGAGGCGTGTGCAGTTGTTTAAGCTGTAAGCTGTTTGATAAATGTATTTTTAATATCTTTCTCGATAAATCCTCGTACATAGAAATACTCCGAAATGCTTTCACGTTTCTCTGCTAACGATTGATATTACATTTAGCCGACTAAAAGATTATGACGCGTCAGAACGCCTAGCGTTGCAGCGCGTGAAGTAGATGCGACAGGAACACGTTTACGCGTATACGGTAATAACTTTTAGTTAAATATCAACGTTTTCCTGACTTATCGCTCGTACGCAGAGACGAGCTCTGTCACGAAGCTGATCCTCGCTTTAAATTCTTACGTACTTCGACGATATGATTATTTAACGGGGTGTCCTGAATTAGAATGTTCTAAAACAGCGTCTTTTTGTGATTTTTTTTAGAAGGGAAAGAAAGAAACGAAGTTATTGAATTTTGAGGTGTGGCTTTATATATATTTAACGAATACAACAAATTTTTTTTAATGTTAACAAAAGAATTATATCAGATTTCTAATCGTTTTCAGTCGGCGTGAAAGATTCACCTCGTAATTCTTGACTGAAACGGAAAAACTAGAAAGGATTAAATTATTATATATTTTTCTTCTCGATGAACTAAAACAGTTTGTCAAAAAGTTGATTTAAATAATTGTTATAGCACCTTGAAGTTTATTCTTTCTTCTTAAAAAACACATTTTTTTATTTTCCGCCTTTTTTTTTTTAGTCCACCGAGAAGAAAAATATATAATAATTTAATCCTTTTTTGGTTCTTCGTTTCAGTGGAGGATCACGCCGATTGAAAAATGCAGCCCATGAAATAGGTTTAGAAATAATTTTACGCTGTTATAATTTTTCTTTTACTTTAAAAAGAAATTTTTTGTATTCGTTAAATATATATAAAAACATACCTCAAAATTCAATAACTTCGTTTCTTTCTTTTCCTTCTAAAAAAAAAATCACAAAAAGACGCTGTTTTAGAATTGATTAACTTGCGATTTATCGTATATTTCATCTGTTGAAGTAACTTCATGAAAAACTCTATATCTTTATTTATGTATATCCATGGCCTGGAGATTGCTATTACGCAGATATATTGCAAATAAGGAGCGGCGCATATTATCCTACCCTTGAATGTATATTATGTCCTGGGTTGCAAGGTCTAGGAACAAAGAAACTAATAAACAGATTTCTCTTTATGTTCCCTGTAGCCTCTAGCCAAAGCCAGAAGCTTACCTTTTTTGGTACTATTCTTTTGCCATAAATTTATGAACGTGCTCCCTATCCTTCCATTTTCTAGTAATACTAAAAGATTAAGGATCTGAATCAGTATTATATTATATTTATACCTTTATATTTATTTATACCTTTAATTTATACCTTATATTTATACCTTTAATCATTTCAGTATACTTTTCTATTACAAATTCATCCACTCGTTCTTCGATCAGTCAACGTCAAACTCAACATCATTCAAAACACGAATTAAACGACGAACGAGAAACGCCAGTTCTACGAAACATAGAAAAATAGAAACATTCCGATTTTTCTGATGAAACGTTATCGTTTCGAGTCAGGCGTTTCCGCTCGATGCGTAACATTTTTTACAATTGAAAGTGAAATTGTCGAGCATCGTTGAAAAAAAATTCTACGTCGCAGCATGTACGAGCAATTTCAGATAAACACAGTTTATATTTTAATCGATGAACGGAGGCTCGATCTCGAGAACGTTTGTCGAAATTAATATTTGTAATTGTGGATTTCGATAATCCAAGAATTAGCTTTTACCTGATAGAAAAGAACTTAGTGGTAAAATATTGTTTTGTCAAACGAGAGGCTGTCTTTAAGTTTCAATCATATCGGGTACTTCGATTTCTTTAGGTGACTTTGATATTAACCCTTTCCACTCCGAATTTTATTTCAATTTCGTTACCAGCAGCTCGCAACGCTTTTAAATTCAATTTGAAATTTACTTTAACTAAAAAAGAAGACAATTTAAATAAACAAAGGAAGAAACAAATTCATTTAAATACCAGTTTTATTCACACTATTGTCGTACCTTGTAATTTTTAAGTGTATGGTATATCTTGGAACAACTTCCAGGATGCAATCCTGGATTTTTTTTCGCGCGTTTCACAAAAAGGTGGGTCTGAAAGAATGTCTAGTGGGACTCGACAAAGGAGTTCTTGAGGTAAAAACTGATGTCGAGTCACACTCCACACAGGAATACAAAGGGTTAAATATGCCATGTATCGTTCGTGTACATACATAATTTTCTAATGTAATTTGATTAAATCCGCATGTTGCACGGTTGCACTTGATTGTCCGTGCGTTAAACCACCAAGATCAATTTACTGCCGGTATCGACATTAGTATTGACATTGCTAGTATTACGCTTGACGCTTTACGCCATCAAGATCATGAAAATCTATTTCGTCTATTTTTTCACATATGCCATGCAATTTCACTCCTTATCGATATATTTCAATTTAACTTTATTCCAACTTGATCGTGGTGTTTGAAATTAGAGAAAAACGTAAAATAATAAACAGAAAATAATTCTAGTAGTTTCTTACAGTAATTTTCTAAAACGATGCTACGCAATTGATAGAAATATATAAAATAACGCGTAGGGCAACTGCTGTATCATTTTACCGTGTTGCTGATTTTATCGATATAGACGTAAATTCGAAATATCAAATACCTTGACAGGATATTCGACCGGTGATCAAGCTCCTATAAACTCGATGGTATAAACTCTTGGTAAATTATATCGTAAGCATTAAGAATTTGCTATAAATCGTTCGTCGTGCCGTAAAACGTATCAGTTACAGAGCTGATAAAATTTTTCCATCGACGAACGAAATAGACACGCGAATATTTATTCACTTGACCGTGTAACGCTGGCAATTTGCAAGTCGTGCCAAATCCGCCGACACGGTTTTGCCTCTTTCTCGCCATAAAACGCACGTGTCAAGAGATTCGTGTGACAATCGATTGCGTTGCTCTTGCTTGGTGATGTTAATCGTAATTAGAAATATGTGCGCACGAATAAATTTGCAAATAAAGCCAAGAGCAGCTTGCAGCTTGCAATTTCCGTTCCGTCGGGCGATACTGCGCGAACAAATCAAAGAGGACAACAGAGTCTCATAAACAAGCGAATCTGCTAAACAAGATCTAAAATGTTAAAAACACGTCGCTGATGGCCACGAGTGGTTTACTGCATATCGATACTTTAAACTACGTTTCTAATTCGCGAGATGCGCGGGTTACTCGTGAGATAAACGAGATATAGTGGAAACTCATTGTCTAACTCGCTACAAGTTGCAAAGATGAAGCCACTGATCATTACTACGACGTCGTGCACTGTGCACATTGATTCGTTTGAAACGAGGTCTCTTTATTTTTAAGCGAACTCTATTTATTACCGAACCGAGGTTTTACCAATCTACGCAATTAAATTTTTGCGTTTGCACGCGAAAATTTTATCCGTCGCTCGACCCTTGACCCAGACTAGTAGTCGGCCAAACTCGCGTTTCCGCAGGGAGAGACTTACTCAAATTTCTCATCGACCGCTCAATCGACCCGTTTGTACCGTAACTACCCTTAGGTAACACGAAAACAGAGGTCCTTGCGCCCCGGAGTACCACAGCACAGCTATATGCCTGACGATATACGCGTTAATAAGCCACGACCCATGCGCATTCTTGAACCCGATAACAGGATAGTTGCGTTGATGCGTAACATTAACATTCGTCATTTTTTCGATCAATCTACTTTATCCAATTCTATGGGATTTACGTTGCAACTATGAAAAGAATTTGCGACTGTTTAGTCGGTATTTTTCTTCTTGCTATTTATTACTCTTCCACCTTTTTTTTCTTTTTGTACGTGAAGAAATCCTCATGAACACTCCGCTGCTGCTAATAATCGGTAACAGTAGAGTAGTGTCGGACTCTTACCGACTAAAATTTCACGATGATCATTCTACGCGTACGACAGGAGTGCTCCAGGAACCTCTCATGAATTGTCTTCAGTTGCACCCTTTTCCGTCGTCCTCTTGTTCGAGCCAATCCTAACAATTCTCCGACTGTTGAATTTGATGCTAGGGAGGGGGGCATTGCCCCTAGCGTTATCCCCTGTTTTAGTCGTGGGTCCGTTGGGACGGCGATGAAGCGGTTCTAGGGCCGCCTGAACGCCATCCCCCTGCATGCGTGATCCTACAAGGGTGAGAGTTCTTCTTTCTCTCCCTTTCTGCTCGCTCGCAAAAGAGGCGGACAGCCTCGTATTCCTATGGTTCGCTCTCAACATCGTTTCTAGAATCGCCGAGGGTGTGTCAATCTTTCACCTATGACGTGCCGCAGGGAGTAGCTGTGTAGCTCCCACGCCGGACAAAGCTCCAGCGCGTGCTGCGCCGTGTCCCTGCCCTCCCTGCTTTTTCAAATTCGCGATTTAAAATTTATATTAATTTATATTATATTTAACATTTTCGCGATTCAACGTTCAAATTGAAATCTTTTTCGTTCTTCATTAAGTTAAGATTACTAGAAAATAATCGTAAATGCTGCTTTATAATCATATAATTCAAGTTAGAAGTGTGCACATACCTTACTATTATATATAGAATGAGCAAATACTGTTTACTAATATCTTCTACACGTTTCAACGATATATTCTGGACGTTTTGCTTGCGACGAAATAACGAATGCGACTGGTTTGTTGAAATAAACGAAGCCTTGTTATAATGCGTCGCTATCAATTGCGCCACAGTGGCCTCCCCTGACCACCAATAAGATAAATGGTCCATTGGGGAAAAATGTTGTCTTACATCGTCATTTTATTATTATTTTGCCATTATATGCTTGGAACAATAAAAATATTCCCGTGGCGTGCTGAGTGAAACATGTGATTTCGGCGTGTCAGTCAAAGTGTTAAGGAAATTGAGCTACTTCGTAGTAATACGTCGAACTATTTTCTTTTAATTACACAACTTCCGTTTGTGTCTTGAAGTTTCGTAATAGACCTCCGTGGCCTGTCCGTGGTCCGTCGTGTTGATACGTCTTTTGCATATTCTCACACTGAGTTTCACATCTTGTACGTCTGTACGTTGTCAAAGTTTAGGCGCAGCGATAGTACAAGTAGTTAGAGGTACGTTCGAAGGTGAAGTTCAAGTTTCAAGCTTCGAGCGTAGATGTTCAGTAGGAGAGACGCGAAGGTCGTTGGTTGAAAGAGTAGACCATGGACGTAAACCAAGGAGAAACGTAACTGAAATTCTGTGCTACCCAGGAGAGCGAGGATGATGAGAAGCGAATATAAAACAAACATATAGGTTGCTGGCAAACTCGAGGGAACAATAACTCGCCCCGTTCGCGTCAATGTCGCCATTGGTACGCGGTTATTCCGCTTTTTGATCCTCGAATTGAATTAACGCGAAATAGCAGCCGAAAGCCTTTGTGATTGACGTGACTTTGAATAACAGCGAACAACAAAAATTCGATGCGACGCTCGAGCGCGTGGCAATGGGAGCAGAGGACGCAAGTACGTCAACAGCGGTGCAATTTAACAATTCGAATGTGGTGAAGTGCATGGAAACCTTTAATCCGAAAAATAGCAAAGAAATAACTGCTGTCCCTTGCACGATTCTCGAGCGGCGTCATCGACCGTCAGCTCTATCGATAGCGTCCGTCGCGAAACAACAGTTTGCGTATTGTTCGTTGATAAAATTGCCGAGTATCGATTATCGTTCAACCCGGCGCGGCAATCTTTGACCCGCGGCAGGCATTATTGTCCAATTATTGGAAGAATTCGAGAATCGACGCAGCTTCCTATTGGCTTTGTTCGAATTCACATCCAATTCGCGGAATTAATTGGATTCATTCCTTCAAACGTATCTTCATTTACCTTCGATGTGCGAACGAGTTTCGCAACGTGATGGAACGTACCTTGTGCTACTTCGTTTACCCCAACAGACACAAAACAGAACGATTCTATCGATCAACGAGGATGAGGTGCCTTTATTTCTTTTTTTTTTTTCCTCCTCGGTTTGAGCAGAATAAAAACAGTGCGCGTTGAGTGCGTTTTGGCACTCGGTTCGGGGATCGGCAATCCATTAACGCTTCTCTGGCTCGTGTTGTTGCAGTTGTTTGCGATTCAAAGTGATTCGAGTTATCAAGCGACGTATAGTTTGGCGGCGTAGCCTGTACAGCTCTTAACGTACCAAGCTAAGAGTTCTCGTAGAAATCACCTCGAGTGCCAAGAAACAAGTTTTTTCGCCAGCAGGAGAAAACTTGATGTAGTTCAGCCTTAACATAACATCCAGATTCACGAACGAGGGAAGCGTACGGGTAGAGAGGCGTGTGTGTGTGTCGGCTGTTACTTGCAAAGGAAATTCTATTCGTCGAGATCGATGGCATAGACGAAAGCTAAGAAACGATCGACCAATGTTTATTGAAATTTATATTCTTTTTTCAGAGAAACGACGTTGCGACACAATCTTCCAGTGTTAGTGGTAGCTTATTCGGTAAGTGAAATCACAGTTAAATTTCATAATACGGTATTTTTATCGGTACGTAGAACGTTCTCCGGTAAAACATCAAAATTATTCAATTTTGCAATTTACAATGTTTTCTTCGCGCAAGTACCCTTCAAGTAAATTTATTAATTTACTGCAGAGATTATTCGCGTGTTTTTATTCTTCGAAAGAATTGCAAATTAAGCGTCTAACGCAATTTTACGTCGTGCATATTTATGCGCAACTGTGATACGAATTCAGAGGTTCGATAAGGAAAAAAAAGAAAAATGAAAAAATAATGTGTATTCTGTGCAACCACGGAGAAAGGAATATCCGTTGAACAACCAGTTTGTGAAATATCGATTGAATTTTTTACCGAATAACTTGCTGAAAATAACGTCAATTGTTTTAAAATTAATAAAATTTGTATTCCATGCAAAGATATTAAACCGATAGAAATGCTGATTTTATCTTGACGTTTTCCATTATTTTCAAAACAATTTTCTCAACATTTGTAGCCTGACCTTTTACGGTACACAGTTTAACCTTTATACGGTAACGCACTGTCGTAGAACGTATTTCGCGTCGTATAAGAAACAACAGAGAATAGATTTTCTGTTCGAAAACAATGAAAGAGATTTAATAAAAACAGTTTTATTATCGTGCAGGTACGAGAGACTTTTATCGTGAAAGCTATTTCACGAACATATTTACCATGGTGTACAAAACGGTGGAAAATTCAGGAGATAATTTTCACGAAAAAGAGATATATCACGTAGAAACGTATCATCGAGAAATATATATTAATTATCGTTTGTTCTAATAAATAATTAATAATTCAATTACGATACGCTTATGGTCGATTACAACTCATTCGAATACCTCGTAATGATTTAAACGAAGACGTTTAAAAGACATGCATTGCTCCTTCTATCAGCTCGACCATCGTTAAGATTCTCTGAAAAAGATCATTCCGCGAGTATAAAAAATTACCTTAAGTAATTTAAGGTTAAGTCCACACCGTTCATCAAGTCCGTTATGAAGTTCATCCTCCGAGGAAATGTTTAAGACAGGGGACCGAGGCAAAGCGTTCGATGAAAGGGCAATTAAAGCGAACGCGTCCAATGAAAACATATCAAATCGAATTCGTTGTTAACTAATTTCTCGAATTATCGAAAAACATCGCTTTAATTGATTTTCGAACGAAATACATCGGTTCGAGGGTTTCAGGGTTTCAATTAGACTGCCGATGTTTATATATTTATGGAAATTCGCGTAGCATGAAAAAAAAAAATATATATATATATATATGTCGGAGATGTAGAGACATCGAGCCTTTCTTTTGGAAGATTTCTCAATACTTGGGCTCGGGGTGACATAACTGGTCGCCGAACGTAGCCACGGTCACGGGATGAACGAAATGTTTTACAAAGGAGGTTCCAGTGTTAAGGGATACGCTGTATAAACAATCAAGTCTTGATCAGGAGCAATGCTGGTTTATGTGGAACTGCCTAGTTACGGCGCTTCGGAATTTGTTGATATTCCCGATCGATATGTATTTGATATATGTAACTGTATCTGTCTTTTATTTTGCAATCTCCTTGGAGAGTTTACTGTCATCGTCTTGGAGTCAGTCTTAGAGAAACCCTGTGCCTGAGTGAACGTGTCAGTGAGCTATCAAAAAATATTAAAACGTACAGAAAGTTTCCCGTTGACCGTGGATTCGTTACAGAACCCAAGAATATTATTAAAAGCATTTGTTTACTTATTGTTTGTTATCTTAGTTAACCGTTAAACTAATTGTTTATCAAACTTTGTAAAGAAATATAATTTTATGTAAATACAACCTTTATTGAACATCATGATGGCAAATGCTAACGAAGAATCGTCTCGCGCTCGAAATCCAAACGACAATTCGACATATATATACGCGAAACGTGAGAAGCGGAAAACACATTGTAGAATTGGGCAATATCAATAGTGGACGAAACAAATTTTAATTTGGCTCGCATATTTTTATGGAAATTCGTAATTCCATCGACCCGAAATGTTATTAAAAAATATTTTTTATCGCTTCGATGAAGGTACGAATGAATTTACGCGTGAACACCAGCGATCTAGTTATCACGCAGTTGTAAGTTAGTTATGCTCTTAACGGGACCCAGAACTTGGCAGATTTGTCATCTATTTTAAAAAACCTTCCATCGTTCGATTTGATAGGCTGTTTCCCTTTTTGATCTGGTATTAAAATATTCCCTTTGCTCAGCCTGGAAGAGATCTCCAAGTCACGGAAATAAAACGATAAAAGAAAAACAGAGCGCAGATAAAATTTTCCACGAAACGTTGGACATGTCTTATGCCGTTAAAATTACTGAACCTGCTCGAACGAGCTGAATAGCTTTTTTCGCAGCTGTACGACAAGTTGCACATCGTTGCACGCCATTTGTCGCGATTAGCTGCCGCCGACTAATGCGGAGAATTTCGTACAAGTCGTTGACTCGCTGCTAATTAAGAAGGCAAAGTTGCCGAGTAAGACGTCCGAATTATCTCCCTTTCTTTTTTCCCTTTGTCTATCCAAACGAAACTGACAGTATCAAAAATGAACGTTTTGGCGGCGAATAAAAAAGCTGAAACTGCGTTCCTACTAACGCGATTCTTGTCGTGATAACAAAACGCAATTACTATGCACGCCGATTTATTTAATTTTGCTTCTCGTTGGAATTTCTGAGAGAAATTTTTAGTGATAGTGAAAGTAGCGCAGGATGACAGCTAAAACAACTTAAGGCAACTTCGACGAGTTAAAAAAGGGCAGAAGTTTATTCTACGTCGAAGATAATACCGAGCTTAAGCGGGCTTTGTCGCGATATCGTTTCACGTCAAAATATTTTTCTCAATAACGTCAAAGTCTTACGTTCGTTTTTAAAATCCTACAATTTCGATTTTCTTAACGTCTCGGAAGATCGCAGAGGAGAAAAAGCGCAACAAGAATATTTTCATTGACCTTTCCGCTTTGTGACCACCTTGTAATTAAACGGAAAGATTTTAATACTCCATTTATTCCATTCCTAGGATTCCTGAATTCCATTCATAGGAAATTCGAAATGGAACACGAAAAAATATATAAAATATATAAAGTAGCGTTTTCTACAGCAATTGGTTGGTAAGGCAATTTTCAACCGAGATTCTACCTTTTTACATTCTCCAAAATATGGATCCGCGGTTTAATTAGAATTTATTGGGAAGAATATGCAGAAACACGATGCAAGGACGAGATACAAGTTACGAGAGGATTTGCGAGTAACTTACGAGTAGCTTAGCAGCTACGTGAAATTTCAATCTGTGAAATTTCAACTTAGTAAATCTTCTACACGAGGAATAGCGAGAGACAGGAATTTTGCGGAATTGGTCTTGTCGAACTTGGATTCGGCTTGGATTATTCGATAGAAAGAGTGACGATCTGTCGTGTGTAGCGGAAAAGCGTGTGAAGCTTTTCACAGAATCGTCGCAAAGGGAAACGATTATCGCGTGAATCGCTACTCCGAGATATCGAAAGCTGCATCAGACCTGTTTCGAAGAAAAAGAATTTAACATACCGTGTCCCTTATCGATCCGGAGCTTTCACGGGCATTTATCCGCCAACAAGAGAAAGCTTTCGCTTTCGATATTTCTATCGGGCGCGGTGTGCGTTGTCCTGGAAAACGGCCACGAGTTTAAAGCGTCGTTGAAAGGCGTATTCGCAAGAATTGTAAAGATCAGATCGCAAGCCGAAGGCAACGGGAATTCGATGCTGACAAATGATGTTCACCGTAATATCGTAACACGACGTATTGTACGGGATATCGACGACGTTGTGTTCGCTACCGATGTCTTCCACTTAGCTGTAATTAAATAAAAGCGAGGATGATCTGAAAGATCAACGACGACAGTCAGTGGCTCGTTCTTCAACGTTACAAGTTCTTGCGATTATCGTTCATTTTCAAAAAACGAGATGCATTGAACAGTCGTCGCGTACGTTTTCTCTGCGTTTATGAGAAATTCGAAAACGAGTACACAGAGTGTACGAAATAATGCAGAAGCGTATAAAATATTCAAAACAGATATAAGCAAATTTTCTACTTACAAGACAAGTTTCGAAAGATTATGAAACTTCCGAGACGCGTACAGGACATTCTTTCGCTGTCCAAAGTTGCTCTAAGGGGATGAAATTCACCTCCGAGAATCGGCCTACTTTCCGATTTTCCGTTATAGCTTTCAAGCCACAAGTATACATAGAAAGAAACTTTTCGGACGAGAGTTACATCTTTCGATCAGCGCCTATCGTTCGATAAAAGTATCCGTCAATGTTACAGCAATAGCGGGAAATTGTCAGAGGTAGATTTCACTCTCCGAGGGTGAATTGTGGCAGAAAATAAAAATTGCGCCATACGCATCCACGTATTGTCTGCGTGCAATTTCAAAGTTCCACAATTTGTTGAATTTACGCGTTGACGTGTGCCTGGTTAATGAAGCGCGTTTTTATTTATTTTCGTTGGAATATGTATATCGTAGTACCTGTTGCTTGTAACACCAGCAGGTTGTCCCCTAATCGTCTTTGTTTTACAAACATATCTTTTACGACAACGCATCTTTATACAAACACGAAAATTCAGTCAAACAATGCGATCTTCATCTTAATAGGACAAAATGGATCGTACGTAATTCGATAAAATAATAGAAAACAGAAAAATGTTGCGCGTCTATGATTTCCTTATAGAACGAAAGAAACTTTTGCCACGATCTAATATAATATTTAACAAATAACGGCAACTTCCGGTTCAAGTGTCTCTCTTAATTATTTTCGTGGAAATATGAGCGCGCAATAAATATTCACAGTCTAGTTAGACACAGTACTGTGAGAAGAAAGTAATAGAATTTTTATCACTATAAATAATAGATGCATATCCTTTATCACTGGTGGCATCCTAAATCATGCTAGTGGCTTTTGTCGTGTGACACAGCCTGGATATTTCTCTTCGGTTATTATCTGTTAGTCTGTATGTCCGGAGCAAGCTACATATGTAAATGTACGTACATATATATGTCGGAGATGAAAGAACACCGGAACCCCTCCCTGGATTCGCGGGAATACCGCAACTCTGTAACTTAGATTAAACAAATGCCGCACCGATTATTCGAGTTTTATGATCATGAGCTTGGGCTCGAGGCGACAATCAGTCGCCGAACGTAGCCGCGGTCAAAGGGATGAACGTTTTATCTAACAAAGGCACAGAGTAACTCTATACCTCTCCTTAAAAGAAATAGTCGTAGCGATACGTGGCAGTAAATACTTCAATAGTTTCTATCCCGCGGCCCGCCACACGCAGATTTTGTCCTTCGGGTAAGATGATCGCTGGGTGTCGGCATGCCTTTGTGGTGTATGTTTAGCTAACGTGAGGACCCGCTATAGATCTTAAGATTTAGTCAAGCGAAGTCCGTCAAATAGTCTTTGTTGCAACTACGGGAAGATAGGAGAAACCTATCTTCCACGAACGTTGCCCCCCGTCAACAACCTCCCCTCAAGGGCGGCCAGCATCTCTTTCAAAACGCCGATATGGAGATCGATCAATTAGCAACAGCGCTAATTTCCCTCACCTTTGGAACGAAAGCTTTCGTTGACGAATCCGAGGATCTCATGTCCTTAGACACACCCATTATAGTTCTCCTCGACGGCATCGTCGAGACGGAGATTCATTCTTTCGTACGATCTCATCGACGAATGACAGTACCACCTTACAACCAGTGAATACCTCACGTCTAGTTAACAAAGAGTTAGACTTGAACTGTGCGAGAACATATGTTTATCATCCCGTGACCGCGGATTCGTTTCGAACCTAAGGTCATTATCACTAGTGCTACGAGTGCCTAATCTTGTTGATAAGCCTGTGTTAGTAAACTCTTTATTGTATCACGGCAATGGCTAATTGTAATGAGAACTCATCAAACGCCCCTCTCCATAATCCTGACCCTAATCCGACATATACATACATACATACATACATACATACATAGTATATAGCAACGACAGGAAAAAGACTCGCAGCGATTAATTTTCGTTTGCCACGAGTCTATGAATCATTGGCGTTAGTCTGCTTGTTCGACTGCATTTTCCGTGGTAGTTCGATGTGATTAGGATAGCTCGTTACATGGTCGAAACATTGTTGAAACTGCTATATGACCATGATATTACACAATGAGTGTGTAAAGATGAGAGAAAAGAGAGCGCGATAGGGAGAAATTTTGGATCTTTGTTTTGGTCTCAAAATGGATCTTTGTTGAAACGACCTTTTTCGTTTAAATAATATGTAAGTTTTTTATTTATTTAAAGATAGCTACGCATCTTTCCATTTACGTAAATCGATCTCTTCCATCTTCGTGAGTTAGATCTGTCGAAAGTTTTTTCGCTTTCTCGAGTTGGCAAGTTGGAAAAAAAAAGAATCCCTGACATCGCGACGCGAAAGAATGATCGATTTGCCATAGAATGGTCATGTACAGTGAACGGCAATACTATCGCAACATCCTTCGCAATTGAATAATTTCTTCGTAAGGTCAGACCAAACGACTTGAGTTTTTGCGATGAACAAGGTAGAGGTTTATTTTTCAAGCTTTCTTTATCTGGGTTTAGAGCAACGGAAATTGGGACATCTTTCGAAGATTCGCACACGTACAGAACGTTAAAAAAATAATTTATTCCGAAATCTTTCAACTTTCGATTCGCCTTTCATCTCTTCGATTCGCCATCTGAACAAATATTTTGAAAAATTCAAATCAATTTATATGCTCGTCCTTGCTTCTTTCATAACACGGATTACTATCATTTTGAATGAACATGTGTGTAAATTTCGAGCTATCGCGGGGAGACGCGGTCGTTAGAATACGCGTCAACGAGAGTCGTAAATTCCCGTTACGATTAGAATAATCGACACCACGAATAGTTCGATCCCCGTATTTCGGTTAGGATAATCGGGGTGGTTGATGCGGTATAACACTGAGAGTCACAGAATTATAATAATGTATATTTCCAACAATTAGTCTACACGATTGAAAAGAGATAAACAATTAACAACTTTATCGCACGCAGATAATGTAGATGTATACAATATAGAGCAAGGCTCTTACAATTGAACTTAGTCTCTTGGTGGACGTAGCACGATATGATACTTAATAGAATAAGCGAATGTTTGGCAATGTCGCGGATCGACTTGAATTGGTGTTCTGTTCAGAGTTAGACGTTAGGCGTTAGAATTTTGACTAATTGGTCGCTCTTGCGTTGAGATGGAAGAAAGTTCAGTGTGGGTGTGCCCTTTTGCATGACGAACGCGGATTCGTTGTTCACACTTTTCGTTAAGAAAAGTGAGGGTAATGATCCGCGATGTCGATTGGTTATGCCCTACGCTGATGCTTGAAGGGATGGGTAGAAGGCCTCCTACCATCGTGGTTGATAGGAGACCTTGTTCATGGAAAAACCTGATTGATTTATTAGCTAGCTATTCTTCCCGATGGGTGCGTGTTCGCTTTCTCCGTATTTTTTCAGCGCGCCTGATAAACCCAAGGACCTCTCTAAAAACCAGATGTGCTTCGACAAATATTTTTTGGCTTAAGAAATTCTTCAGGACAAAGGGGTTGACTGAAGACGCCTGTTGATACAATACAGTGACAGCGAAAGAATATATTGGGTCCTTAGGTTTATTGAGGGTCGGAGTGACGTTACGCAGGCCGCTGGCTGTCCGGTCGCGAGGGCTGGCATGCAGATGTTTAGGCGACGTAACAATGTGCTTTTTTCGTGATTCGAATTAAAAGAATTAAACAAATCGGAACGTTGTTTTCCTTGTTGTAGCAATTGTACCTTGTGTAACATTTTTATTGCGCTCGTAATTCACGATACTTAGGCTGCAACATACCGAAGCTCCTCTCATACTTGTATCGCATTAGGGGCAAATGTTACATGGTTGCAGAACCGTACAAGCAATATGCTGGAGACAAAGTGGGGTGGGATTTTATGTACCAAGTTAATGCTACATTCCGTTCTCGTATTTGCCGGTGTGGAGACGCGGATAGCGTTTATTATGCTCGCATTTAGGTATTCCGTGGCTGCTTCGATTTCATCATTGGTTTTTAGTGAGGATGAGGCTGAAGTTGTGTGGGTAAAGACTTCTCTAAAGAGCTGCCAGTTGGTGTGTTGGTTATGAATGGAGCCATTAGGTGTATTCTCGATGATAGTTGAACTGACTGTTACTATCACGAGGGAATGATCAGAGGAGAGATCAGCCGAGGAATTGATTTGGACGTGTCTTGACGAGATATTTTTAGTTATGAAGAAATCAAGGAGATCGGGTATTTTGTTTGTGTCGGTGGGCCAGTGTGTGGGTTCGTATGTGGTAAGGTAGTTGAGGTTGTTGGTTATTATGCTGTTGAGGAGGTTTTTGCCTCTTACTGTAACCAGTCTGCTACCCCATTGGGTGTGTTTAGCGTTGTAGTCTCCTCCGGCTATGTATCTGTTGCCCAGGGTGTCCAGGAAGTGGTCAAAGTCTTCTTTGGCGATGGAGTGTCTGGGAGGGCAGTATACAGCTGAAGTGGTGATTGTACCATGACAGTCTTCTATTGCTACGTTTGTTGCTTGGAGGTAGTCTTTCTGGAATGGTTGAAGTTCGTAGTGCTTGATGTTTGATTTGATTATGATTTCGGTGCCGCCGTGGGCCTTTCCGCTGGGGTGTTGGGTGTGGTAGAAGTTGTAGACGTGTATTTTGAGGTAGTTTTTGTCGGTGAAGTGGGTTTCGCATATGAGCATCACATCGATTTGCTGTTGTTTTAAGAATAGTTCTAGTTCAGATTTGTGCTGAGCTAGACCGTTGGCGTTCCACAGAGCTATTCGCATTGGTTTTATTTTGCTTCTGTGCGTATGAATTTGTCCATGAAGAGTGTGAGTAGTGACAGCAAGTTGTTAATTTGCTCAGTTTGCTTCTCGATAAGTTTTTCGAGTCTGGTAAAGTTGTCTGTGCTTTGTGGGGTGGGAATTCTATTTTCTGTGTGTACACTGTGTGTTTTCGAGTTGTTTACGTTTCCTTGCGTTGCCTGCGCATAGGATACTGTTGGTGTGGTGAGTTTTTGGGGTTTAGGTTCTTGTATGGTTATGTCCTTGGGTCTCAGTTTTGGATACTTTATATTATGTAGTGTTTTGTAGGCTGAGCATCCTTTGTAGTTCGCAGGATGCTCTCCTTGACAGTGGATACACTTGGCGGGGGTTTCCGGGGATTTAGTGCATTGGTCAGTGCGGTGATTACCTGCACATTTTACGCACCGGAAGTTGTGATTGCAGTATTTCTGCGTGTGGCCGTACCTTTGGCACCTTTTGCATTGTATTATTTCTTTCTTTACAAGAGGTGGCTCGAACTTAACTATGGAGTTCATCAGCCGATTGATGTTGTAGATTTCTTTGTTGTTTGTTTTTTGTTTTAAGTCTATAAAAAATAAGGATAGTGGGTTTTTTGTGATTCTATGCCTAATGTTGCTGATGTTAGTTACTTCGTGGCCGTGATTTAACAGTTCGCACTTTAGTTCGTCTAGATCGACTGAGTGGTGGATGTTGCGTAGCACCACTCGAAATGGTCTTTCTTGTTTGAGCTGGTATGTGTGGAATTTAGCGTTTAACGTTTTTAATAGCTTGGTTAACTTTCTATAGGCGTTTGGGTGGGTCGGCAGTATTTTCACGTGGTTGTTGTTAATCTTTAACTTGTAGTCCTCTTTGCTGATGTCTTTTTCGATAGTCTTAATCATTGACTGTATGTCGATTACGTCGTTAATGAATATCGGTGGGGGAGGGGGAATTCTTTGAGTATGGAGATTATTTACCTTTTCGGTTGTAATCATGGAGTCTTCCGTGGACTCCAGTATTGAAAATCTATTGTAGGTGGTCACCTGGCTGGCTGATGGTTTAGTTTGACTCTTGTTTACATTTGTCTTGGTTGGTTCGAGCTTTCGTTTTTTCGTGTGATGGTCGTTTACCAGGATAGATGTGTTGCCCTCTTGCCACGGGGGAGGAAAAATGGCGGTGTTATAATTTAGCTCCGGGGAGCCTGTTGGGAATGATAGAGCCATCATCGAGCTAGTTAATTCAGTGTGAAAGAACTAATCGAGAGGCTGTTAACCCCTGGCTAGGTTAGTTGGATTCGCTTTCGACAGATGGGCGTCACGTGGAGTTTTGTGAACTTCACAGGGCACTGGACACACGTCTGCACGTCTCGGCACTCAGCAGCAACTGGATGCTCACGTGCTGCTTTGTGAACATTGCCGGGCACTGGACACACGTCTGCACGCCTCGGCACTCACGAACGAACTGGATAATGTATGTGATAATGTATTTTTAGTGTATCCTGTTAGCTTAACAAAACATAACTTTGTTCAACGTTTGCATAATATATTTAAAGAAAAAGATTCGTACTTCTCCGGGCATTTTAGTGTTTTTCTTCCTTCCCATCCGATGTTCCTGCTATTTCATTTTCTGATGTGAGCGCCTCCAGTGAATTTATTTGTTTGGGTTTCTTCTGGGGGTTTCTGTCTCTATTTCTACATAATTCCACTGGGTGGAATCGGCCCGGGAAGTTCAGTGCTTCACAGATTGTGCACGGTTTTTTTTTTGAATGGTGGATTTACCTTTCTAACCATGTCTATCTTTCTTTCTTGTGTTTCTTTCCTTTTTCTCCAGTCTTCATATTGTCCCAAAATTCCTATTAGGTCATTTGTTGTCTGTATATTATCGCTTTCGATTTTGTCTTGGACTTCGATAGGTAATCCAATGACAATCAGGTGTATCCTCACCTCTTCATCCATTTCCCTTTTTACTTCCAATATTAGTCGTTCTTTCTCTATTGCATATTCTACGAACGAACCTGAAAGGTATTTAAAGTTGTAAGCATATCGTATTGCAGGCCAACCTTTATTCTTAAAGGCTTTGAGAAATGCTTCTTTCCAATCTTCCCAGTTGTGTCCTCCAGCTTTCAGTAGATTTGTTTGGTACCACCTTTTTGCTGTTTTTCCTAGGTACTTTCTCAAACCTTTGACTTTTCCTCATCGCTTTTTATTTTGTATTTTTTGCATTCCTCTTCATACTCTGATATCCAGTTTGTGGCTTTCTGAGTTCCTTCTAATCGTTCTATATTGTTGTTTGTTTCAACTATTTCCCTCTTATCTCGTCTTTAATGGGTCTCTAGAAGTTTTTCCATTTTCACTCGATTCCGGTTTCACACTCGATTTTGCACTAGCGACTGGGTTACTCGCGCACGATGGTCGTAAGTTCTAGCACTGTTATAATCGGCACTGATCCCACTTCTGATGTCGGGTTGGCGTTACGATTAGAGTTAGGGTTAAGGGCGTAAACGAATCCCTATTGACACTAGACGTGATCACTATGCAATAGAGGAGATATTTACTAGTGCAAACATGACCATGTTGGAATTGGACAAGTAATCGCGATAATTTGATACTCGAGAAGCTAATGACAATGATCTTAGGCTCAATAACGAATCCACGGTCAACGGGATGACGAACTCTACTCTTCTTTAGCGTCTAAGTTGTACTCAATGTTAATGCATGGGGCCATCACTATGTATCCGAGAGTTACTTGAATCGTCGTCGAGATCGTACCGGATAGTAACTCTCCGTCTCGACGATGCCGTCGAGGAAAACTATAATGGGTGGGTCTAAGGACATGAGATCCTCGGATTCGTCAAAGAAAGCTTTCGTTCCAAAGGTGAGGGAAATTAGCGCTGTTGCTAATTGGTCGATCTCCATATCGGCGTTTTGAAAGAGATGCTGGCCGCCCTTGAGGGGAGGTTGTTGACGGGGGCATCGTTCGTGGAAGATAGGCTTCTCCTATCGTCCCGTAGTTGCAACAAGGACTGTTTGTCTAAATGAAGAACTTTGCTTGACTAAATCTTAAGATTTATTGCGGGTCCTCAAGTTAGCTAAACATACTGCGGAGGTATATTGACATCTGGAGATCATCTTACCCGAAGGATAGGATCTGCGTGTGGCGAGCCACGGAACAGAAACCTTTGAAATATTTACTGCCACGTGTCGCTACGGCTATTTCTTTAAAGGAGAGGTATAGAGTTACTCTGTGCCTTTGTTAGATAAAACGTTCATCCCTTGACCGCGGCTACGTTCGGCGACTGGTTGTCGCCTCGAGCCCAAGCTCACTATCATAAACCTCGAACAATCGGAGCAACATTTGTTTAATCTAAATTACGACATTACGGTATTCCAAGAATCCAAGGAGAGGTTCCGGTGTTTTTCCATCTCCGACAAATATATATGTTTTGAATAAATAGAATTAAAAAGTGAGAAGAAATTAAGAAATAAGAAATTAATCAAACTTACGAAAAAAGATCAATGTCTCTGTTAAATTATATACGTTGTTTATATTAAATAATATTACTCCTGTATTGTTGATAGAATTTGTTTACTACACACACATATATATATATATGTAGTATCGTGGGCAAAAGGCCTAAGATATCTGCAGAATCGTAAACAATGTCGCGAGAGCCGCGGCATCGTCGGGTACATCAATGTGTCATCGATCCTTTTTAAGTGGATAGTTTCGTGGAAAGGGCCCGCGTGACCCTGGCCACGGGCGTTTCGGGACACGTGTCTCGAACGGCGGGAAAAGACAAAGAGACGTTAAAGTGAGTATTAGTTGAGAAGCCGGAGAGAACGGATGCAAAAGGTGTGCAGAGTGTGAATTGAGAAGCGAGAGCGAGCGAGTGTAGAAGCCGAAGAGTGTGAATCGGGAAGTCGAAAGCCGCGTCTGAAAATAAGACGTACGACAGCATTGTAATTATTTCGTTGCTTCGAATATTATTAATTAAATCAAAACATCATTACTTGTCCTTTCCTCTAAGACCCATTAAGATACTACATAATTTTGGGGGCTCAGCCGGGATCTAGAGCGCTAAGTGACAAGTGAAAGTGATATTTCGGAACGATGAGTAACTACATTGCAGGAGAAGCATATTTGACTGACGAGCAGGTGGCTCAGATGCGAATACCTGAGTTAAAAGACGAGCTGAGAAAACGACGGCTGAGATTAACGGGTAGAAAGCGCGAGCTGGTAGCGCGATTGCTGGCTGCGGTACGTTTAGATCGGTAACATGGTGCACGAGAAGAAGACGACGATGACGACGATGTTTTAGAAGACGACGACGACGATGAGATGGGCGTGATTGGGGACCGTTTAGACGGCAACGGTCCAGGGAATCACGATCTCAGTAGTCAAGACGGCGGAGTTCGGGTGACTCCAGTGGTAAGACGACGAGGGCAAGACGAGCCTAAGTGCACGGTGTTAACGTTTGAAGACGTAAAAGACTCGTTAGGAAAATTCAGCGGAGATGACCTACCGAATGTGAGCCAATGGATAAGGGATTTCGAGGAAATGGCGGAAGTGTGTGGCTGGTCGGACATCCACATGGTGGTTTTCGCCAGGAAGCTTCTCACAGGCTCTGCTCAAGCTTTCGCACGCCAAGAACGATGCACGAAGTCCTGGGCGAAGTTTAAAAAGGCGTTGGTAGATGAATTCCCAGACATAGTGAGTGACCGGGAGGTACATCAAGAATTAGCACATAGAACGAAAAGAACAGACGAGAGTCTGCTTCAGTATATGTATAATATGCGTGAGATTGCGGGACAAGGAAGAGTCGATACACAGTCGGTAATCGACTATATTATCCAGGGTATTCCCGATGAGGTCGCGAATAAAGCCATACTATACGGGGCCAGGAATATGCAGCAGCTGAAGGAACGCTTCAAGCGGTATGAAGCGATGAAAAGTGAGATGAGGACGAAAACAAAATTTGGGGAATGCAAGGACGATGAAGCGGAACGATCAGCAATACGGAAGCAGTCGAGGCAAACGAGCAGTGATCCCAAAAGGTGCTTCAATTGCGGCGGTGACGATCACTTAAGTGTTACGTGTCCAAAGAAAGAGAAAGGTGTGAAGTGCTTTAGCTGCAACGAATTTGGACATGTTGCGGCGAAGTGTACTGCACGACCAAAGGAGACTTACGTCATCTCGAGGCCCGAGAAGAAGGAGTACGTGAAAGAAGTGTCGATAGATGACTGTAAGATTACATCGTTAGTAGATACGGGTAGTGATCTCACGTTCATACGATCAGACGAGTATGCGAGGTTAGGATCACCACCGCTAGGAAATTGTAAACTTAAGTTTGATGGTTTGGGTTCCGCTGACAATGAGACCTCGGGTGAATTTACGAAGGTAATGACGGCCGACGGGCAGGCTGACGGTCACGAAGACGCGTCGGATATATTGAGGGTCAACGTGATAGAACAGTTTGACGAGATAGATGTAGCGCACATAGAGGAACCTCACTACCGTGAAGCGATTCGCGATATCTTTAGGGGGTATAAGCCAGAGAAGACGCGGGATGTCGGGATAACCGCGAAAATCGTGTTGAAAAGCGACAAACCCGTAGTACAAAGACCGCGAAGACTGGCGCCGTCTGAGAAAAGAGAAATAGACGACTTGGTGAAGTTGCGAAAAAACGAAGGCGATTTTAAGTGTCAGGTATGTCATAGGCCGGGCAAAAATATGGAGTACACGGATACCCCGAGTAGAAATTCACTGCCGGGTGCTGTGTATGTGGCTGAGTGTGAGGACGGGCTGATTGCACGGTTGAGAAGCGCACAGAAGAAGGGCATTGAAGTCCGTAAGATTTTAGATGCCGCAACGTGTAGTCAGGCCGATAGATATGTAACCAGAAGATTAATCGACGAAGAGTGGGGCGTGAATTTCGAAAAACAGCGTCGTGAGTTACGTGAGGACGCGAAAAGGAAGATCGCTGCGACGCAAGAAGAAAACAAAAGGAATTTCGACAAAAGACGGAAGAGTGCGAAGCAGTACCTAAGGGGAGATCTGGTAGCCATTAAGAGAACTCAATTTGGCCCAGGTTTAAAATTCGGGGGCAAATTTTTAGGTCCGTACCGGGTATTGCGAACAATGTGGAATGACCGATACATGGTGGAGAAAGTAGGGGAGCATGAGGGGCCTACGCACACGTCGGCGACCGCCGACTTCATGAAGCCTTGGGTCCTCAACGCCGAAGACGACGCATCCGACGATAGCGAAATTGAAGACCACATCTGAGGGCAGATGTTATTGCAGGATGGCCGAATGTAGTATCGTGGGCAAAAGGCCTAAGATATCTGCCGAATCGTAAATAATGTCGCGAGAGCCGCGGCATCGTCGGGTACATCAATGTGTCGTCGATCCTTTTTAAGTGGATAGTTTCGTGGAAAGGGCCCGCGTGACCCTGGCCATGGGCGTTTCGGGACACGTGTCTCGAACGGCGGGAAAAGACAAAGAGACGTTAAAGTGAGTATTAGTTGAGAAGCCGGAGAGAACGGATGCAAAAGGTGTGCAGAGTGTGAATTGAGAAGCGAGAGCGAGCGAGTGTAGAAGCCGAAGAGTGTGAATCGGGAAGTCGAAAGCCGCGTCTGAAAATAAGACGTACGACAGCATTGTAATTATTTCGTTGCTTCGAATATTATTAATTAAATCAAAACATCATTACTTGTCCTTTCCTCTAAGACCCATTAAGATACTACATATATATATATATATATATATATAAATTATATATAATAACAATTGTACAGTGTATAAGTATAGCAAATGAAGATACAGTGTAACCTGAAAAGTAGTATTAGACAGTAACTAGTCAGACGCGAGTGTTTCAATGATCGTTCGATGTTTCTTATTACTAAGGTGGATAGTTTCATAAATTTTTCCAAAGTAAATTAATATTTCTTTGTTATTTAGTAAAAAAATGGATCAGTGTTCCATCAATGATTAAGGAAAAGAATTAAATATTAATAAATTATGATATAAAAAGGAAGCTAAAAAGCTAAAAAGGAAGCACCCAGCAGACCTTATAAAGGACATAACCTAACAAACACGAGGATGGTACCCCGCTGGGGGTAGCCACCAACATGCTAATTTAACCGTTAAAAAATTCCACCAAATGTCCAAATTGGACAAATTGTGAATTTTAATTCGTTATTTTACATATCGTAATTAAAGTACAATAATTAACTCTTAATTAATTTAATATATATCATAATTTATTAATATTTAATTCTTTTCCTTAATCATTGATGGAACACTGATCCATTTTTTTACTAAATAACAAAGAAATATTAATTTACTTTGGAAAAATTTATGAAACTATCCACCTTAGTAATAAGAAACATCGAACGATCATTGAAACACTCGCGTCTGACTAGTTACTGTCTAATACTACTTTTCAGGTTACACTGTATCTTCATTTGCTATACTTATACACTGTACAATTGTTATTATATATAATTTATATATATATATATATGTAGTATCTTAATGGGTCTTAGAGGAAAGGACAAGTAATGATGTTTTGATTTAATTAATAATATTCGAAGCAACGAAATAATTACAATGCTGTCGTACGTCTTATTTTCAGACGCGGCTTTCGACTTCCCGATTCACACTCTTCGGCTTCTACACTCGCTCGCTCTCGCTTCTCAATTCACACTCTGCACACCTTTTGCATCCGTTCTCTCCGGCTTCTCAACTAATACTCACTTTAACGTCTCTTTGTCTTTTCCCGCCGTTCGAGACACGTGTCCCGAAACGCCCATGGCCAGGGTCACGCGGGCCCTTTCCACGAAACTATCCACTTAAAAAGGATCGACGACACATTGATGTACCCGACGATGCCGCGGCTCTCGCGACATTATTTACGATTCGGCAGATATCTTAGGCCTTTTGCCCACGATACTACATTCGGCCATCCTGCAATAACATCTGCCCTCAGATGTGGTCTTCAATTTCGCTATCGTCGGATGCGTCGTCTTCGGCGTTGAGGACCCAAGGCTTCATGAAGTCGGCGGTCGCCGACGTGTGCGTAGGCCCCTCATGCTCCCCTACTTTCTCCACCATGTATCGGTCATTCCACATTGTTCGCAATACCCGGTACGGACCTAAAAATTTGCCCCCGAATTTTAAACCTGGGCCAAATTGAGTTCTCTTAATGGCTACCAGATCTCCCCTTAGGTACTGCTTCGCACTCTTCCGTCTTTTGTCGAAATTCCTTTTGTTTTCTTCTTGCGTCGCAGCGATCTTCCTTTTCGCGTCCTCACGTAACTCACGACGCTGTTTTTCGAAATTCACGCCCCACTCTTCGTCGATTAATCTTCTGGTTACATATCTATCGGCCTGACTACACGTTGCGGCATCTAAAATCTTACGGACTTCAATGCCCTTCTTCTGTGCGCTTCTCAACCGTGCAATCAGCCCGTCCTCACACTCAGCCACATACACAGCACCCGGCAGTGAATTTCTACTCGGGGTATCCGTGTACTCCATATTTTTGCCCGGCCTATGACATACCTGACACTTAAAATCGCCTTCGTTTTTTCGCAACTTCACCAAGTCGTCTATTTCTCTTTTCTCAGACGGCGCCAGTCTTCGCGGTCTTTGTACTACGGGTTTGTCGCTTTTCAACACGATTTTCGCGGTTATCCCGACATCCCGCGTCTTCTCTGGCTTATACCCCCTAAAGATATCGCGAATCGCTTCACGGTAGTGAGGTTCCTCTATGTGCGCTACATCTATCTCGTCAAACTGTTCTATCACGTTGACCCTCAATATATCCGACGCGTCTTCGTGACCGTCAGCCTGCCCGTCGGCCGTCATTACCTTCGTAAATTCACCCGAGGTCTCATTGTCAGCGGAACCCAAACCATCAAACTTAAGTTTACAATTTCCTAGCGGTGGTGATCCTAACCTCGCATACTCGTCTGATCGTATGAACGTGAGATCACTACCCGTATCTACTAACGATGTAATCTTACAGTCATCTATCGACACTTCTTTCACGTACTCCTTCTTCTCGGGCCTCGAGATGACGTAAGTCTCCTTTGGTCGTGCAGTACACTTCGCCGCAACATGTCCAAATTCGTTGCAGCTAAAGCACTTCACACCTTTCTCTTTCTTTGGACACGTAACACTTAAGTGATCGTCACCGCCGCAATTGAAGCACCTTTTGGGATCACTGCTCGTTTGCCTCGACTGCTTCCGTATTGCTGATCGTTCCGCTTCATCGTCCTTGCATTCCCCAAATTTTGTTTTCGTCCTCATCTCACTTTTCATCGCTTCATACCGTTTGAAGCGTTCCTTCAGCTGCTGCATATTCCTGGCCCCGTATAGTATGGCTTTATTCGCGACCTCATCGGGAATACCCTGGTTAATATAGTCGATTACCGACTGTGTATCGACTCTTCCTTGTCCCGCAATCTCACGCATATTATACATATACTGAAGCAGACTCTCGTCTGTTCTTTTCGTTCTATGTGCTAATTCTTGATGTACCTCCCGGTCACTCACTATGTCTGGGAATTCATCTACCAACGCCTTTTTAAACTTCGCCCAGGACTTCGTGCATCGTTCTTGGCGTGCGAAAGCTTGAGCAGAGCCTGTGAGAAGCTTTCTGGCGAAAACCACCATGTGGATGTCCGACCAGCCACACACTTCCGCCATTTCCTCGAAATCCCTTATCCATTGGCTCACATTCGGTAGGTCATCTCCGCTGAATTTTCCTAACGAGTCTTTTACGTCTTCAAACGTTAACACCGTGCACTTAGGCTCGTCTTGCCCTCATCGTCTTACCACTGGAGTCACCCGAACTCCGCCGTCATGAATACTGAGATCGTGATTCCCTGGACCGTTGCCGTCTAAACGGTCCCCAATCACGCCCATCTCGTCGTCGTCGTCGTCTTCTAAAACATCGTCGTCATCATCGTCTTCTTCTCGTGCACCATGTTACCGATCTAAACGTACCGCAGCCAGCAATCGCGCTACCAGCTCGCGCATTCTACCCGTTAATCTCAGCCGTCGTTTTCTCAGCTCGTCTTTTAACTCAGGTATTCGCATCTGAGCCACCTGCTCGTCAGTCAAATATGCTTCTCCTGCAATGTAGTTACTCATCGTTCCGAAATATCACTTTCACTTGCCACTTAGCGCTCTAGATCCCGGCTGAGCCCCCAAAATTATGTAGTATCTTAATGGGTCTTAGAGGAAAGGACAAGTAATGATGTTTTGATTTAATTAATAATATTCGAAGCAACGAAATAATTACAATGCTGTCGTACGTCTTATTTTCAGACGCGGCTTTCGACTTCCCGATTCACACTCTTCGGCTTCTACACTCGCTCGCTCTCGCTTCTCAATTCACACTCTGCACACCTTTTGCATCCGTTCTCTCCGGCTTCTCAACTAATACTCACTTTAACGTCTCTTTGTCTTTTCCCGCCGTTCGAGACACGTGTCCCGAAACGCCCGTGGCCAGGGTCACGCGGGCCCTTTCCACGAAACTATCCACTTAAAAAGGATCGACGACACATTGATGTACCCGACGATGCCGCGGCTCTCGCGACATTGTTTACGATTCGGCAGATATCTTAGGCCTTTTGCCCACGATACTACATATATATATATATGTGTGTGTAGTAAACAAATTCTATCAACAATACAGGTGTAATATTATTTAATATAAACAACGTATATAATTTAACAGAGACATTGATCTTTTTTCGTAAGTTTGATTAATTTCTTATTTCTTAATTTCTTCTCACTTTTTAATTCTATTTATTCAAAACATATATATTTAATATAATCGATACAGCTGCATAATGCGAAGCTTCATTAATTAATATCAAAAACGTTCATCGTTTTCAACCGTCAACTGTAAAAAAATAATAATATATAACAAATTATTAAAAAACAAAGTATGCGGGGAATCGATTCTCGATTTTCAGGTAAACATTGCACCAAAGACTTATAATTTCCCGTTTAGATAATCATCGTTATTGATTGTTATAGACGCATATTAATTGTTGTTCATTTTTGTATTTTATCAAATCATTTCATAATAAAAAAAACTCGATTTTCAGACTTCAGCATCGATCCCAACCAAGGTAGGCCAATATGGAAATATTAAATTCACAATAGACGATGAGACAGCAGCACTGATACCGATACGGATTCAAACTTCGTTTTCCGAGACATTGTCTTAGAGGAAGCATAAAGAACACCCACAAGAAAAACAAAGACGGAAATCGAGGAACTCAACGTGGAAATGGAAAAACTTCTAGAGACCCTTTAAAGACGAGATAAGAGGGAAATAGTTGAAACAAACAACAATATAGAACGATTAGAAGGAACTCAGAAAGCCACAAACTGAATATCAGAGTATGAAGAGGAATGCAAAAAATACAAAATAAAAAGCGATGAGGAAAAGTCAAAGGTTTGAGAAAGTACCTAGGAAAAACAGCAAAAAGGTGGTACCAAACAAATCTACTGAAAGCTGGAGGACACAACTGGGAAGATTGGAAAGAAGCATTTCTCAACGCCTTTAAGAATAAAGGTTGGCCTGCAATACGATATGCTTACAACTTTAAATACCTTTCAGGTTCGTTCGTAGAATATGCAATAGAGAAAGAACGACTAATATTGGAAGTAAAAAGGGAAATGGATGAAGAGGTGAGGATACACCTGATTGTCATTGGATTACCTATCGAAGTCCAAGACAAAATCGAAAGCGATAATATACAGACAACAAATGACCTAATAGGAATTTTGGGACAATATGAAGACTGGAGAAAAAGGAAAGAAACACAAGAAAGAAAGATAGACATGGTTAGAAAGGTAAATCCACCATTCAAAAAAAAACCGTGCACAATCTGTGAAGCACTGAACTTCCCGGGCCGATTCCACCCAGTGGAATTATGTAGAAATAGAGACAGAAACCCCCAGAAGAAACCCAAACAAATAAATTCACTGGAGGCGCTCACATCAGAAAATGAAATAGCAGGAACATCGGATGGGAAGGAAGAAAAACACTAAAATGCCCGGAGAAGTACGAACCATTGATAAAACTGCGAGTTAAAGTCAACGATCAAAAAGAGATTAAAGGTGTTTACGGGAGCGAATGCAAGTTTTATCGATCAAAGGATCATTGATCAGATAAAAGAAGACAAGAGCATGTTCAAAACCATCAATGGGGAAGACTTCACGAGTAGCCGGGCAAGACTAAAAATGAGGATAAACAAGATAGAGAAAGAGATAGATGTGTATATAGTACGCAATAATAACTTCACATATGATCTCATCTTAGGGCTGGACGCCATAAGGGAATTCAAACTAAGACAAGACGAGAATTTGAGGGTTAGCCAAAAAGTAGACGACAAAGAGGAAGTAATATTTAATAGAAAAGAAGAAAGAAGAAATAACCAGAGAAGAAAGGTAAACGTTACCGAACACAAGGAGACGGGTAAGCCTATGGACAACCTAGAACACCTAAATAACCTACAAAAAATAGAGGTAAGCCAACTTATAGAGAGATGTATTTGCTAAACACAATGTGGGAACCAGGAAATCACAAGAAGCTTCTATTAAGCTAATCGAAAATAAATACATATCAAAGAAACCATACAGATGTAGCATTCCAGATCAGAGAGAAATAGAATTCCAGATTACGAAACTACTAGAACACGATCTCATAGAGGAATCAAGTTCACCATTTGCAGCACCAGTGACACTAGCCTTTAAAAAAGAGTCGAATCGTAGAGATAGACTATGTATTGATTTCAGAGAGATAAACAAAATTGTAGTTCCGGAACCACAACCATTCCCAAGAATTGAAGATATCATAGTCAAAGCGGGAAATTGCCATTTCTTCTCAACGTTTGACATTAATTCGGCGTTCTGGTCAAAGAGGCGATTCAGTACTGGCAGCATTGGTTAATCGGTAGATACTTCACTGTCCTTTCAGACCATAAACCGTTGGAATCAATGAGAATCAAAGCAAGAACCGATGAAACTTTAGGAGACCTGATGCACTACTTATCGCAGTACGACTTCAAAATCATCTACTCACCAGGAAAACACAAGATAGAGGCAGTCGCACTATCCAGGAACCCCGTCTTAGAAAGTTTTGAGAACGAAGAAGAGGTTTTGAAAGTAGCGAATATTATAAAAAAACAAGACATAATCCGAGATCAGAAAGAAAACAGAGAAGATATTAAAAATACGAAAGACCTTATAAAAAAATCAGAGATTTTTTTTAAAAATATTAAAGGACGCCAACGTATATTCGTCTCACAAGAGTTTAGTTTAGGCGAGCATATCATAAAGACGGTGCATGATTTCTTTGGCCATGTTGGAAGGAATCACATATTGAAAAAAATCCGACCCTTTTATTATTTCAAAAATATGGACCGAATTGTCGACAAATTCTGCAAACAATGCGAAACCTGCATTAGGAATAAAAGCAGAACGAGAAGACCGATCGGGCTTATGTGGAGACTAGGACCAGCGAGGAAACCGTTTGAAATAATGTCATTCGATACGGTCCGAGGTTTTTCCAACAACAACTCACCAAAGAAGTATATGCATATACTCATAAATCACTTTTCAAGGGCTGTTTTTATGTCCACATCGAAAACACAACGCGCGGAAGATATCATAAAACTTATAAACTCGACAGGAGAAACTGACTCCATAAAAATTATCCTTGCAGACCGATACCCAGCGATGACATCCAAGGAAATTCAAGAGTACGCGAGAGAGAAAAACATTAAATTAATTTTCACCTCGACAGACTGTCCATCCTCCAATGGACTAAACGAGAGGGTAAATCAAACATTAGTAAACAGAATCAGATGCAAGATCAATTCGAAAAAAAAAAAGAAACTGGACAAAGATCGCAGAAAAAAGCGTAGAAGAATACAATCACACCAGACACAGTGTAACGGGATTTGCCCCAAATCACTTACTGTATGGGAAAATGATCGAAATCATCCCTAAGGGAATAACAGAGAAGAAGATAAACTTAAAAAGAGACAGAGAAGAAGCATTTAAAATCTCAGCAAGAAATTTCGAAATCAACAAACAAAAATATGACAAAAAAAGACGAGAACACGAGTTTAAAATTGGTGATACGGTCTTCACCCACAACGGAAACAGAATGAATAGAAATAAGCTGGAAGAAATTAGGAAAGGACCTTTCAAAATTTTGAGAAAGATTTCAAACTCTATATATGAAGTGGATAACGGTAACCGGAGATCTGAAGGGAATTTCTTCAAACTGGCCCGGAAAAACGACCGAACAGAAAGGAAGTCGATCGAAGAGCTTCCGTTCCAACAGCTTCGACGTGTCGACATTGCACGGAGCTAAAAGTAAGCTTAGCGGATCCTCGAAAGCCGCTATTTCGACCTTTATGGCACCGTCGAATTGGTTCACGAAGAGACACCAACCGATGTCGAAGAAGCCGGAAGATTTAGTAACGGCCAGTTTAAGTCTCAAGTTCGATAAATCGAAGGTAGTGAAGGCGGTGAAGGAAACGTTGGGTAAAAAGTCCCCTAATAGCGAGGTCAAACACAAAGTCGTATGGGACAACACTAGTGGAACCAAAGTGGACGCTCAGGTAAGTTGTATTTCTCGTTACGATATCGTTTCTTGTTTAAGAGCCATCGTAGGTGAAAGGGGGAATGAAAAAGAAAATCGTAAATCGTAAAATCTCTTCCAGAGAATGCACTTTATCGTAAAAATTAGTAAAGTCAACAACAACGTGAAATTAAATAATTGTTGTTTGATATTCTGTATTATCGATATAGGTGAAACGTGGAGAAGATAATTTGCAATCATTGCGGACAATATCGCAGTGACATTATTATCAATCGGTAATATTAAAGATAAAATTCATATGGGATGAAAACAGAGCGTCAAAAGTGGTTATTTTCCGATCTTCTTGCGAAGGGAAAAATGTTTAAGAACGGCTCTCAGCAAGGAATAAAAAATGTTATTACAGTTCCATTTTCGTGTTCGTTTTTTTTCTACATGATCCATGTGAAATAATTCTTCAGATGCTCTGCTGGTAAATGAATCGACGTTTGTAATAGAGGAAATATGAAGTACAGCGAGATCGTTGTTGACTATTGTTCTACACCGATATCGACAAAATAATTCTTCGACAACTCTATTGATAAATCAATTGTAGTTTGAAATCAAACGAATCTGAAGTACCATCAGTTTGTTGCTACGAGAACAATAGTCACCAACGATCTCGCAGTAATTCGGATTCGTTCGATTTTAAACTTCAATTGTTTTACCGACAGAATCTCTGAATAATTATTTTGCTGGTAAATTCTGTTGGTATATCGATTAGAGTTTGGAATCGAGCAAGTACGAAGTACAAGATGGCTATTGTTCTCCAGTAGCAACAGTCTGATAGTATTTCAGATTCGCTTGATTTCAAACTTAGTTCCTTTGGTTTAATTACTGATTTATCAGCTGGATCAAAATTTAAAGAAAATGAAGATCAAGTGTAGCGCGTAAGTTTTACCTCTGCTTAATTTTTTCATCTCTACACTCATCTTTTTCAACTTCCATGTCACATTTCGTATAAATGCTAATAATTCTTTGTTTTTTTTTTGATAAATTCTCTTAAACGTCGCACAAGAATTTTTCGTTCGCGAGGAGGTGCAAAAATGGCCACTTTTTGACTTAGGTCAAAATTTGCAAATTTGGGGTTAGCCCCAACTTAACCACACTTTTAATCCAACATGAATTTTATTTTAATATTACTGACCTCTGATGGTGGATCTGCGATACTGTACTTAATGATTGTAAACTATCTTATCGACTTCTCATCTATATTAATAATATAGAAATGTTAAATATTATTTTGAATATTAGGAATATTAAATAACAGTTAAATACTTAAATATATGTTATTTGATTTGTTTTAGAACGAAGCTCATTCTCTGGAGTGAAACCTTTAGTTTCTCTTTCTTACGCGATAAAGGAGAGGTGCAAGGATTTAAATATTTATAACATTATGACCTTTATTCTTTAAGCATGAAAATATTTTAAATACAAGCATATAAATATTACATATAAATATTTCTATTTACATATACATCAAGTAAATTTACATGTACATTTTCATCTTGGTAAAAAGAACGTGTAAATTATCGTATTTATTATTACGTATTTTAACGCGAAATCTCGTTTCATAAAAATTTTCATTCAAATACGTAAATACATAATATTCATAAATTTATAAGAACAATTTTGTCCGTAGGTATTTGGTAGCGCAATTGAGAAGATGTTAACGGCGGAAAAGGGAAACGATACGGGGGCTTCCGGGTCGAGCGGAAAGCCCTCGGTATCTCCGAACAAACCAATGTCAGGCAAAGTGACAAATTGGTTTTCAAATACCAAGAATCAAAATCGGAATCAGACGGAATCCAGCGAACCGTCTCTCTGTTCTTCCCTAAAGGACCTATTCAAGAAGTAATGGGGAAGAACAAATGCTAATAAATGTTAAGTGTCTCTAGTTTAATTAACACTTCTTTATCTTTATCTTTATTAACACTTATTTATTTAAGAATTTATTCAGAGATTAACACGACCTAATAGATGACTGACAATCTGGTGTAATTCAAATTAACGAGCTATACTTTCCTTGTATTTTCTTATTGCTATACCTCTACAATATTCTTTTATCGTATCTGTCGATTTTAATCTCACACAAATATCTAATAAATGTGTATACAGTAGTTGACGAAAATATTAGATAGAAGATTTTTGCGAATATATATTATGTGTGTTAGTGTTTTTCTTCACTTCACTTCAATGTAACGAGACGTGTCTATCATGATTACACCGGTAAAAATTGAGACTAATTTGGAAATATATATATGGAAGCTAGAAGATGCTTATTGCAGACGTACACATAGCAAAAAACTAATGTACAATGTAAAGAGTATTTTTAAACATATGATTGATTAGGGGTAAAAATGCTCCTACTAAAAATATTGTGACTTATTTATACAATACATAATTAACTGTCCAAATACCGATGGTAATCAATAAGCATCTTATAATTCCTATTTACATTTGTTTCAAAAGCTTCTTTCGTTTCATAAGGAAATAATAGATGCACGACACTTTTTGTTTTATATTATTCTATCGATTTATGTATGATCTATTTTGTAGTAATAGAACAAAACGAAAGAAACTTTTGAGACAGCCTAATGCATCTTGAAATTCATGAAAAGCTTCAACAAAATATTCATGGAAAGTTTCTGTAAGCGTCCGAGTACTTTCGTGAGCCGTTATATGTATAATAATTCGTTACAATGTTAGTGATAGCTTGGAAAGTGAACTATTTTTATTATACATCTTTTTACTTTCCATATTACGCTCATAGATACTCTAAAACGCCGCGATACTAACTCTTATCTATCATGTTTACGAATGCCTATAATTTGTGAAACCGCTTCTGATTTTACGGAAATTTTGCAGTTGCTTGATGAATGAAACAGATTTGTTAAGAGAATCACATGTTATAGATACCTGAACTGTGATTTATTTAATATATCTTTTCTGATTTGTTATCCTGCAACATTTCCATGTTTTACGAAGCTTTAAATTAAATTTCACAAGTTTATTTTCCTTAAGCTAAAGACGATGCTGGTGAAATATTTATTTCTGAAGTAAAAAGTAAAAATATAGCATACATATTGCTTGTATTTAATCATGTATTACGATTAATCCTGTTGCGATACTCGTATATTTCAGTTAGGCTCTGGTTTTAGTAAACAAGAAAGATTTATAATATCTTAAGAGGATGTTTAGCATGAAATCATGCTAATAAGAAGTTTTTCATGTTTTTCTTCAGGCTTAAAATATTTTTTAATGTTGTGAAAAAATTGGGTTGAAAATGAATAAAAGGGTGCAACAGGGTATTTAAACAAACTAATGTCTCTTATATGAATAAGTCGAGTGATATGCTGTAAATTATTTTCACAAAAAGACACCCATTTTTATTATTGTTTTCTAAACAAAATTCAATAATAATAGGAAGTTTCTTTAACTAACATTTAGTTATCGATCCTATTTTTATTGAAGTTTAACAATACTGTTCAATGTTAATAATTATTAATTTATAAGTGAAGGGTAATTCCAACGAAGAAAGATATCATTTGCAAACAAATAGTTTCAGATGAAATCAGCATTGGTACTGTAAATTTAAGATATTATAAATCTAATATGTATTGTATCGCAAAGCGGGATTCATGATGAAAAATTAAATATAAAAGTCCATGAAATTTCGCAAATTTAAACATCTCAGTTGATACAGCTTTAATAAATGTGGACAAAAGTTTAGTCTATCTTTATATTTAAATAACGCATGATATTTAATTCTACAGTATAATTAAACAAAGATTCGAAGCTGAAAATTTCGAAATATAATTGAACAATATATCGTACAATAAATGTTATATGATGTTCTGTAAAGGAGAATTGCATTTTTATGAAGAGGATCAAAGATAAAAGAGATTTTTGTTGAACGATACGACCGTTTCGAAATTCCATTTTGATCTTGTGTATGTATAGTGTATCTCGTACAAAAGATATTACAACAAGCGTCCAGTCATAATGTGAAACATTAATCAAAATTTCTAATCTCGAGTGTTTCAAGTCCCAGAACTCATCTTAATAAATATAGGAAGGACAGATTAAATTCAATCTTATTTTTCTAATTTTCTCGTTAATAATTAAATATGAGCATCAATCAATCAATAGTTCATAATGCACGGTATAATGCGTGTATAACATTCATCTGATTTCAATTAACTTACGTTTAAGCAAAATAATTATTCGAACTAGTTTATCATTCACATTATTACACATTTTAATTGTATATATATCTAGTACAACATAGAAAGGATGTTTTAGGATTATGAGTATTCCTTTAATTTTTAAGAAGAACAATAAGTATGCATAGTATTTCTTTTATCTCATATTCTAATTTCACCACATTGAATTTTCTAAAGAAAGATGATCTATTTATTTTAGATAACGCAAATCCTTTATTTTAGATATGCAAAGTCAAATATATTTTTGTCAATAAAGACACAAAAAATCTTAGATGTCTAAATGTCAGCTTTAAGAACAGTAGACTTGCCTGCCTTCAAACTTAAATGTCCTTTCCAGTAGTAAAACTTAAAATGACATTAACAACGGCAGTAATATTTACGCCTACAGATGGAGGATATTAGACTTCGATTAAAATACAAGTAGCTCAATAAATATGAGTCTAAGTACGATGGTTAAAGAATAACGATTCGTCATTCTTTATTCCAGCGCTTAATGCTATCCTTCTTTCAACAAATACAATCCTAGAACAATGCCGCTGAAGAGAAATGTTATGCGTGAATTTATTTGCCTTTGCGGGACGAAGGTATATTAAATTATTAAATGAAAATATTAAATGAAAATGAATATGTATAATGTGTGTATAAAAATTGATATATGTATGTATGTATAAAATATATATATGTATGTATATATATATATATATATATATGTCGGGTTAGCGTTAAGATTAGAGTTAGGGATAAGGGCGTGAAACGAATCCCTATTGGCGCTAGACGTGATCGTTATGCAATAGAGGAGATATTTACTAGTGCAAATATGACTATGATGGAATTGGACAAGTAATCGCGATAATTAGATACTCGAGAAGCAAATGACGATGATCCTAGGCTCAATAACGAATCCGCGGTCAACGGGATGACGAACTTTACCCTTCGTTAGCGTCTAAGTTACACTGTATGTTAGAGCAAGGGGCAATTATTACGTATACGAAAGACAGGTCGATTGCCGATGAGATCGCACTAGAGTGAGTGGCTCTCCGTCGCGGTGACGCTGTCGAAGAAATCTATGATGGGTGTGCCTAAGGGAACGAGATCTCGGAGTCGTCATCGACTCCAGTCGGAGGTTCGGTACGCATATCGAGATGGTGTGTAATAGAGTCGACAAGTTAATAGGAGCCCTTAGGGGAATTCTACCCAACATCAACGGGCCGCCCAGCTTGGCTCGTAGGCTCTACTACAACGTGTGGGAGTCCATCGTAACTTACGGAGCGCCGGTGTGGGCTAGAGGAGCGAATGCCGATAAGAACAGGTAAAAGCTGAAACGAGCACAACGAACGGCCCTGTGCATAACAACGCCGGCATACCGTACCGTCTCCCACGCGGCACTTTGCGTGTTGACCGGGAATCTCCCGATTTACATAAAGATAAAGATGCTCGGAGAGACCTACGAGAGGAACAAGATCCATGGGTCCAGGATTGGCACGGATGACGGCTGCAAGCTGAAGGAGGAACTGGAGGCGATTCGCAAGAAGGCCCAAGATGACTGGCAGAAGGAGTGGAACAACCACAAAAAGGAAAATATCACAAAGAAATTAATACCGAGTGCGCTGCTATTTACCAAAAAGAAGATGGACATCGATCACCACACCATGCAGCTGCTAACCGGGCATGGGAGCTTCGGTGTCTATAGAAAAAGGATTGGCAAGGACAGCGACGGCAACTGTCTCGACTGTGTAGACCCGAACGACGATGCAGAGCACGCCCTCTTCGCGTGCCCGAAGTGGACGGACAGAAGGATCGAGCTGGAGAACGCTCTGGGCGGGAAGATAGACGTGGGCAATCTGATCGCCACGTTGACCGCCAAGAACGAGAGCTGGAATAAATTCAGGCAATTCTGCAAGACCGTCATGTGTCACAGGAGGGTGACAGCGAGGGCCTGGGAAGAGGCAAGGGGGAGAACGAGCGAAACAACAACTACGTGGAGCAATGAGGGCAAGAACACGAAACAACGAAAAACCGCAGAAGGAGACCAGTCCAGTATTCTGAACTGGCTGAGAGGACGACATGAGCAGTAACTGCCCGAAGAAGTAGATACAACGGGGCACGAAAGGACAACCCTGATGACTGCTGACAGGTTTTACCGGGGTTGTCTGCCCTCTAAGCGGAGGAAGAAGGAGGAGGGGTTTTTAGTGGGTATGGCAACGACAACCGACCGACTCCCACATAACCCAGTGATGCGGGTCACTGGGCACGCGTAATAGCATTTTCCCCTCCCCACGCAAAAAAAAAAAAAAAAAAAAAGGGCACGAGATCATCGGATTCTTGGACAGCGGAGAAAAGTCTCCGTTCGAAGGGTGTGGGAAATTGACGTTGCTGTTAATTGGTCAATTTCCATGTTGGTGGTTAGAGAAAGATATTAGCTGTCCTTGGGAAAAGTTGCTAGCGGGAAGCGTCGTTCGTGGAAGGATAGATTTCTCTTATCTTCCCATAGTTGGGGCACAGGCTATTTGTCTATTTGAAAGACTTTGTATAATTGAAACTTAATATTCGTAGCCGGTCCTCGCCCAGCTAAACATATACTGTGAAGATGCGTTGGCATCTGGCAATCATCTTACCCGAAGGACAAAGTCTGCGTGTGGCGAGCCACGGGGCAGAAACCATTGAAACGTTTACCGTCGTGCCCTGTCCCAAGTATTTCTTTTAAGAAGAGCTATAGAATTACTTCATGCCTTTGTTAGACAAAACGTTCATCCCTTTGACCGCGGCTACGTTCGGCGACTGATTGTCGCCTCACTATCATAAATCTCAAATAAATACAGTCGGATCGAATGACGACAGTTTCTTAATACGGCTATGGTGAAATCTAAATTTCAATACTAGGGGTCTTCCCAAAGTTCCAAAGGGAACGTTCCGGTGTTCTTTCATCTCCGACATATATATATATATATATATATATATATATATATATATATATATATATATATATATATATATTATTATAATGACTTATTTTAATAATGACTTAATTTGTATAGTAAAAACAGCTAAAATCTCATGTAAGATTGTTGGGATGTTACGTGATATTTCTGTTGCATCATTGATTATCGTTATACTTTGAAAAATAATTAAGGAAGCGAACAATGCGTGGACGATTATGGCAGTTTTATTAATAAACGAACGTTTAGTAGAGAATATGGATTTATTGGATAAGTAAATGTTTCATTAAATGTAACTGCTACATGCAGAATAATATGTTGTTACATGTATGAACTAAAGTTGATGTAATACTCATATTGTATTTATGGTTTCAAAGAATTAATAAAATCTGCTGAGATTCAAACGTATACTCTCCCTTTTATTCTATGAGAATTAAACATTTAGAAGATTTTATGAAAATGCACTAAAAAACAATCAGAAGCATCTGTTTCTCCTCTTTTTTTTCTTTTTTTTTTTTTTAAATATGTTGATTGCCACGCGATTTTTATACTTATTTTGACTTGGATAGATAGATTAAAGCGTACCATACCAAGACATTTCATTCTTGCAAAATATTCTAGTCTATTTGCGTACGTGCTCATAATCTTGGCTGATAACCGCCATTCGCTATATACATCGTTGGTATCGACGTCAAAGGATTAACACAGACAAATACACAATCCATACAATCCGATTTGATTGATTTTAGATCTTGCATCAAACAGATCTCTATATAAACAGATAATTTCTGATTCTAAACATTTGTATCGCTTCTTCTTCCGCTTTGAAATCCTCTACAAACGCCTTTTATAGTCGTTCAACTTTTCAGCTCACAGAAAAGAACATTACGCGTATTCCTAGCAATCGCCCAAAGACTCGAACGTGTGCTTCGATAAAGCTCGCTTAACTTTCATCGACACATCGATAACTTTGCGTTCCAAGATGTTATTACGCCCTAGAATCCCTAACATAATTTTAGAACCAGAATTTCTGTGCAAAACAATTCCATCGCTTTGTCACGCTTAACGGCTCAATCATCGAAACATGTATCATAACGCACGAATTATGATAAAAAAGAAACTGTCTTTCGAATAAAAGCAATCCGTTTGCCAGGTGCGCTTAAGGATGTACAGGACGTCGACGGAGCAAGTGTACGAAATACAGCCGCTGGAGGGTAACAGTTCCGCTCAACGTTACACTCAACAGCCGAAACAACGATTCTCTGAAATGCCTACTCCGTCGGTTTCGCCGACGTCTTCTCTCCGAAAGCGCGTCTCGGAACTGCCAAGAGCCGCGAGTGCATCCGTTTCCGGTGCTGCGGGCATTGTCTGCTCTAATACGGATCTGATATCGATCCTAAGCTCGTTAGAGTCTTCCGCGACGAAAATCAACCGATGCGGCGAGGAAGCGCCGAGTTCCCGGGACGATAGCAAATCAAACTGGCCCGGAAAAACGACCGAACAGAAAGGAAGTCGATCGAAGAGCTTCCGTTCCAACAGCTTCGACGTGTCGACATTGCACGGAGCTAAAAGTAAGCTTAGCGGATCCTCGAAAGCCGCTATTTCGACCTTTATGGCACCGTCGAATTGGTTCACGAAGAGACACCAACCGATGTCGAAGAAGCCGGAAGATTTAGTAACGGCCAGTTTAAGTCTCAAGTTCGATAAATCGAAGGTAGTGAAGGCGGTGAAGGAAACGTTGGGTAAAAAGTCCCCTAATAGCGAGGTCAAACACAAAGTCGTATGGGACAACACTAGTGGAACCAAAGTGGACGCTCAGCTAAGTTGTATTTCTCGTTACGATATCGTTTCTTGTTTAAGAGCCATCGTAGGTGAAAGGAGGAATGCAAGAACGCACATAATACGCAAAAATCTATGGCAGATTCAAAGTACAGTACTCGTTGTGATATTCGGTAAAGATAATAAGTTCTCCTATGGAGATTTCATTTTTCAAATTATTCTCGTAAAAGTACGTATTTGCATAAATAAATAGCACACGGTCTCTGCGTAAATACCCAGGCCAGTTATAAATATTTCAGTTTGCCAACGATATCCCAACATGTGGGACACTCACATGTGTGCTACTTCGTGAGCGATGATAAAGGCGCTGGTCAAGCCTTCGTCTCGATTTAACGCGCACGATCTCGCGGGATAGCATACTCCTGACACAGGTGCGTAACCGGAAGGACCTCCTATATCTAATCGCGTCAACCATACAGCAACATCGTGATTTACGTCCTTCGAGGACAGCATCTTTCTGTTCCATTTGTTCACGTTCTCGAGAGATCGTCTGGCATCGCCACGGCGGACCTACGACAACGTTTAATATTTTCTTAATAAAAGCTAGCAAATATTACGAATATATTATATTTATTATTACATCATGCATTATATACTATATATAAATATTCGTCAATGATAATAAATATATGTGCAAGTAATCATGTTGTTGATTGTAATCAAATGTAACTTGTAACGCTATTAGTATTTTAATCTTCCTGAAAAATGTTGAAATGTTGATTCAACAGCAGAGAAGAATAGCAGAAAAAGAAAAGTAAAAGGAATCGCAAGTGTCGTATATCAATGATATTATCATAGGTCTATAACATTAAATTAAGATTCTTAAGAGATGAAAAAGGTTTAATAGTCGATTATACAGATATTTCGGATACACGATAAATGCGAGGTTTGTCAATGATCCGTGAAAATTGTTTGTTTGGAAATTTGTTTCCAAGGGATCGTTCACGGTTGTCCAATTTAACAAAATGGAACTCGTTGCATTTTATCGACCTAAAACGTCATGCGCAGATATTTTGACCTATATAATTTATATACCATACACTGTACAGATAAGTAGAAAATAAAATAATTGACACTCGCATATGCGTATCTCAGATAGTTACTACTTTAGTTAAATGATTTAATTTAATGGAAATCGCTTACCATAACGTCTCGTTTTTCCGCGTATAAAATCATTCGTACGATCACTAGAATCATGTTGGATTCGAGCGATGGGTCCATGTAAATTGCACTGACCTAGGATTAAAATACGTACGAAAATGTAACAGGCGTTAAAACAGTATTACAGCCTTACAAATAAATTATTATTCAAAACTCTCGTAAATACATCGTATCTTATATAATTTTCCTAAAAAATTAATTTTATTCGTTATATTTATCTTAGGAAATGTACGTTATTAATCTCAACAGCATTGGAAAACCAATTACCGAATGGCTGAAATTAATCGATTACAAAATTCCATTACGGATAAATTATTTGCAGAACTCTTTAAAAGATACGTGTAAGCTTTGAACAGTGTAAACAGAAAATACAGAGCTTCCATCCGAGTATACGATCGAGATGTTTGAAAGCAAGTAGCGTACCTTGAAAATACAGAGATACGCATAACTCTGCCCTATGTTTCCCGGTTGCTCGCGTACATATGTAGGAAAAGGTATTCTATATCCAAGTATAATAACAGAATTTCGTTTGGTATTACTTACGATGTTTAAAAGAGCCAAGATATATTGCTGTACTCGAATTCCATGAAAATCTACCACGGATTAATCAGCAGCTATTCCAAGCTCTAGCCATCGTGGCGGCGAATCCTTAGCAGCTGGTCTTTTCTCTATGAAATGACTTATCTTAGAAATCGACTTATCTTCCACGAAATTAGAAAGCCTACTCGACTCGACTTGATAGCTTAAACGCATGATTATTAAAAGCATAAATTAATATCTACGAGCAAGTATTCGTGGAATAATTATTATGATATAAATAATTATTTCAAAAGTATAATTTCAAAAATATCAATTCGGTATCACCGTGAATTTCATCCTGCAAATTTCTTTAAAATTCTTGACAAATTTTGGTAAACGTATTCCTCCAGCAAATTTTTCTATTTTTCTATTTTTTTACATTAAATTAGGCAAGATAGATAAAGATTCGTGCAATGGACAATATACATATGTGTAATAGACAGGGAATAATAAAATAAATTAAAAACAGCGAAATATAGATGAACGTGTAGAAGATCAAGCGAGAGTGGAACGCAATAGGGAGAATACTTGTAAACCGAGTTTCTTTTAAGGCTGAAGATAAGCTATTCTTATATTACATGCTGTTATTATTACTTTTGTACACGATAGATTGGAATATCAGTACAATTTCTTTCTTTCAGTAATATTCGATGATTCGTTAATTTATTAACCGCTATATTGTACGTGGTAAGTAGAAAAGCAACGATTGTACAAGAATGGCATTTGGAAAAATATTTGACTTACTTGATAATCTGTTCCTTTGCCATTTAGGACCAGAGAAGTATCCAATTTCCTCGGGATTTGTTATTTTATATAGGTTGGGGTTGATAATCAATCTCGGATCCACTCGGATTGGTTATCACACCTTTTATTTTATCTCTTATACAAAACACCAAATCACACAGCAAACGTCTAAACTCTCCCAATGCGTCTTAGCAATTAAGGCGTGGTCGACTCCTATGACAAAAGAGCGTCGTTAGGAGTCGTACCAACATAACCCTAGTAACCTTTTAGTAACTAGCGGTCATACCAACTGAGCATTTCTCAACAGGATTTACGTCGATCGATAATTCTTCCACTATTGTATCGTTGTATTCTGTGGAGACATCGTCTTTTTCATCGTACAGAATCAATTTCTCAGCTTCTGGGTATTCCACGTCGAAGACGTCACCGGAAAGATTATAAAATCCCTGAACATCGTGGCTTAAGGAATCGCGTTTGCTTCGTTTCGACTTTCTCTTACTTTCTTCAACTTCGAATTTATTCGATTTCCCTGTAACCGAATTATCAACGTTTTACCACGTTTGCCTGTCTTATCTTCGCTATTCTCGTTACGGATAAAATGAAAAAATAGTTGCAAAATTTCTGAAATTGTAAATACGACCAGACTGGAACGTATCAACGACATATACGGTGTCACAAAATTGTGACAAGTCAATATTCCAGTTGTTAGTTTGTTGAATTTACGCCACCGCTGATTAAACGTATCACGCTTTAATAGAAAATTCAATTTCCCAGCGGGGAAAATGGAATTTTGCGCTAATTAAAGTATTGCGCTTTTGTACAAAATTCCATTGTTTTCTGTTGCCCGCAAAAATGCAATTTTACGACGGACATTTCAGACAAATTTCCATCAGACGGCTTTCCATCCGTAAAAAAGAATGCTATCTATAAAAGTGTCAATGGAAATTGATCAAAGTAACGTCAAACAAACCCGTTTAAACAGCGAGGTAAATAGACCAATTGCTTTTAACAAAACCTGTATCGTTGCTCTTAACCGTTTCACTTTTAAATATCAATCGGCGCTGTTCCTCATTAAAATTTCGATTCAAATCGAACGAGAAATACAGCGTAACACTTGGAATTTTCTATCGTTTCTCAACCATACTTCGAACATTTACGTCGCATTCTTCGATTCATAGGATCGCGATGTTGGATTCTTCGATTTCGATACAAAAACGTTTCACAGCTTTCGACGCGGGCAATTTAATTAAGAGAACAAATAATTTGTTTATAAACTGCCAATTACGTGCCTTGAATTTCCGATATATGCAATAAATTTCATTGCTACTTGACCTAAGTGGGTCATAAAGTTGCAACCGTGTAAACCGTGCCACGTAATTTTATTGCATTCAATTTTCCACGTTTCCAACAATTTATCAAATTAGAATTTATCCGCGCATCGTACGAAATTTTTCATAAAAATTGATTAATAATAGTAGATATATAGCTCCTCGTATTCGTAAAACAGATTTTTAATCTGTAAACAACGAGTCGTGGTAATTACGATACGATCGATTTTCAACTTAGCAAAATTTGTTTCCATTTAACATTCACATCCAGATTGTATTTCCTTTGTAATAAATTAATTATATAATTAAATAAATTTATTATTCGAACCGATATTCAGATACAGTTCGAGTATACTTGATAAATTTTCAGACTCGATTCTCCAAGTCGAAAATGAGAACGTTTTATCCTATACTTTTTCTTCATTTTTCCACAAGGATTCGCGTTGTTCTCGCTTTCAGACGTTGTTCCGTTGCATCCTGTATATACGGGGTGTGCGAAAACCGTGTGTTTAAACCGTCAAATTGTAAGGAGTTGATTTACAGACAAGAAGAAGAAGAAGAAGGAAGAACTTTATATAATGTTCGTCAACGGACGTTTCTTTACAGAATTACAAACGAGTATCGTTCGTACGAAACAGGTAACGACGCGTTTTCCATCGCAGCGTGCAAAAGTTCGCTGTATTATCGTGTCAGCGCAGTTGCATGCTTTTTATCATGCGACAACAAGCCCGTGTCGTTAATAGCTACAATAATGATACAATGAAAAATTATTATCTGGTATGTTTGATTGGTCGTTGGAGAACGTTGTCCGTGTGCTCGGATAGAAGCCTGACATCGATCAACGATGGGAGTAATACGATCTCGTACACACAGTTGCTAACAATTCGATCGAGTTGCAAAAACCGCGTGTTTTTACTCGTTGCGCTAGTTGTTCACGCGAACTCGCATCTCCAGAATAAACCTTCCGTTTTACAGTTGCGAAACCATAAATACAGAAAAGAAAACGCAGTTCTTGAAACTCTGACGAAACGCTGATAATACGGTCAATTGTCGCGTGCCGTGGAATGGAAAATTCGTCGTTACTTGTTTCATACGTACGATACTTGTTTGTAACTGTGGAAAAACGCGTTTATTGCCCAGCTTCGTACGACATGTTTTTCGGTAAATATTTACAAAGCGGACAATCTCGCCATATTCAACGGCTTTGAAATATGTTTGCCAAGGCTAATATTCCGAACAACTTTTTCCTGTAATACTCTTTACCGTCGCTCTGCTTTCCGCGATATTCGCAGCAATTTCTGTCTCGACGACAGCGATGATTTCGTAGTTTCGTTTTTCTCGATATCACTGCTAAAGCTTTTCCTACCTCGAATAACGACGCAAAGCTTCGTATGAATCGTATCTATCCTGTTACTTGATACGCGAATTTAATTCGCGGTAGCCTCAATGATGTTTCTTCCCTGTGCGAGTTGAAAATGATTATCAGAACTGCATATATATATATATATATATATATATATATATATATATATATATATATATATAAATGTACGGACATCAACGTCCGAGACGTTCGTCCATGCCAAACGGTAACGCGTACAGGAAACATTTGTTCAAAATGACTTTGACTTTAGCTATATTTTTAAATTGGAATTAGCTAATGGTCGTTCGCTTTGTAAATGATTATTTCTTTTTCTTCTTTTTGCCTGCAGATTAAGCCCTCCCTGTTTGACGGTTTAAATTTATTAAATTAAATTTATTAAACCGAATATATATATATATATATATATATATATATATATATATATATTCGTTTGTACTACGATTACTCTCATACTCTATGTATGGTATTATAATATCGACGCTATCAGTTCTTACAGTATCACGATCAGAGTCAATTTTAGAATAGAAGAAGCAATTAACGGCGGATCGCAAAGTAAGAAGCTTATAACATAATTGGCAAGGAAGTCGGTAAATCGATCAACCAATCACCTACATCCAACCGTCTAACGAAAGATGAAAAGCCATCGCGATAACGATCCTTCTCACCTGCAGGATTTTCCGGATTCACAGACACGAAGCTCGAATTATTCCTGATCGACCACCACTTTTCGTTTTTCGGCTGAAACATCACATGCTGGCCATTCGTCAGCGGCTGAACGAAGAACGATCTCTGCCCGATCAACATCAAGGCGTACACTTCTTCTTCGCATATCGTCACGACGACGAAGGAACTCGCGTCTCCTTCCAAGCTGCCTTGTCGAAGATCGCAGTTCGCCTTGGCGTTACGTCGCTCGGACTTGGTTTTACCCTGACGCACCCAATTCACGGTGAAATTCGACGACAGTATCAATCGATCGTTGGCCATGGTCCTTAAGGTCCAGTTGCTGATCTCGAGGAACACCGGCTCTTAGTGGAGATACTCGCGCCAAGTTTCTCGGTCTTCGTGGGTCGATCTTCTGTTCCGCGCGCTCTCATTCGGGATCACTCGAGGGTAAACGATCTCGTACTCCTGCAAGCTTTGCAGAAAGTCGCTCATTCGCGACTTAGTAGCGATCGTGCCGAGCAGCCACGTGGCGAGGAGAAAACTGGGAAGTTTCGATCGCGTCATGTCTCGCGCGCTTTGATCGAAATTTCAATAGGATTTTCTGGCTACCCAAAACTCGCCAGGCATGCTCGTTCACTCGCAGACGTAGTTATCGCGATGAAAGCAGCTAATTCGCAGACCCGATATTCTCATTTCATTTTGCCGGTTCGTAACGCTTTCGAAACGCCGTGTCATATAGACGCGGATGCGACGATACTCTCGCGTTCTAACATTTTCAATGTCTCGCGCTTTATCACGTAGCTCGCGCGGAAGTAATACGAAGGTGAATCGTTGGTTTTAATACACAGGGTGTTGTTTAATCGATCGTATAATGGAGAAAGGAACGATTCTACGGTACACCAGAGATGAAATGAAATCATAGAATGCAGTGGTTTTGTAGGTAGTGCTTTATCGAAAAGATTAACCGTGAATATTTGCTCGACCTATTTATACCAAATTGATACAGAATCTTAAAATACAGACGAATCTTTCTCAATTTCCTTCGATCATCGTCTCTAGGCGTACGAAACTGCCTCGTTGAATTCGAACGTTCGTCGATTTCCTTCGACGTCTTTCAATTTCTTCTTTTTTCAATCGCCGTTCGCCTTCTCAAAGCTGTCTTCGAACAGAATTCTTAGAACGACTTCCAATTCCTTTCGATTCGTCCAATCGTTTAGCTTTACGAAACTGTTTCGCTAAACTCCTTTTTCCACTGTACTTGCGTATCGTAACCAACTCGTGGGCGGTAACTCGCGTCGATTAACGATTCACCACCAGTAAAGTAACCGGGAATGCAGCAAACTAGTAGTCGGTAGAACGAAGCGGAACGTAAGTGGAGCGAGCGATAAGAGCGATCGCGACAATCGCACGCCTCGCCGTGCGATTCCCACGCGAACGAATCATCAAATTCGAGCCAAAGATTCTCACCAACTCGAAGATTCGCGCCAGTATTTTCCACGCGCGCGTCACAGAAATTCGAACGACTTTCGCGAAAAGGACGGAAGGATAAGACGATCGATCGGATCTCGGGTCGATCGCGATACCCCCGGACAGAAGGTTTCGACGAAAAAGTGGAGTAGACGCGACGAAGGAGCGTCGTGCAGCAACTGGTGGCCAATTTATTCACCACGTGCCGTAGGAATTTAATTTTCTTTCGCGCAAGAACGATCCACCATCGGAGAAAGTAGAATATAATTAATTTCGATCTCGTGTCGATCGCGACGTTCCGGATGGAACGTTTCGCCGAAGAGGTGGAATAAACGCGACGAAGGAGCGTCGTACAGCAACCGGTGGCCATTTTTTCCACCACGTGGCACCACGTGGAAATTTAAACGTTTTCCATGAAAATGATGCACCATCGGTAAAAGTAAAATACGATAATTAATCGGTCGTCGAGTCGAACGTGATATTCCGGATAAAATTTTTCGATGAAAAAAGTGGAGTAAACGCGACGAACGAGCTTCGTGCTACGACTGGCAGCCACATGGAGGGATGAACGCGGCTGGAAACGCACGCGAGTGCAGCGGCGAATTGTGCGTAAGAGTAAGCGCGAACGCGAGACTGGAAAAAGCACCAGCGCTTACCGCCCACTGAAGTTCTAATAATGGCAGCTTTATGTGCAATCACCGAGAAACGAGGATGCTGGCGAACGCATTGTTCGACCCCGACCGAGACGATTTAACAAGGGCCGAGGATTTCATCTTGAACGTTGCTCTTGTCACGACCGGCATACTTCAAATCCGATGGACCGATGATGGAGATAGAGATGTGGCGGCCTTGGCGACAATGTTGTGTACAATTTTCTAATGTTATGTGTCCACGAGAAAATTCCCATTCTATTGGGTTTTCTCAAAAGTTTCTTTCGTTTTATAAGGAAGTGACAGATGCACATCATTTTTTGTTTTACATTATGATTCATTTTGTTCTATTAGTAGAAAACGGATCATACAAAATTCAATAAAATAATATAAAAGAAAAAATGTTGTGCATCTATTATTTTCTTATAAAACAGACAGAGACTTTTGGAACAACCTAATATGTTTCTCATTGACATCCTTGGGAATTAAGTAGAGGATAATGGAAAAATGGAAATCGATAAAAAGTATTTATTATTATATCGAGAGTTTTAATGAGTTTTTTTTTTTTTTTAGAAAAGTTTGTTACTTTATACAATTTATTGGTAGTGTATTGCTATAACAATTTTTCTAAAATTTACAATTTAAATTACATTGGTTCGTTGAACGATCGAGTAATAACTTAGCAGTGTTTTAAATCTCATTCTCGTAGATTTGATTGTATTTGTAATTATTATAATTATGAGCATCGTATTCTTAAGAACATCCCCTTTTTACATTATCAATTGTTCTTTGATTTATCGACATCATTAGAACGAGAACATCATTATTATTTTCTTATTTCTGAGCTTCGTATTATCGATATCGTCGTAATTTTATTGACTTATTAATCAATATTCATCGTAATATTATTATGAAACACATAAGGAATGAAACTCCATGTACACATTTATAAAATGAAAACAGCATTTTCATTGGTAATGCGATAAATCTTATGTATCGTGTTGTTGTGTAATATTACAGTGTATGTTACAATGTACGTGTAAACGCGTTAATAGAACCAATTATTCTCATCGGCGACTAAAATGATTCACGATCGTGTGTTACTTCGTCTGCAATGTCAGGACGGATACATGATAATTGTTAATGTAATTTGTAATACTAAAGCTAGAAACAGATCGATCCCTCTTATCGTCAGATCGTTCGCAGCACCGGTACCGATATTGCAAAACGATTTCTCGCAGCAAGTGGTGCAAGCGGAGAGTTTTGTTCGTTCACCGACCACTATACATCCGGAGTCGCATTTGTTAGTACACTTTCTCTCCACCGACCAAGTTTGTGGACTAGACGTTGAATCTTCGGTGCTGGTAGTGTAAGAAAATCGCTTTACCTGAAGAGAAAGAAGCAAACGTGAAAGGAATATTTGCAGATTTTAAACTTTCACGATGTTCGTTATATGACATGTCCTAGCGGATCGCAAGAGACACTCGTACGCTAAAATATAGTATTTCTTTTAATTTTGTCCGAGTACGAGCTCATTTTGGGCGGCATTAAACCACGAACTTGATAGTATCGAGCGAAAAGAGAAAAAAGAAGACTGAAAAGAAAAGATGAGAAAGAATTCTACATGTACGTAGAATGATTCTTGATACTAAAATTAAATTAATATTTGCAACAATTCCTTGTTTCACTCTGTATGACATTTCACATTGGAACTTGTAACGAACACGAGTGAGTGTGAACGTAACATATTTTTAGTCAAGGGAATATCAATTTTCCAGAATATCTCGCATCATTTCCAGAGAATACGGCTCGTTCATGGTTAATTCGGTCGGTTAATATCGATTACGGATTTCGTAAAATTTTTGCCGTGTATGTGCAAACTGTACAATTATATCATATCCAATATCATTGTTGATTACCAATAAATAAGAAGAACAAATAAAAAATTGCATTTGCATATTCCCTCAAATGTGTACACCATGTACATATGTTCCTATAAAGCGGATTCAATTTCAATAAAGTACGTAATTATTATGAAACTGAATTGATCGACTATATTGAACATTTCCAAACACTAAAATCGCGTTATGAACGAAATGAAACTGTGGCTCTATCTTGAACAGCTTTCTCTCGCTCTCTTGTTGACGATAACTAATATCGCTTTTAGCTAGCTGTTTGCTATATTCTGTTTGCTTTAAAAGCACGCGATCAAAGCAAAATATCAAACATCTGCTGAAACACGTGCGTGACCTGTGTATAATCAACAAGCGTTTGAATCGCTGTTATCATTTGTCATTACCATACAGGTCCTTTTATCACCAGTGCACTTGTGCCCGAAAGTGGTGAAGTTTCCGGTCAGATTGGCGCATCTCTCTCCATCTTCCATTGTATCACACTGATGACACCATAAATCGTTTGCTCGTTCCGACGCTGCGTGAGTTCGATGTTCCGTAGTTAACAGTTGGCCTGATCATCGGACACAATCAACCGACAAATACGTATTAATTAATAGAAATCGTGATTTATCCTAGATTTCTAAAGATTATTAAAATCGACGTAGGAATCGGACGTAAGACGTTGGGCAAATCGTTGTCTACTTTTTAATGCTTCGCATCTTTCTCTCTTTTATTTCTTAGAAATTACTTCCTTCTACTTCTTCCTTTCTTTCATTTTTCAAACAAATGTGTCGTGCTTTCATTAACGTCAGATTTTTGTACATTTTTGTACAAATAAATAGATATTAGTCTTGACATTTACAGACACATCGGCGATATGCGTAAGATGAAATTTCGTCGCGTTCGTTGACAAGATTGCTAGGAAGATTGCGGAAAGGGATATCATCGAGGAAATCGTCTAATAAGGTGAAACATCGGTTTAGGTTTCTTATTTAGAACGGAATTCTTCGGATGTTTAGCTTTTCCGTCGAATAGCGTCTCTAACGATATTTCGCCAAATTTTCCTGCTGTTCTTGCGATACGTCCGACGGTAAGACTTGGCAAGCAAAATATCGTAAACGTATCCGGAAATTACGAAAAATTTATTTCGATTTATTTCAATTAAACGTATTCCGAGAGCAGCAAACGTATTCCTTATCCATTGGCAGGTAATCAACGAAATCATACACGGGTACTTAAAAATACCTACAGTTATGAAAGATATTTCCAAGTTCGGAAAAACGCTTCCACGCAAGTTTGATCAATCGTACCAATCCTCTAGAGTTTCAGCTTCTTAACAGATTCGATCATCTCCGAAGACTAAACAGACGGTATACGACTACGTTTGCATCTACACGACAATTGGATCTACGCAAGACTGCAGATTCGATATCCACGAAATATTCTATGTATATTTCATGAAGTTAAAAATTATACTGTTTTATTTCACATCTGGTTCCAATAGAATAAGATGGATTAAACGTAATTCAATAAAATAATTTAAAACAAAAAATGTTGTGCGTCTATTATTTCCTTATAAGATAAAAGACACTTTTGGGACGGTCTAATGTTAAAAATTCTCTGTGAAAGTTGATTGTAATATTCTTCTTATCTAAAGAAAAAGAGAAAATAGAAATAGATGTATTCAGTATGAATTATTTATTTTATACATAGGAAACATAGGCAAGACGGTAAATGAAAAAGGTAGCCTCGAAATGAGAATTCATCGCGAAGCTTATCACGGAAGAAAAGTCAATTAAATGCACCGTGTACGATGATCGTTGTTTACACGATTCGTAACACAAATGGCTAACACCTACGAGTGAAGGCTTCAACAGGTGCACTTTCCTCTATATGCAGTTTATATGTAGAGGAAGATCTTCGCTATAAATAGACGAAACATCGTTCCTTCAGACATCTAGTGAAAACTCCCTCAACGAAACACGCTCCTAAAACGCAACTTGCTCGTAAAACAAATAGGGCCATGTAACTGAAAGGAACCTCGAGAAAGAAAGAGAAAAATGGGAAGAAACAGAAACTTCCATTTTCCATTACAGAAACGCTCTTTGTTGAAAGAAAAATTCCTCAAATTAAAAATTCTCAAAGACGAAATACCGCCATTGTCTATCCTGGCAAATTATCTTCCGTCTTAACCAGTTACCTACTCTTGACGAGTATACTCGTCACGCGTAAAAAGCAGTTTTTGCTGTTTAAACTGCAATTTCAGCGAAAACTAAAATATATTCGTAAATTTGAAGACGTTTCGACCATTTGGAAGCCAGGACCAGGTAAAACGAACAAATGAAGAGATATAAATAATTATTATGAAAAAACTATAATACAGCGTGAACAAAGTAGTTGTTCTGTCCTTTCTAACGCATTTTAGTCGCATTAGTCGCAACGGCTAACTGGTCAATACATTGTCGAGTCGATCAACTTTGGTATTCCGATCGTATCGACGTGAAAATCGGCGTGACGAATAAGGCGCAAGAATCGTTTTCTTCTCTCGCAAATACCGAAGATGGACAACGCGTATCGGCGAATTTTTAATTTCAGAAAAATGTAATTTGATTCGTGGCGAAACGTGTGAGAAACGCGTCGAATTAAAGAGGCGAAGGTTTAAGCAGCCCGACAAAGCGAGTGAAATGCGAGGCTTACCATTGATGCTTACGACCATGGAGATAGACACGACGATCAGGAAGTACGTGACAGGGTACATGTATCGGCCATGTTGATAACGTCTAGCGCGTCACATTCGAAAATAAATTCGGCTGATGTCATTGGCGCATTGATCGCATGCTGGTGTATGGCGGCGAGCGCGTTGCGACGCAAAACGAGCGGATTTGGGTACAATAGGCAGCCATATTGAGAATAGCCGGAGTCTGCGCTGGATGGGTACAGCTGCTCCAGAAACCTTGAAGCCCAAGGAAAATCAATATCCATGGCAGCCGGAAGGTCCTGTTCGTTCAGCGGGAACGTTTGACGTCAAAGTTTCTGCGCATTCGCATCACACCCAGAAAAAAGAAAATTCACTGTCACTGAATCAATGATTTGTCGACACCGCAACTAAAATTCAACTTACAATGCCTCGAAAGCTAAAATAGTCCGACACTCGCCGTAAAAATATCTTTCGTTTCGTACGTTCATTCGAACGAAATAACTCGTCTGCAACTGTGGACCGAACCATTTGAATTTTGCTCGACGAGTTAGAGGAAATCTTCGAAATGTGTTATTTAAATCTTCGTTACAGGTCCAGCTAGAAAAGTTGTAAAAAGCTACCTTTACTTTCTTCTTCGCTATTCCGACTAATTGTACTTCTTTCAACATTTCTTTACACGTCACCTATTGTTAATCTTTCCAATTCTTCTAACTCGTAAAAAAAAAAAAAAAAAAAAAGAAAAAAGGAAAGAAACAAATTGTTTGACTCAATTTTTGAAAAGTTATTCTGTTTTAAAGAACGCACCAACGCCTCCTATAGCCCGTTACACGAGACTTCGGGATTTTGTTCGTTTTGTAACGAAACACGACTATCCAGATCACATTGGTAGAATTTGAAATCATCCTGAAAGTGCAAATGTAAAAGGCAGAAAATAGTTGTGGCGAATATTTGGGGGGAAAAATAGTACATAGTATAGATAGGTATTTTGAGCGTACAATAAATATCAAAAATTATTCCATTGAATATCAAGACGTATCGGTACAACAGATAATTGACTGTTTAATTAATTTCGTGAAATTAATTTCCTCCACGAGATACACCATAAAGAGCTATCTTCAACATGTTATAGACGCGAAATACTGTCCCATTGAACATTGAGATGCATCGATGTGATGGATAATTGACTGTTTAATCACTTTTGGAATCTCTGCGAAATATACACTCGCACTAAATATCTTGTTACTTAAAATACAATATAATATGTAATATGCGATATGTAATATAATATGTAACATACACGTACACACGCGATATATTTATAAAGAAGCACGTATCAGAGTTGGAATAATTTCGTGAGCAACAGTAGACGGTAAATGTAATTTGCAAACGACCTCTTTATCAAATATCGATAAACGCGATCGATATGGAAGGGATCAGTCCTTATGCTGGCCAAATATTCCGTCATCATTCAAACATCCATCGAAACTAATCCCAGTACATACCATTCGAATAATCGAGTAACTTCGTTATCGCGTATGATACAGTGCAATTACTTGATTGCAATGATATCTCAACGATTATTAACAGATACCCAGATGTCTCGACAGTTGCAAAAATCTTTTATAAATAAATTACACGTGGCTCGCGAAGCTGTTTCAACGTTGCTGGAAACTTTTTGCGTATATGATATACGAAGCATTTCGAAATGATCATTGCAGCACTGTAGCGAGACACGCCTAACTTGATCGTATCGGTGAAATTTCAAACGGATTTAGAAGTGTGCATAGAAGTTATATTTATCAGGGACACGTACTTTCCAAAAATCATCAAACTATTCGAACAGTCAAGTATTATTTAGTATGTTAATAAGTAATACTCTTAAAGAGTTAGAAAGAATAAATTTTCGGAAAATGGAACAATTTGACTTTCAAATGGCTCGTACGTGATGTAATCATCTGTTTGATGAACTTTTAATTGCTATCGTAGATAGGATCGTAAAATACTACGAATGTTACAGACATTGTCGTGATTTTCCTATAAAGTAACACACGACGCGTAGTCCGTTTGATGTTCGATTTGCTTGGCTCTTGTAATCCAATTTCAATAAAATTGTACAAAATGCACGTGATACGAAAGAAAATATAAAATATACAAAATACTCTTTACTTCTCTTTTTTTTTTTTCTTTTCAATCATATCCTCAAAAATATGAATTTGCATCAAAATCTACAGTCTAATTAGAATATTAGAAAGAATATTCAGACAGACGATGTATATAAAGGAGATATAAATTACGACGATGAGAGAACTCGCAAGATATTTGTATCTGTGAAATTGCAACTGTTGCGTCGATAAATATCTACGCCGATTAAATGTTTGATACACTTCGGATTCTCATCGGAAAACCAGTAATAACATATTTCTATTTCGTAATATATTTCTGATGTACAGAGGATGCTCTCAAAAAAATATACACCCACTTTAATTAAATGGTATCGTAAAATTGCTGCATCGTATTATTACAATTTTTATACAAATCTTCCTTTCCTTCAATTTTGTGTACATTTCGGATGTATTCCTTTCTTTTAATCCTATTAATGGATCGATAGATTTAATTTTATAAAATTGATTTTTTGAATATTTATACATTCCATATCTTTTTAAGCACCACGTCACACGATTCTTTCGGTAGAAATAACTGCGTAAATTTAATAACTGCGTAAAATTACATTTTCTCTGTACCTGGGAGCTTTTGCGCGGTGAATTTTATACGATCGAAGCCCCTTTTTCGAATGGCATGGGTGCTTCGGCATGGGAAAGTGCCTCTCCATTATCGTTTTAGCTGGCTGTTTCCATTTGTATTAAATCGTCGTTATTATCGTCTTTATCACAACGAAACCATCCCATTACATCAGTGTATTTAAGGTTTCCCCACAGTTACCCCATCATTCGAGCAATCCACGTGCTTTACATAATTCTCAATATCACGTTTCCATTTTCTAACATCTGTGACTGTAGCTTTTCCAACGTCACGTACTCTTGATGAATTCTATCGCCGATTCTTACACCACCTCCCACCTTTTTAATTAAATTCTATTTTCTTTCTGTACGACTGGAACGTTGTTAGTTTCATACCAAATTCTTATTTATCGGAATTCTATTCTATCGAACAGAGAAAAGAATGTGTAGATTTTTTAAAAAGAAACTTATCCGTCACTGAGAAATGTTAGGTTCGACTGATAAAACGTACAGACACCAGAGTATTCGTGGGAGCAGTCGAACATCAACGATCTCGGCATATTCCACCTCAAACGCGATTCCGTAAAATTCAAACTAATCGTCCAGCGAGCTGTTCCATGTTTTCCAAACTGAACAGATCGTGAGCATCGGCCAGCGATATGGGAAATGAAGATAATTTCCAATTGTTCGTAACATCTGACGATCATTCGACTTAAAACATAGTTCTCGCGGTCGCGGCAAACAAGTTACGCAGGCAATTTGTCAGCTGTCGAACGAGAGAGCTGGCTGGTTGTACTGCGTTGAAGCAGAGCGATGCGAAGAACGGGAGAGACGCGAAAGGGAAGCGTTCACCGAGAATACGTCCGTTTCGTCTTTCTCGTTAGACGGTGGAAATGAATTGGCGATTTCACCATGAATACTACAAAGGAAGTTAACGCTGTAACTGGCGCGAGTTTCGCGTGAAACGTAGCCTTTGACGAGGTGAAAGCCGGTTTGTTTGCACGTCTCGCCGAACAAATCCGATAACCAAAATTGTCTGACGAAATTGTTTTACACGAGCCGTGTTCTCGGTAACGCTAGCGGCTATTTAATCAAAATTGTCGGCCGCGTTTCTCGTTGGCCGTTCGATCGACCAACGTGTAATTAAAATGATACTCTTAATAGATCCTCATGGACAAAGATAGCGAGGCTGGCAGTTGGCGAAGCGAGCTAAGCAAATAGCGAATTATATCGCGTGTTATAACTGGATCGTGGAAGTTTGCGCATATTTTTACACTGATAAATTAACCCTGCTGCTGATCCTCTTGTCGTAAGACAACATAGGAAAATATATAAGTAAATAGTATCGCGAATAATTACGAATAATTGCATTCATTTTCGTTAAAGGTAAATTATATTGTATTTACGTGCCAAGGATAGAACTGAAATTGCCGCTGATATTGATTTATTCTTGTTAAATTTCAATGTCAGAATAAAAAAGTTTAGCAGTTAGCGGTTGCGACCTCTTTGAAAAGCGTGTACCTAAAAGTGTGTCGCGAACAGTAAGCGATGGCGAGTATACTCGTCGAACACGGAGTACGGGTGGCTGTTATAATATAGAATTAAGTTGTTACGAAACGACTGTTTTATTTTTCAATTTAGTACTGACGGGGCTCGTCGTAACGTAAAATACTGCCATCTCTTCGTGACGAGTATACTCGTGGAAAACAGCCAATTGGTTAAACCAGGACCAGATCAGGATACCGTTTACAGATGAAATTTGTAGAATGGTTAGAGTTAGAGAATATCGGAACTTTGTATTATTATAACGTTTACCATCGCTGCGCTCTCGATATTAACCCTTAACTGCTGCTCTGGGACTCCCAGACGATATAAACATCCGCGTAACTTCGCTCTCGAGCAACGCGTGATGTCAAGTAATTTTCAATTAAGTCGCCCCTTATGACTATAACTTATAACTTCTGATCTTTGTTCCGTATAGGAGTAATTGAGAACGTACAACTTTCCTTTCGCTTTGTCTCCTCTTGTCCATTATGGATGAAAATGCGATTATAGTTACGAAACGAATCATTCTTCGTTGATCGCGATACAATGGAAATGTTTACAGCGAACGTTCCCGAGTGCTTCGAATAAAGAAAGAACGATGCAATACGATACTCTTTGACTTATAAATAACTTTCCTTTGAGACCAATCGGTGGATCAATTTTCTGGCTCCGCAGACGCAATGTTACACGTAATCCTAGGAATCGTGAAGTTTTCAGTCTTTTCTAATATTATTTTTCAACTTGAAATTCAATCTATTGGACGTAGGAATATTTTTACTGTAAACTATTAGAAAAATGTCCATCGTATAATCGACGAGCATCGCGAGAGTAATATCCAGGCTTTAAATTCTAAAGGCTCGTTACCGTACAACTGTAGTAGGCAACGTCGTTGCTCTAAACACGTACGTAATTTTGTTCACATTGTATAACCGATAACTATTTTCTTTTTATTATTTCTTTTTATTCGAATGTCCTTCAGCTTTCGCTTTACCACCGTACATCATCCCTACGTCATGCACCGATACTATTTTTCTTTTACACTGTGACACTTACTTCTCTGCTTGACCATGAGATCCTGATCATCATGCAAATGGTCTAAGACTGTTGTCGTAATACTCTACGGAATAACTAAAATTGTTGTATCGTTCTAACACGTTATAGATTTTATTAAAGAGGAACGTTTACCCGATAGAAGACTCAGATTCACGAAATAAGACACGGGTTTTCCCTGACGCCACTTTACGATATAAATAATTAAACTTTTTCTCCCTCGTATATGGAAAGCTTAAAATACTTTTCCTGTATTATCTATGCCAAATCTCCTGTCAATTTCGTTACTAAAATAAATGTTACAGTTATCAGCAATAATCGCCTGCACTCGACTATACGTTTCTTTAATTAAAAATTTATCAAAGCGAAGTCTTCGATTCTTTAAATTCTGCAAAATTTGATGAAACGCGCAATGACTCGAAACTTCCGACGAGTAATGTACGCGAAAGACTCTGTATACTCGTTAGGTCGTTCCTCAAACGAGAAACAGATCAAACTGTTCGCGTTCGAGTCAAACGTAAAGGGAAAAGATTAAATTTCCTAACTTTCCGTCGATAGGATCTTCATCGATGTTTATGACAGTTGACTTCTCTTAATTAGCGAAGCTTCAAGCTTTCGATATTTCCAAGTTTCAATAATTCTCATTCTCCGTTCGCCTTTCAATGACCGTTATTAGCGTGAGCGTGTGTCAATAATCAAAGCGAACGATGCTCTTTTGAACCTTCCTTTCCTCTTCCATTCGTCTTCCTTTTCAGAACGGAATAATGGCTAGATCTACTTTACTCGTTGCGCTGATTTAACGAGTGCGTGTTTATTCTCTCTTTATTCTTCGTCTGCTTCTGCCCTCGCATCTGTTGAACATCGATTCGATTGCTGAACTCGACTGTGTGATTCTCCTATCAGGAACGACATTTGCGTCGGAATATACATGTTACGGTCGTTCTTTAAAATTCTTCTAAATTAAAAGTTCCTTAAAACTCTCCTAGCTGCAAAGTTCTTCTCCTGAAAGAGTCGCGGTAAACGTGGATATCTGACGTTACGCGTTCGTTAACGAGCTTCTCTTATGTCAAATATTACAAAGCAACGATTTACCCAAAATATAGAAATATCTTCCGAAATAGCGGACTCATCGTTAGATTATTAGATCGCGGATGTTCGTGCATTTGTGGGAATTTTAAAAATGCAAAAGTCCATGAAACGTTTAGGAAACGTAGAGGATGAAATAAATCTTATCTATATATATCTTGAATATGTTTGTGTATGAATATCTTATGATTTGTGTGTATGAATATCTATATCTTTGTGTATGAATATGAATATCTTTGTGTATTTGCTACGATATAATTATTAAAAAGAAGAAGAAACTTTCGATCATGAGAAAGATGGAATATAATGAAATATATTCAGACATTGAATAAAAATTTTTATTTTCATTTCGGAAGATGGAACGAACACAAAATATGCAGCAAATTTTGCGAATATTTCAAAATGAAGGAACTGCGCAAATATAAATATTTGCAAGTTAATTGCACTTAATATGGAACACCTGACTTTAAAAGCTTCCCAAAAACAGAAACATGCTTTTCTTTTCAATTGCCTTCGAGAAATTAATAAGTCCTTTCTGTGTCGCTTTATAAATTCTTTTAACATCGATATTACGTTTTTTCCTAATATTAAATTCTAACAATTTCTTACAATTTTTCAGCTGAAAGTTGTATTAAAATAATTTTGGCAACTGCTGAAAATTGTTGAAATTGTTGCACCAAGAGCGTAATTTCTGGGAAAAAAGGGTCGATGAGAACTCAAATCCTTCCGGGACTGTTTTACTCGCTCTATTAAACAAACATGTTTAATGATAAATCATGCAAAAAGTAATATTTTTTACGTTCATTATTTAACACGACTCTCAGAAAAATTTTATAGGCTGTCAAACGTAACAATCAACTGCATTCGATCAACGCATGCTTTCATTTTTAAGGAAATGTTTCATTTATTATTTGCGTTATTACTTTAATAAACGTTTGCTATACCGTTAACGTTCATATCTATAAACCAACGTTTACTTACAGCTTTACCCTTACATAACGTCAATCTTCGAAAGAATTACGGATTTTTATTATACAATATATTAATCTTAGTTATTATAACGTTAAGTTATTAGCAAAATTACAAGATTGAAGTTACCAGAAGAAAAAAAGCGAGGTGTTCGTTTCCTCTTTTACAAATATAGAAGAGGAAGGTTGCTTAAGAATGATTAAAACGTAAAATGAAATTCTAATTAAATAAACGCCGTATTACCATTTTTCTACTATAGTTTCGAGTAAATTCCGCGCACTAATCGTATTTCTCTACGGCACAATAATAACATTCTGTTAATCAGCCTTTGAAATGTCACCGCAAATGTTCCATGTGCAACGTGACGTGTATTCCGTGATAATTTTCTTAAACTATATGAAGTTAACGTTTATAACATTCTATAAAGTAATAAGCAAACTAAATGAATAGCCTTCATCACGCTGTATATCCTGTTTGCATATTTAATATTAATATCAAAGCTTCCATGCAAAAAGATGTTGTATTTTGCAAGCGTATTTTATTACCGAGTGCATAATAATTCATTAACAATCCCCACGATTTATCGTCACAGTACGAAAGTACGTTCAATAATTTACATTCTGTTTTTACACAGCCTGTTGTAGCTATACTTTTTTTTCGCGTATTTCAAGTAAACATATCATCGATAAATACACCAGTACAAACGCTATTATATCGATGCAAACGTTAAAACATTTTCATCATGGTGAAATGTATTTGGTACATCAATTTTAGCGAATTCAATTAATGTATGACGAATGTTAAGCATTTACTTTGATTCGTTGAGTTTTAAGAATGAAATTAATTAAAATTTCCTTCAATCAAGGTAGATGTAATTTTAACAGAAAATTCCATTAAATTTCTATAAGTATTTCTAATGGTTACTCTTATGCCTATAGATAAAAATTAAAAAGCAAACTATCCTATAAAAATTAACAGATAAGATTATTTTTTCCTGTTAATTTCTATGCCATAATTGCCTCTTCGATTCCCCATTTCTCTACGATTTATTCGTCTCGTACACAATTTTAACGTAATATTTGTAACAACAGACAGAGATACTTAGTTAGATTTAACACGATTCTTTTTTTCGCTTTTGTTAAAAAATTATTCGCAGACCGCAGCTCCTCCTTCGATAAATTTTAATTCTCATTACGTGTACGTACATAAAACGTAGCGAGTACGAAACAATCACAGAATAACGTGATCTTCGATGAGATGCGATGTTTTAATAAGTTCTGATAATAGATGCATCATTAAATATGTAATTGGAAATGGTTGTTAATCGCGAGCATTAAATAATAATGTAATTTGAAAATAAATTAAATTCGATATATTTATACCGAATATATTAAAGACGTTTTAACATCGACATATTCAACATTTACTACTATTTTCCAGGCACAATATCTTCTTGTCGTTACGTATTTGAAACCTCCATAATATCTGAACTTATTTTAGCGGACACAGCAGTATGTAAAAGTTACATTAATGAATAAAAAAAAAAAAAAAACAACAACAAATCGCGAGTATCTTCGTTAACTTACAAGATACGTATTATTAAATATCCAAAGAACAATTCTAAACAATTTTGCAGAAATAACATTCCAAACAAATATAATACTTATTAATTGATATATTAAATTCGTCGGATGCAATTTTTTAATCGCACATGAAACAAACGTATATTTCTCATTTCGTTGAATTGTTTTCTACATTTAAATTATTCCTGGATAGATGAGAATTATACGAAACTCACGAAATAAGGAAATAAGCAAAATAAAAAGAAAAAAAGAAGAAAAAAGAGAAGAAACTGGTAGATTTCACTTATCGTTAAACTTATATTCTTAAACCAAGTTAAACTTAGTTCGCCATCTTCGTGATATTACGCAATTCAACAAACTGTCAGATGCAAATACAACGTTAATATAGAATTGTAACGATAAAAGTTATATTCGAAGTTATGGTAATCTCTTCTGCTATGACTCATCATTGTGCAACTGTAACTTATACCATTAACAAATCTGTATTTTCAGCCACGTTTCTAACTATAATCGTACATTCCATGTACATAAGTAATGTCCACATTGAGGAACGTATAACGCTTAGTTAATAAATTCGAAACCACATCGTTCGCGTGTAGTCCACGCGAACTATATTTGAATTGTGTTAAAATGGCAATTTGTAAATTTTATACGTCATATCGAAGGGATTAAGGATATTGAAGGAGAATACATAAATATTCGAGTCGCGTGCATAAGTCTTAATATTATAATAATAAATAATAAGTCATAAATAAGTCATAAATAAATCATAAATTTTCATAATCTTAGTACGTTATTGATCTACGATATAGTAAAAGTTCTATACAATAAGTAATAAGCTTTATACAATAGCTCGTGGTTGATAACTCTGCGTTAAATACAATTTATGGCAACAAAATTTTATCCTATTCTAACAGTTCGTGGAAATAAAAATCGACGGACTTATGTAACTTCCAGTTGGCGAACAAATTAACGCAAGTTTCCAACGAATGAAACGCGAATAATGGGCCAAGGAATTTCCGACGATATGAAGGAATTAGGTAACGTTGTCGGAGAAGAGTGCGCGAATGTAATACAATACTGTAGTATCGGAAAAAGGATAGGATTAGGATGATTTAGATTTGTAAAATTCTCCTAATGCTATTTATTAAGATTAATAAAAATAACAGAGATTAATTGGACAGAGAACGATAAATGTTCAACTTGAACTAAAACACAAAAGTCTTATTCCGTTCAAATCACTCTCGCAACTCTATAACTAACAACTCGATTTCTCTACAACGCTAGCAACTCTACAACTCTCGTCTTCGGCATCTCCACTCGCACGCTCTCGCTTCTCATCTCATACTGCACGCCTTTTGCATTCGTTCTCGCTGGCGTCTCAACTAACTCTACCCTTGGCGTCTCTTTGTCTTTTCTCGTCCCATCGAACACATGTCCCGAAACCCCGTGGCCAGGGTCACGCAGGCTCTTTCCACAAAACTGTCCACTTGAAAGGACCGACGACACATTGATGTACTCGACGGCGCCACGGCTCTCGCCACTTTGTATACGGTTCGGCCGATACCTTGGGCCTTTTGCCCACGATACTACAATACCTTGGAAAAGTAAAACGTTTCTTTTAATAATGTAAATGGGCTGAAAAATATTGCGGCAGAAGCGAGCAATTACTGATTCTACGTGAAAAACCGAGTGGAAAATGTGGAATAAAATTTGTAAAAATTTCAGTACACCGGTTAAATCCTCAATTTCGATCCTCGGATGAAAAAAAATTAATTGTAATAAATCATACCAGGTGTTTTTCCTATCTTTCTTATTTTTCACGTAGAATCACACTCTGTGTTTCTATTCGATCTATTGGCCAAAATCTATAAAATTCACGTGGCGATCAACGTATCGATGCATTCTGTCAATTAAAAAAAGAAGATATAGCTTAACGTAGAATAATCTTTTTTATTGCGATAGTGATGGAAATTTCATTATCGAGATTAATCGTGAGCTTGTTGAAAGTCTGATCGGCGCTATAACGAAAGAGTAGTTAGGCGAGCGGAATCACGGCGTGGAATGGAAAAGCGTGAGAAAGTAGTCTCATAATGTAATTAATGATCGAGGAATCGAAATTCTGTCGTATTTTACAGCGAGGATAAGAACTACTCAAGCGACAATCGAATGTCACTTAAGCGCTCTGGAGATGGAATCAATTAGTACTTGAGTGGCGTTAATTCTTGCGCGAATATCAATTCTCGCAAACTATTCGAAAAATAAGGATTAAAAGGTTTTTACATAGGGAAGCGTAGGATTGAAGCTTAGGATTTAATTTTGACGCGAATAAATGAAAGTTTAAGAATCGAGATATAATTGAAATAAAAGTAGGATCGTTAAATTAAAAAACGTGAATAATTCTCAATTTTTGTCGCATATGAAGTATAGACACAAGTCTTTCAAATAATAAAATATTTAACCAACGTTAAATATTGAACTATAACGTGAAAGTAATATAAATGTAAATGAATATCGAACATTCTGAATTATAACACCAATTAATCGCATGCTAATTAATATTTATGAATCATAAGCGAAACACGATGGAAAATCGAAATTCGATATATATATTTCGAACCGTAAAAATAAGATCAGTAGAATGAACATGAGTTGGTGTACACTAGTTTTTTATTAAATGAAAAATAATAGATACGAATAGTAATAATAATAGGATATTTCTTAATTAACTTTTTCATTAATAGATATTATGTTTACATATATACAAATAAATATAATTTTCTACAAATAATATATATGTTATCAATTTAGGATATGAGTATAAAATTTCTCACCATGTCACAAATTTTCCCGAACGTTATTTTTCGCATTTGAACTTGCAGTTGGATACTACGACTATATTTCTTATATCTGTTTACAAGTTTAATAAAACTATTTTACGCTATGGCTTCGCTTGTTACTTACGGCTTCTTCAAACCAAGCGATTAAGAGATGGAATAAAGCTGAAATTACGTGATATAATATGCGCGTATACTTCGTGTGCCTGACATTGCGAGCATCACACTACTTACAAAGGAGATTTTACCATGTATAAATCATACTTTTACTTTAGCAGCATGATAAATTTTATCCGATTACTTGAAAGCTATGTATTCCGAGTTATTAAGCATCGTTATAACAACGAATGGTGTTGATAATTCTCTAATTTATTTAAATTTCCAAATTAACATAAAGTGTTACGTAATCATTTTATAAATGTCTTAAAACGTTATGAAAATTATTTTATATCAAATCTTCCCTTAGAGAACGTGGGCAGATGAATATTAAACTTTGATGGAACGCATCTAACGATTAAATATTACATATCTATGAAATTCATCTAAATGATTAAATATCAGATATCTATGGTATTCATCAAACGATTGAATATCAAATAATATAAAATAAATATAAAATAACAGTTAGCAACATTTCGATATTATGGATTAATTGAATTAACTTTTAAATCGAAACACAAACGTGTTAACTACAACCTGCGGATTAAAGCGATTACAACTTTTTCCTTTTTTTTACTTTTTTTTTTTGATAGGAAAACTTCAACCAATACTTTTGTGTAAGCCTGTGAGGTAAGCCTCGACTTCTAAACTAACTTCGTAAGCTATAGAACTAAAAGAGCATAATCGTAATGTGATACGAATAGTCGGAAGAAATTTAACATTTATTTAAAAATTATATATGTGTATTTAAAAACCACTATATTACAAAGTCTTTAACTATATTTTTATGAATCTGTATAATTTGTTAGAATTTTAAAAGGATACATATATATATGCAAGCTCCCTAGATTTCATGTAGGATAGGGATTCTTTTTGTTTCGCGGGTAGCACGACAGGCTGTGTTTCACGGACAGACCGATCTTCCCTTGTTTTACGGACGACCATTTTAAGAAGCACGTTTTTCCCGAACGGACGGACAGAGAGTTACATCAGAGACAAACAAGGTTACGGAATAGTTATTTAAGATTTTAAAGACTGAAGAAGAAAGATCGGTAGCTCAGGACGTTGAAAATCGATTCTCAATTTTCAGGTAAACATTGTACTAAAGACTTGTTATTTCCCGTTTATATAATTATTGTTATTTATTGTTATAAACGCATATTAATTGTCGTTTATTTTTGTATTTTATTATTTACTTCATAATAAAAACTCGATTTTCATACTACAGAATCGATCCCTGAATTATCACCAAATTACGATCTTACAAATCGATTTTCACTACGCCATGCCGTTAGAAGTGAAGCTAAGTATCGCCATGAACGAGAACGCAAGGGGGAGAAAATAGAATGCATAAGAATCCATAAGAAAACCAGAAGATGAAGTATGTGATGTCTTTCCTCCAGAATATCAAGCAAGAGATCATCGTCCGCGATTATTCAGTTTATCGATAGTGAAGAAAGCCGCAAACAGCTTAACCAAGGTAAGCCATTACAGAAACATTGCACTCACGATGGATGACGCAACGGCAGCGTCATACATCGGTACAAGTTTAAACTTCGTGTTTCGAGATATTTACTTAGAAGAATCGGAGATCATCCCCACAAGGAAGATAAAGACCGAAATCGAAAAGCCCAATCTTCAAACAGAAACATTATTAGAGATCTTCCAGAAACAAAACATGCATGAGAGAGAAGGCACAGACTTTGTCATAAAACAATTTGATGGAACGCAAAAAGCCACAGATTGGAGTATGAAATATTCATATTTCACATACGCATCCCTTCCATACTCTAATATGAGTATGAAACCGAATACGAAAAATACGAAATCCAAACTGATGAAAAAAGGATCAAGAATTTGAAGAAATATTTGGGAAAAACAGCATCAGAATATGTACCAAGCAAATCTGCTGAAGGATGAAGAATACAACTGGGAAAATTGGAAGGTGGCAGTTCAAAAAGCTTCTGGCAATAAAGGTTGGTCTGCAGTACGATACACTTATAACTTTAAATACATTTCAGGTTCATTCACTGAATATGCCATAAAAAAGGAATGATTAATATTGGAAGTAAGGAGGAAGACTTCTGAAGAGACAGGGATAAATCTAATTGTTATTGGATTACCCATACACATTCAAGATAAAATGGATAAAGAAACAGTACAATCAACAAATGAGTTAATCGGATTCTTGGGGCAATATCAGACGAAGGGAAAAAAAACACAAGGGAGTAACGCAAGATTGGACAGAAAGCCAGAGCCACTGTCCAAGAAACAACCTTGTGTGATTTATGAAGCACTGAATTTCCCAGGTCGATTTCACCCAATAACAACTCACCAAAGAAATACATGCACATACTCATCGATCATTTTTCAAGGGCTGTTTTTATGTCCACATCGAGAACACAACACACAGAAGATATCATAAAACTTATAGACTCGACAGGAGAAACTGATTCCATAAAAATTATCCTTGCAGACCGATACCCAGTAATGACATCCAAAGAAATTCAAGAGTATAGGAGGAAAAGGAACATTAAATTAATTTTCACCTCGACAGACTGCCCATCCTCCAATGGACTGAACAAAAGGGTAAATCAAACATTAGTAAACAGGATCAGATGTAATTCAGACAAAAATAAGAGAAACTGGACAAAAATCACAGAAGAAAGCGTAGAAGAAAACAATAACACCAGACACAGTGTAACGGGGTTTGCCCCAAATCATTTACTGAATGGAAAAATGATTGAAATCGTCCCTAAGGAAATAATGGAGAATAAGATAAACCTAAAAAGAGACAGAGAAGAAGCATTCAAAAACTCAACAAGAAATTTCGAAATCAACAAACAAAAATACGATAAAAAAAGAAGAGAACACGAATTTAAAATCGGTGATATGGTCTTCACCCATAACGGAAAAAAAATGAATAGAAATAAGCTGGAAGAAATTAGGAAAGGACCTTTCATAATTCTAAGAAGGATTTCAAACTCCATATATGAAGTGGATAACGGTAATCGGGGATCTGAAGGGAATCTGTTTCACTCCCCATTCGAGGGGCGGTGTAAACTCCCTAGAGTTCCTGTAGGATAGGGATTCTTTTTGTTTTACGGGTTGCACGACAGGCTGTGTTTCACGGACAGACCTTCTTTTATTTTATGGACGACCATTTTAAGAAGCAAGTTTTTCGCGAACGGACGGACAGAGAGTTACATTAGAGACAGACAAGGTTACAGAATAGTTATTTAAAATTTTAAAGACTGAAGAAGGAAGATCGGTAGCTCAGGACGTTGAAAATCGATTCTCGATTTTCAGGTAAACATTGTACTAAAGACTTTCTATTTCCCGTTTATATAATTATTATTTATTGTTATAGACGCATATTAATTGTTGTTTATTTTTGTATTTTATTATTTACTCCATAATAAAAACTCGATTTTCAGACTACAGAATAGATCCCTGAATTATCCCCGGATTACTATCTTACATATATGTACATATTTGTATATATATATATATAGAGAGAGAGAGAGAGAGAGAATGTTACAAGGAAGTAATCTAAAACTCCGTAAATTTGTAGTACATGTTTAATGAGAGAAGTATAAAATATCTGATAAGCGTAGATCCAATAATTAATCCTATTTATTTGATATACCGTACTTTTTATTTAACATTTAAATCGAACGTTTAAATCGAACCCTCGATAGAATAGATAGAATAAACGTGTCCAATAAAATAATCTCCTCCATCATCTGATTTGAATCCAACGAATTTTTTTTTATGAATACACATAGAGAGAAATCTACCTATTGTGGACACACGTACAAATCAATAAATAATGCATGTCGTGGAATATCGGCTACAGAAGGAATAAATAGAGAATTATGTATTATCCACAGATGGCAGTTATACAGTGACTACGAAAGGTATTTAAATAATATGAATATAAATACATGATACACGTATTAAACTTGGTATTATTTAATGGTACTTTCATACGATTATAAGGATTTGATTTGAAATATAAAAGCTGATAGGAAAACGGTTCATTGGAAAATATGGACACGCGCAAATATTTTCTCGTGCCCGCAGTATATTAAAACAGAAAGTCAAATATTTGTTATGAATGGCGAAGGATATTTTTCTCTTCTTCTTGACCCAGCAATTGGATTTCATCAATATTATATAACGTTGATTAAAATTTACTTTTCTCTCGAGTGAGTACTATAAGATCACAAAATGACATAGATCTTTTCTTTGCAACTTGCTGAATATAAAACTGCGTCCTTTTACAGGCAACCATGTATATTCCAAGCGTGATGAAGGGATTAGATCATCGTATCGTAAATTATGCTTACTTCCAACCCCAAAGGCAGACTTTCTATGTGCTTGTCTCTTTGCTTCGAGGGCCAGCGAACTCTTCACTCTATATGACAGAAACAGCCTAGAATCCAGGGGGAAATTTGAAAGTCAATCAAGGAAGGAACTGCAAGATGGACAGAGCAAGGTCTCGTAGAAATGTATGTGAGATTCGTTTCTCGCAAATTACGAGATACGGAAACGTTTAAAGTCATCTACAGGCGGAAATCTGTTCAAGACAGTCGGGGTAATATTTCGACGTTATATTTCATACGTTAAGCCAGCTATTATTTAAATATGTTCTTTGAAATTAAGTAAAATCAAAGTAGCTGAAAAAGTACAGCTGATAAAATTACGTTCAAAACGTGAATGAACAATAATTTTTACTTTCGTTACGCTGTTGTTATCTATTATCCATTATTTCTTATGGCAAGAAATGGGAACGTGCTTAATTTACGATAAAAACGAGAAACAATACGTAAAATATTTTTCACGATAAATTATTTTCATATTGTTTGAAATAATTTTACGCTTCCGCGATATAAGTGGCGAATGTAATTGAACAAGAATCATTTTTGATAAATGTAACAGATATATACCGTATATATATGCAAAATATATTGTAACGTGTTAATTCATAAAGTTACGTAAAATTATTGGAAATCTATGTACGTAGGTATGTTTAAATATTTCATTCATGTTTTTATTCCATTGAATTGCAAGTTATATAAAATCATTTCATTAATAGTATAGTTCAATGATATAAGAATTGCGAATTAAGAATATTGTTTATTAGTGATATAAATAATTAAATTAGTAATAATGTATACTTAACATGTTCTTGTATTTTGTTATTAAGGTAGAGTTAAATGGTTAAAGAATTAAAATTATTTTGCTCTTCTTTCAAAATTATTTCAATCTCAATCTCATGTTTTAGAAGGGAAAACTATAATTTTTGTTCTTAAAACATATCATCCCCTAATAGTCTGCGTTCGAATCATGATTATTCTAAAAACCACTATGATTGTGTTATTGAAACAACGTCATCAACTAGTTTCTTAAACTATGTAGATGCTATTGAAACAAACTACGTACATGCATAGTAAGTTTATATGAATATTAAACATAAGAAACTTCGTTTGACTTGATTTGGCTGAAATCAGCTTGTCGAAGTGCATCATAGAAATAAGTCACGTCGATCAAAGTTGTAGCGCAATATCTATTAGACTGTCATTAAAGTCATCGTTGATACATTAATAGATGGTATCATACAGTTAAACGACATGTCATAATATTCTTTCATCTAAACCATAGTAGCAACAGACTGTTTCCTACAGACTAGAGGTATTTCATGGGACGATCATATAAATTCTTAAATACAATAATGTATAATACACATACGTACATACATGAACCAAGTCTGTAAGCATAATCTATAGACTATAATAAATACGTGAAACATTTTGAATTCTGTATTAGATTTGAAGAAATCTCGAATAAATCAAAAGATATTAAATACTACAAAACTGTGAGCATTATTAAGGATTAGGATGTGATATATTGAAAGATATAAATATAATTTATGAATAGTTTCAAAGATGAAGGTGAAAGAAATCTGTAACAAGAATTAGTCCCTTAAGGAAACGTTAATTACTTTGTTACTGTAGAAACACTTGTGGATTCTTCGTTATAAAACTAACAATTATCTTTCATCTAAAGGATATGTTATAATACAAAGATCCTTAAAATTATTCGATGGAATATCCTATTGATATTAATGCTGATTACCTACTTTTTAACCTATCATTTACAAAGAACAGTTTATTTATCGAAGCTATAAACTTTTTTGCCCGCTTCAGAGCTTTCATCGACGATTTATGACGTACATGGTGCAATAATGCCTAATGCGATTCTCTTTAATATCCCATATTGCATACATTCTCGTACCGATTACACAAATTGTTTGAATTCAAGAAACATGAGATCACTATACCGGTATAAATTTGTTATTTACTTGATCTGAAATATCCTTTCAAGTTTGAAGTGAAATTGAAATTCTTTCAAATAATCTTTGACTTAATATATTCCCTATTGATATTGATTCGATATTGATTCCCTAAATTTAACTGATTTTACATGTATATTTATTTTACGATTTAAGCATTACATGTTAGTTTAAGTATCATTTACATACCAGCTACTTGAAATCCATTTAATTTCATGTAACAACTAATTACAGAACAAGGTTTAACTTTTACGCTAACTAAGCTCAAAATGTCCATGAAGCATGATTTGTTTCTGGAAAGTCATTTAACTATTTTAACTAACGAAATGTATAACGAAAACTATCGATTTTCAGAACTTTATAATATAATGGAATCGTTTTACATATTTGCGGACAAACAACACAACACAGTTTTCGTCTATGAATACGAAATAAAAAATTTAAATAAAAATTATATTAATCCTTTCGGTACGAGTTGTTTTTTAACATCGATAGTACGTATAAAGCAGTAAAGCATGTGCGTGACCTGAATACATTTCCGGTCTTTTTATAACGATTGTGAACAAATAATGTAAAACTATAACTTCAAAACTATAACGTATGTTTCCAGATAAAGAAAATAATCACAGACTTCGCTGGATGCATAAGCATTCATAGACAACATCAATGGAATTTTTTCTGATGAATATGTACTTCTCCTGTAGGAAAGTATGAGATGACTCGTTTGTTTGTAAGAAATGTTCAAGAGCAGTTATGAAATCATTTACGGATTTCACTACGTTTTACATATTCGAAACTTTCCATCTTTGCATTTCTTTTCTGTCTCCCCTTTCTCGTGAATACTTAAATACATGATTTTTTCAAATGCAATAAAAAAAAAAAAAAAAAATAAAAAAAAAATGCTAATTCGTATATTACAAAACTTCACAAAAATAATCGTAAGAATCTGTTCTATTTTTTCTCGTATATTTCCTTGTTTGGAAAAAGGAATAATTTATGACTTGTAATTTGTAAAATTACGCTAAAAATATCAGTTTACTTGTACAAGATGGCCACCATACACATATTTGTCACGTTAGAAAATATAGACCTAACCAAAGAGGAATATTACACATTACAAGTTAACGTACATATATATGTAGTATCTATTTACAAGTATCGCAGATTACCTCTTGAAAAGTAAGAAAACATAAAGACTAAAGTAAAGTTGTAAATCTAAACTACAGTTCAAGTTATACAAGGCATGCAAAGCTTCTCTTGAAACGTTAGGTGCGTACTTCGATATACAATATAAAGAAACATAGCCCGCGAGAAAAGCTATATAGTACATACCATACAGATCCCTCGCCATAACTTTGTCAATATGCGCAACGAAATCGGTAATTTTCGCGCCACCACTCAAACACCGTTTCTCTCGCTTTGGATAATTGAATCAAATTCAGATCGTCCATGTTTACCCCCTCACATAACTGACATCGGCCGTCCGTGGATCCAACGGAAGGATTTTGAACGTTGGAGAATGCGTAACGGTGATTGGCTATTGAGCTCGGGGGTCGATCGTATAAAGGGACGCCGGGTCGCAACGAGCCTCACAGTACCGCTTCGACTGTGAACGCGATAGGAATTGGATCGTCTATTTTACAAAGGTCCTTTATCTTTTGCAACAATTACATTCGAATGTCTTTTCAAGCGCTAACGACATAATCGACGTTTGGTAAGCGATTAGTAACTGCGAATTCGTAAAATTCGTGGATAATTCTCGAGCTGTTTCGTGCGTACGCGATATTAAGTGGCACGCAAACAGGTGCACCTATTCGCGTAGCGCAAGAAATGTATCACGGAGGTCGTTGCAGGTAATATCCATCGACAGACGGGACAATTCGAGTGCACGATCTACGCCTATGATTGTGCAGTAGGGCATACTCTTCTCGACCACTTGTCTGGCGCCAACCACCACTATTGTCTCGCGAAGGCCAAGCTGTAAATCTTCGTTGCTTATACCGTTTTCTTGGTGAGTGTTAATTTTTTACTTATTCGATGGTATAATAATACCGTTATTACGAGGTAAAAGTTTTTGGATGTGTGATTTCTTGATTGAAGAGACGCTATCATTATTAAAAGTTTGAATATCCCGCCACTAGCGAGGGAAACATAATACAGAATGATTCTTTCATTTGCTTACATTCGATTTGTTAATTTTACTCTTATTCTCCTTTTTAATTCGTAATTTAATTGTGAGGACATATGCTATGGAGCAATTTTTGTTACTTTTAGCATCGTTGCTTTATTTGTTAAGACTGTTGAGCAATACGATCGTTTACTTTATTTACTGCCTTGTTTGCTATTATTTTACTTTTAAAGACAGGTAGTTTGGAAATATAAACTTATACATATTGGTATAATATTGATATACTTGAGATAAGCTCGTTTATGCTGTTACTGTTTAGGATCGTTTATTCATTAAGGTCATTGTAATCATATGACAACGAGAACTAGTGTAAAATATATAAAATGTATAGTTCTATTTTAATAATCAATTTTTAGTGTCTTTAGCGAAACGAATTGATTCGTATTAAAAATGTCGTTTAGTGAATAGGAAAATAGGACACTGAAGGTTTAACTAATTTAAAAGGATTTAGTTATTGAAGATAGTACTTGCTGAGCAAATGGATCGCTAAGTTGTCATAATGCTACAAATGATACACGCTTGTTAAATGAAAATCCATCGACTTTTCATTTTTCCATTTGTTTAAGAAATATGTTATCCTATTAGTTTATTCCATTAATTTTTATAATGATATATGCAAACAAAAGTGTATAAATAATAATATGCAAATAATTTTTTAACTTAAATGTCACTTATTTAATGTTTTATAGAATGATATAAGTATACTACTGATAAAATTAATTAATCGAGAACGGAATTAATGCTGTTTATTGTAATCAGAAAGAAAATGGATTAAGGAGCGAGAAGATTTCGAACGTAGCGAAATTATTTGTTGATTGAATATCTTCTCCTACCTGAAAAGCAATGCGGGTTATTACAAGTAGTTTTTACTTAATTTCCAATTAGTTATCGTATCTATAAGGTGTTGTCAAAGTTTTGGTACATAAATTTAGCTTGCATCGTATTGTACCGATTTATTTATATATCCTTTTTTATATGATTTATGTTATTGAGCTAGGATTATATTAAATTATTAATAAAATGAAAGAAAAATGGAAATTAAAATTAAATAAAATAGAATTGCATTAAATAAGAAATAGAAATAAAGTCGAACTAAAGCAAATTCAATTAAATTATTTCTTTTTACTTGCCTATGGGATTCTGGGATTATTAAAGTTCCTATTACGTACTCGTATTCCCGCTAATTCTTAAAATGAATTGACTATGAAATGAATGAGATTATTTCTCCGATTATATTAAATAGGCAATATCAATTACGTGTAATTGAATACATTATTCGAACGTTTTCTACAGAACTCTTGTTATTAATACATTATGGAAAATTTGAAACCAATTCGATATATATATAGAGGTTGCAAGGCATTTATTGCAAACATATGCTTAACGAAAAATTAGTATACAATATTAGTAGTAGTCTCAAACATACAAATAATCGCAGTAAATGTCCTGCGACTCTTACATACATTGTCATACTCGTTTGAAATTGTAATAATACGTTAATCTTGTCACAGTATCGATAGGATATCAAGATATTCTTAATAATATGTCCACAAGGAGTTTGCAGGGATATTCAAATATTTTCGCGAACCACTGTAATTCAGCACAAGAGCAGAAAATTCCAGATTTTTTAGTTCTCGATCAGAGTGAATGTTTATACAAGTAACATTCGCTATCTGTGTCCATATTTACCGAACATTTCTATTAAACCTGCGCCAAGCTCGTAGAATGCCTCAGGTCGTATATGAGATGTCAGTTTTATCAAACGAAACGGGACCAGCTAATGTTTAATCTCGTAAACTGAAGTTGCCAGCAGAAAAGTACGGCTCTATATAGTAATTGGTGAAGACCGTGAAACGCGAAAGATGAGAAAGAAATAAAAGGCGGGGGATACGACGAATCATGGCTATCCATTTTATTTTCCAGCCATCGATTAACGGCCAACGTTTAATTTCATTTCTTTCGCAAAACTCAATTAGAATCGTCGCGACAATCGCTAGAAACCGCAGGCAAATCTGCCAACGTATCGATCGTAGCGGACGCCAATCCCTCTGCGTTAAATGAAATAACGAAATTCAAGATGTAAATTTCACGAAACTTTTCCTCTCGCATTTGTTCGCCAGTCGATGCTTCAAATACTACAGAATATAGCTATTTGCTTTTTGCTGGAAAGCTGAGCGCTATTTCGCTTATACGTGAAACAGCGAGAATTAGGTATTTCAAAGACACTGTCTATGGAAATCGCTGAAAATTCCAGCCATTTAATTTCACACTGACCTACTCCTGTTTTTTAAATACTTTAGAAGAGGGCGCTACTCGTTACCATTTTATATAGCCATGAAGCGTTTAATCCTCGAAGGAGGATAATCTTAACAAGATACATCTCGGAGAGATGAATAGATATCGGAGATGAATAAAAGTTTTTCGATTCTTCATATTTGATTTTTTAAGTAAAACTTTCCGTTGATCCTGGCTTGAATCTTCTACTTTTTCGTGCACCCAAATGCTTATTATTAGATGAGAGCGATAGGAAGGTTTTTCCTGTTTCGCAACATTAAAGACAGCAGGAAACGAGCTAATAAAGTTGAAGTCACTTAGCCCTTAATATATTTAATATGAGTAATTTTTTAAATATAGCCATCTATTAGCGTGCGTTTGAACTTTGCGTTTTTCTTTTTCGCGCACCTGAACGTTTTTTATTAGACTGAGTGGGACACGTACCTAGGAAGCTTTCCGTGCTTCGCAACTTCAAAGTAAACAAAGGACATTTGACAAAGTCAACAAGCGACGAGTTAATAAAATTGAAGTTAAGATAGACAGAAAGATAATACGTATGTAGTACCTCTGTGGAAGATAATATAAAATGGAAACGTATTTGACGCAACAGAAATATCTTTCTGCAAATATAGGAGACGAGGAATCAATTTAGCAAAATAATTAAATAAAGTTATTGACTCGCGAATTACACGCATGTAATACCAGATAAAATAACTTTAATAATCTTTGTTTCTTATATTCTCGTGAATAATAATTCTTTAATCGATAGTTCCATGGATATTTAGAATAATATCTACAAATTATTTAGAAATGCATAAAAATCCACGGTTTGTTTAATCGTATAGATACATACATAGATAGGTTGAAGGTTTATTTTGAAAATTCATTAGAAACCTAAGAAGTGAATTTACGAACTGCACAGGCGGATAAGTTTGAACGCGAGGAAGAGTGTGGTTCTTGAGTTCGATGATTTTTCCAAGTAACAGTCTTAATTCACGTGCGAATGTTAAATTGGAAATCTTTTAAGCTTTACGCAAATTATACACACGGTTTACACAATAAATATTTATAGAGGTGAAAATGATCTTTAAAACAATCCTTCGTATTAAAACCAAATATTTGAGTAATTCTTAAGGCGAAGATCGCGTATACAAACATTGAATATATTACATAGAGGAAACGTTGCAGAGTAACGTAAAATAATGTTCGTGATACAATTAAAGGCCGCGTTTAAACTAACAGTTCGATCGGGAAAATTCATTACCTTTTAAAAATTCAAATCCAATTAAACAGAATCCAACGAAATTGAATTTCCGCTTAAAAATCTTGTACAAGCCTTTAAAAATCAACGTATGTACCTACTTGTCGCTCTACAAATGCTCGCCGCTATAAATTTCCCTGTCTTAAAAGAAGTAGAAGATACAAACTATATAAACCACATAATTTTTATCGCTTTATATCACGTTGCTATAATACGTTTTATATCACGCGTAATATAGTTTCTCAGCCACAGTGGCGTTACAAGGGCGAGACCATACGTGTCTTAATGGCGTTGTTTCGTTGATATCGAATAATATCGCGCATCGACGATAGGCGACGCGAAAGAAACGCGCCGAGCAAAATCTCAAAGAGACGCTGACAATGCCTTCGTGTAACGTAAGGGATGAAATGAAAAGTCGAGAACAAGTCTTTTTTCCTTTCCTCGTTCTTAGTCAGTTAAGAAGAAAGCGAGAATGGAAGGGACAGCAGCCATGAAGTATGTACGTTTTCACGTCGGTGCCTCTCATTGTCTGCTGCAACGTTACACTGCGTTTCGTTGAAGATACTCTAGTATTGCGAACCTTTATGGTCAAAGCACGTCGAATAGCCATCAAGCGGGTGTATACGACCTATTTGTGACCCAACAACTAAGCTCGATATTAATTCTAGACCCTTGATCCTTGGCCAATGAGTTCACCTGATTATCGTAATTAAGCAATTATGATTTTAATCGGTTTACGAACGCTTCGATTTTAAAGTAGGATCGGATATCAAGAACAACAGATTTTAAACTGTCGGATTGCATCCGACGGGACTCGTATTTTCTGCTTCGTCGATCCCGTTTTTATCGATGTTTTGATTCGAAGTTTCATGAACATTGCAGATCGTTACGTTGTCGATTATGATAAATCCTGTAAGAATATATTGTATAGATTTGTATTAACATAATGATACATACATAATGATACAAATATTACGCAATACGTGTATCGTACGTATTTCAGCTGGATGTTAAAATCAATGGAATTGTGTTTCTACTAGAAATCTTCGTCTCTGACGTATACAGTGGATAGAAAGGCAGGAAATTTGTGAGATAAATTATAATACGTATCCGAATGTGACAAAAACGTCTCGTATAAAAGCAAGTGTTTGTTTATTAGGGCGAGAGCTGTGCTTAATTGCGGAAAAACAGACGCGCGGAATATCTCGTCCGTGGGAATGTACGAACGGTATTGTGTTGCGAAATAACGCATTCGTAGCGTCGTACAAACGTATTGTGTCGTGAAATAACTTGTCCGTGGCCATCGTACGGGCTGTGTATATGCAATGTCGTGAGATATCTGTACCATAATTGCGATGCGGTTAAACGAATATATTCAATGATTTCATCGTCTTTATTGCATAATTAGCTAAAGATGTCGACGGTATTTGTTGATGTATTTTTTATCTTGGCCTAAAGAGAGAAATATTAGAAATTAGGATTTCCAGTAGTTTCTATCCTATGTGATGATGTATCGATAGATGGATTAATTACAGTGGATTAAACAGAAAACGATGATCATTGAACTCGAACTTGATCTTAAAGCAGTCGTGCGATATGACAACTCTCGATTTTAGCGATTCTTCACTCTTGACTCTCCGGTGGCTAACTGACGATCAACGACTGTGATGTCGAAATATTAGGTCGTTCGAAAAGTTTCTTTCGTTTTATAAGGAAATAATGGATGTACAACATTTTTCGTTTTATATTATTTTATCGAATTACGTATGATCCATTTTGTTCTGTCAAAATAGGTTTCATGTTGTATGAAGATGCATCGTTGTAAAAGACGTGTCTGTAAAAGAAAAACACAACCTAATATATTGATGGCCGTTAGGTCTATCGAAGTTTTCTGATCCTTTCGGTTTGTTGGCATTTCCGCTTTATTGTCTATGTTGTCTGTATGTCGGCGATGATTTTCGCGGTGCTATAATTGAAACCAAAGAAGCCTCTGAAAGAGGATCGTTATGCCGAGGCCTAATTGTATCTCTCGCAGGACTAAGGAAACTAAACACTAGAGAGAAGATGTAAAGTTTTGTTTGAAGTGAGATCCACTTCAACGGTATTAATAACTTTAGAATAAGAAGAAGTTTCGGTGAAGTTGAACCGAAAAATTTGATTTCAACGCAAATCAAACGCTGGTTGGCCGTGTCAAACACGTATCGCCGTATCCACTGTTTTGGTCCGGTTATTTCATGCGTGATGACTGACACATATGCAAAATTGAAAGTCCTTTACAACGTACGTACACAAGTGTCCCGTGTGCTTCTTATCTCTCCTTACGCATAAAACGCTATGTGTATATTTCGAAATATGAGAAACGGTTGATTTGCTGTACAAAGTGCAACGTCACATAATACAAAATGAAATTTATTTTCTTACAACTGAAACGGAGACTCGGTTTATTATCTGTGATTTTTATCGAAAGGTATAACCATACCAGATATAACGTTACAGAATAAAATACGTCGCGAAATACCATTACAGCGTGCTTGGTTTTATTTTCTAATCTTTTTATCCTAACTTTGTCATTTCGCTCGTGCGTGTGCCTTGTAACGTAACGGTAGTAATACAGTTTTTCCGTTCACTCGTAGCTTGCAACGTAGTATACTTTATGTTCAGACTGCTGGCCATAAACTCGATTTACAATAATTATCCTCCCTCTTGCCTTGTATTCTCGCTTAATCATACACACACACGCAAAACCTTATTTTTATTATTCTTTTATTTTATTCTTTTTTTGTTATTTTAGCCTCAGTTGCGATATGTAAAAGATTCTTGTAATTACGCTCCATCTAAGTGTTAGCCTTATACCTCTAACGTTATAAATAAATTCTTAATATCGAATCGACATCGCAGAAAAGGTAAAATATGGAACACTCAGATCGGTTAATAGAACAGAAATGTAATTGTTCGCAATCATCGAGATCCGAGCATCAAATTGTTTGACTACTTGATGATCTTATTTGCGTAAATATACAAAGAAAGACAGACGTCTGTCTCAGTGTGGTTCCGATCGTTCGGGATCTAAATTCAGACCTAAAACTGTAGGTTCATTCTTCGCCATGAGTTTCATAAGACAGTCGCTAACGAGCTCGCTAACCGAAAGGTCTGCGACTGCGACCAAATGCTCTGGAACCGTACGACTTTTAAAACGATAAGGATCGACGACGACGAAGACTGAAAATGCGAAATATATATGTCGGCTAGATGATAGGATTGGGGGTGGAGGTGTTCGATGAATCTTCGTTGATATTGGCCATCGATGCGGTGTAACAATGGTAGAGTTTATTGGCACAAGTGAGTGGTATTACAGCGTTGGTAATTAATCACAATGTTAGATACTCGCGGCGTTATGACAATGGCCTCGGGTCCGGTAACGAATCCGCGGTCAACGGGATGTCGAACGTGTATACTTCGTGGAAATCTAAGTTATATTCAGGTCGCCACAGAACAAGCACTACGTATCGGAGAATTACTTGTATCGTCGTTAAAATCGTACGATAGAGTGTCTCTCCATCACGGTGACGCTGTCGAGGAAAACTACGATGGGTGTGTCTAAGGGCACCGGATCATCGGATTCGCGGAGAAAAGTCTTCATTCGGAAAGTGAGGGAAATTGGAGTTACTTAGTTGGAGGAAATAGGGGAAGGGTGCTAGCCGCCCTTAAGAGAAAGTCGCCATCGGGCCGCGTCGTTCGTGAGAAAAATAGACTTCTCCAATTTTCCCGTAGTTGGAACAAAGGTTGTTTGTCGGTTTGAAGGACTTTCGTTAAATAGATCTTAAGATTTATAGCGGGTCCTCGGGCTAGCCGAACATGTACTGTGGAGACGCATCAACATCTGGTAATCGTCTTACTCGAAGCATAGTCTGCGTGTGGCGAGCCACGGGACAGAAACCATTGAAACGTTTACCATCGTTACCATCGTTTACCATCGTATAGAGTTACTTCCTGCCTTGGTTAAACAAAACGTTCATCCCCTTGACCGCGACTACGTTCGGCGACTGGTTGTCGCCTCGAGCCCGAGCTCATTATCATAAATCTCGAATAAGTACAGTCGGATCGAATGACAACGGCTTTCTTAATACGGCTATGGTGAAATCTAAATTACGGTACTAGGTGTCTTCCCAAAGTTCCGAGGGGAAGGCTCCGGTGCTCTTTCATCTCCGACATATATATAATGCGTTCGTCTAATAACGCACGCACATTCGTACGGTAAATACGTGAGGTTATTTGGTGCAGGATGTGTAGATGTTTAATAGTATATTTATTAACAATTCTCGTTTTCGACTCTTTACGTACAACTCTCGATTCAACAAATGTTTTCTTGATCCGATTCGTTTCTTTTTGTCGCCCTTTAATATCCCCACTACGCACGCGGTTGGTAGGCGTTCGCGACCATTGTTACCTGACGTTTGAAAACTAAAATTCCTTTCTTTTTTCGCCTCTGAATATCCCCACTACGCACGCGGTTGGTGGGCGTGCGTGACCGTTGTCACGTAACAACGGTCGCGGACGCCTACCAACCGCGTGCGCAGTGGGGATATTGAGAGACGACAAAAAGAAAGGAATTTTATTTTTCGAACGTCATTTTCGTCCGTGACCGTTTACACGTGGCAATGGTAGCGGACGCCTACCAACTGCGTGCGTAGTGGAGATATTGAGAGGCGACAAAAAGAAAGGAATTTTCCTTTTCGAACGTCCTTTCGTCCGTGACCGTTTACACGTGGCAATGGTAGCGGACGCCTACCAACCGCGTGCGTAGTGGGGATATTGAGAGACGATAAAAAGAAACGAATTATCGTTTTCGAACGTCACTTTCGTCCTTGACCGTAGACACGTGGCAACGGTAGCGGACGCCTACCAACTGCGTGCGTAGTGGAGATATTGAGAGGCGACAAAAAGAAAGGAATTTTCCTTTTCGAACGTCCTTTCGTCCGTGACCGTTTACACGTGGCAATGGTAGCGGACGCCTACCAACCGCGTGCGCAGTAGAGATATTGAGAGACGACAAAAAGAAAGGAATTTTAGTTTTCAAACTTCATTTTCGTCCACGACCATTGTTACACGACAACGGTCACGGACGCCCACCAACCGTGTGCGTAGTGGGGATATTGAGAGACGACAAAAAGAAAGGAATTTAATTTTTCCAACGTCATTTTCGTCCGTGACCGTTTACACGTGGCAATGGTGGCGGACGCCTACCAACCGCGTGCGCAGTAGAGATATTGAGAGACGACAAAAAGAAAGGAATTTTATTTTTCGAACGTCATTTTCGTCCGTGACCGTTTACACGTGGCAATGGTAGCGGACGCCTACCAACCGCGTGCGCAGTGGGGATATTGAGAGACGACAAAAAGAAACGAATTTTATTTTTCGAACGTCATTTTCGTCCGAGACAGTTTACACGTGGCAATGGTAGCGGACGCCTACCAACCGCGTGCGCAGTAGAGACATTGAGAGACGACAAAAAGAAAGGAATTTAATTTTTCCAACGTCATTTTCGTCCGTGACCGTTTACACGTGGCAATGGTAGCGGACGCCTACCAACCGTGTGCGCAGTGGAGATATTGAGAGACGACAAAAGGAAACGAATTTTCGTCTTCGAACGTCATTTTCGTCACGCCTTTTTTCAAATATTCGTTGGAGGGATTGTAGGGATATCGATGACTGGTTAGGCCTATTGGCACTTACGCTTCGATGTTATACTTGTATCGACGAAACCGTTGGAAAGTTTTGTTATCGCAGCTACATACGTAAGTGTGTAACACAGATTAACCATCGTACCCGATTAACACTAACTCTTGACGAAATGAATAAGGGCAAATGCACAATTTTAAATCGAATTTTCTATGTCGTTTCGCCGGGCTTGGTAAGATTAGCGTTGAACAAGGACAAAAGGCGCCTTTATCCGTCTAACAGGGCATTCTCTTCCCATTCTCATATCGCATCCATTTACACGGTAACGTACGACCCTCGTACTCTGTATCTCTATATCTTTATGGTTATTCCAGACAATGCCAACAATAGAAAGAAAGATTGGTTGCTGACGGCTCGTAACGTATAGCTGGAAAAGTTAGAGTTGCAGAGAGCAACTTGTTAGAGTAGCGGCAATATGGAAGTTGTACTCGCACAGGTAAACTTGGCCATGTAGAAGTCTGGGCTGGGTTAGATCGTGTTCTAAACTCGAGTTACAGAGCTAAAATAACGTATCCGGACGTGTAGATGATTCGAGTTAAAGCAAGCTTTATTTTCACTTATAGGAGGCAGCGAAACGAAAGGAATCAAAGAAAATTGTTGCAGCCTCGTGCAGGTTTTTGAAGTCATAGGGGCTCGATCGTAAAACAAAATTCGTCGAACGAGCGGGTATTCTATTTACCTGATAAAGTTAAATATTATCGCCCGCGCTACAAAAGAAAAAATCTATTATCCATTTGTTCCTATCTCCACCATTTACATACACCGTTTTTGCAACGGTAAAATTCCTTTGCAAATCATTTTTTAACGAAAACTACGAACAATGTTTTCCGCGTTACTCTGACGCGCTTTTAATTCGCCGTGCTTCATGCGGCTTTTGTCGCAGCCGCTAGCATTGAAATACGTGTCGCGGAAAGGTCGTAGTTGAAGCTGCGCAATAGTAAAGGAAAAAAGGCGCGATATCGGTTCATGTTGTAGGCGATTCGGCGTAAACGCGTGGGAGAGATACCCTGCAACGATTGCCGCGCTTTATTAACTAGCGTAGAGAAGTTGAAAGCGAGAGAAAATTTCAGTGACATCGATGAACACCCGGCGGTATGGAATACGGGTCACGCTTATCCCGGGCATCGATTGGAATTACTCGCACGAGATACGACCACGGATAAACGTTTCGAGGAACTTTTCCGTTGTTCCCAGCGTCGTCTCCTCCGATTTGCGAAATCTTTCGTACTTTTTCCGTCGATGTAACGAGCGTAGTTTCGGTCCAATTGGAACAAGGGTCAAAGAAAGGAAGCTTTTTGACTCTCGATGGCTCGCTAAATCGCGACCTAGCAAACAACGAATCAGCTTACGCGGAAATGCTGCATTTATGCATAAGAAGCGCGCAAGCCAATTTCTTCGAAGATAACTACGTTCAATTAGCATAGAATTAATATCGTAAGGTCGGAATTTTTTTCCTTTTTATATAAAATGAAAACTGGTATTTTTAACGAGACTTTTTACTCGAGCAGAAAGAACGAGATTGGTTGTTGGTTGAAGTAGCAATAACGATGTGACGAATATCATCATTCGTTCATTTCACTATTAATTTGGTGACGTTTTAACGACCAGGTATACCGGTTTCATGTTCTGTGCGAAACAATCAGATTGTGACGCGTATACGTGTGGGAAATGTTTAAAGATTCGGAAGATAAAAGAAGCGAGTAATAGAATTTAAGGATGCATAGAATTCACAGAATATGCAACGATATATAGGACATTCAAAGTATAATCTTCGTTAGGATATTTAAAAAGTACGACAAATATCTGTCCGGGTTTTAACACTTTAGTGTGACCGTAAAAATATAAATATTCGTATATCCACAATGTAAATATAAAAATTTCAAATAATATTTCTAAGTGATGTGGAATAATCGACGAGGAAGTAACAGTCGAAGACTGTTTGATGTACCCTTCTTGCGTGTCAGTATTGTTTCATAAAAATGAATTTAAAGGAAACTATTTGGAAATTGAGGTGGAAGATACCCTAAACTACGATAAAAAATACACACGTACACACTATTTATACATGCGTACTGAGAGTGTTCCAAGGATTAAATGTTAAACAGCTTTGAATATTAAAATGTTAAACAGCTTTGAATATTAAAACTATTTTAAAAATTAGAGGAAAATTAAGCCAGCTTACTGCTATTACTATTAGGACCGAGTATTAAGAACCAGATGTTACTAATCAGATGAATAATGAATGAACGAACAACGCAACGACAAGAACAAATTCTTTTTTTCGAATAAAGTCATCACACACGCGCGCGCTTGTACGTTCACCTGAAGTATATAATAATTTATTATATTAATTAATAAGCCTATATACTCTACAATGATATAATTAGTTAATCGTTGAGCGTGGTATCGCAGAAAATGCGTGGACGAAACGTGCAAGTGCATGTTTATGCTCGAACGAGAAACTAAGTTTATCGAATAATTGAAAATATTCCGCGAACCTATTCCATAGAATTACATAAAACGTGGCTTTAGACGTTATAAAATTCCTTCTTCTTCTCGTCTATTCGATTTAAACCCGACTTTTTCGCGCCTTCTTCTCGAACGACAGTAAATTAGAGTTGGAAATATTTAACGTCTCAAATAAATAAATAAATAAATCTAATCGAAATTCTGGATTGCATGATTGTGGGAATAATTTTCCCAAGTATTGAAAATTCAGGCAACATAAAGAGCTTAATACGTAAAGGTCGAAAGAATGATCGAAAAGTAAAATAGAATTACCTGTCTGTATTATTTATTCCCGAAACTAATGAACTAAATAGAAAGAGAATGAAGGTGAATTTCCTTTTGAAATTTTATCTCGCATGGGCAAATTACTCTATACTTTGTAGTACGTATACAGGAAATTCAATTTTCATTTAAATGCAGTGCACGTAACCTCTGGTCTATCGAAAGGAGAAACCTACCTGAAGAGTTCAATTCTGCCATGTGATATTTAGACTCATTCTTCTTTCATACATTTTTTCTATATTTCCATTTTAACCTCGTTTCTCCTTTCCCCGCTACCGATAATTTCGCGTTTCTGTCTCCTCCAATGTTCCATCTGTCCACGGGTGTGTACGGGTGTACGGGTGTCTCGTAGAATTTGAATTTCAATGCGCCGACAATGAGTTACCTACCTGCGGCTACTTCATCGTCCTATTCGAGAGAGTTTACGCAATAGGTAAATTTCGTTTGTTTCGATAAGTCGGTTAAATTAGAAGCGATGCATAATAAAATACGGGTAAAATGTTTCGGGCGAGAAAGACTCCGTGGAACAGCGATTAACCTTTCGCGATTGCATGTAGATTCGATGACGAACTCGAAGATTCTTTATATCGAATAACCTTTGAAGCCACCATCTATGTTTATTTGTTAAGATTCAGATTCAAGTGATCGACCATTTCTGATTTCAAAGAGATGGGGCTTGGCTTTCTTATTTAGAAGTTTTACATTCGATCTTATGTACGAAGGGAACGTGAATCTTTATATTACTGCAGGGAAAGCTTGAAAGTTGGGGAAAAGGTAATTTCGTATTCTACATTCACCTTTGTTCAATTCATTTCTATGTAAATCATTCCGCGACACAGATAATCGCAATAGAAAAGGACTGAAACTTCGATAAAAACGTCCCGACAATCCGATAAAAATTGTCTATGCAAAGATATTTAATGTTTTCCACGCCTTTCCTCGATCTAATGTTTGTTATCTAATTTTATATTCGTGCATTTATTCTTCAGACTCGACGAAAAGATTCGCGGACATATATACACGTGGTTTCACGAAATTCTCGGGAAACCGTCCAATTTTCCAATCGTCAGAAAGATTCAGTCATTGATATGAAAATTGGTTTTGTTCCGCTTTCGAAATTTTTCAATTCGTCGTACTCGGGTTTTTGAATCCGATTGGTCTGCCCCCAACAACCTTACGACGAATCGCTCGCTAGGAGACGCCTCCATAGATGTCGGTAGAATTCGTCCAAGTCAAAAATATCCGTGGATCGTCTACCCGCTGCGGAGCAAAACAGATTTCAAGAAAATTTTCTCCGCCCATTATCCAGCAGTGTTTCGTCTTAATGAACAGTTCAAAAGACTATTAATCAGAGGATACGCCGCACGAAATCCTTTTTACGATCCGTCTCACAGTTTGCTAACCGTCGCCAGTAACAAACTCCAATCTGTTCCACAATCAACTCTAATTTCAAGGCAATCGGTCGGATCGCACGGCTGGCGGACGTAAATCTCCACGCTAATTTCATTTTGGCATTCCAAATCGTATCTCGAAATGGAAATCACGTCCGAATACCCGGAAGATATAGTTCGCGGACCATCTTCGCGGGAAACATCGACTTTCTTTATTAATTCGTAATTGAGACTGATTTGTGTGGTTCGCGTGCTGTAATTCTCCGTATGTGCGTATAGCGCACGCGTGTGTGCGAGATACGTGACGGGGGAAAAAATGTGTGGGCGAATGGGAAAGACAGGGGTGGAAAAGAAATGTAGACGCCCAGTGGTTGCAAACAGTATCCGTACGTCGGTGTATTTACTGCTTCATCTACGTTGGCGGATAAGGTGAGGCAGCTTCAAATTGATACATCACGAATTTTATTAAGTTTTCTTCTTTCTAAAATTTGTTCAAAATCGTCGACGATAGTCGTCTATTCTGTGGCACGTACGTGCCGGTGGCTGTGAAATTGCAGCAAGTCGTATACGATGGAGGACGAGAGGAAGTTTAAAAAAAAAAAAAGGATAAAAGAAACGCGACAGTTTTAGAAAAAAAGAAAAGTTGTAATTGATAAGAAGAATTGGATTGCGAACAAGCTTGATACGGATGACTGTCTTCAACGTTGTTGGTGATGAAAGTCGCAATTAGTGCAGTTATCGTACACAGTTTTGTGAATTTTAAACTTCCCTTCGATCGCCGCTGTATCTCGTTTTTAGACGCGTTTCGACGTTCGACGTTCGGCGTTCGAGCGCGTTAAAAAGTATTTTTCCGACACGCAATAAAACGTTTCGTAAAATATACGATCTTCTAAAGTGAGATTTACGCGTCGTACAATTTTACGAGCAGTTTGTTCAAAAATGTGCCTCTTAAATGCTTAAATCACTTGCACTATTTTTAGAATTAATCGTATATTCTAGCTGCCGACTTACGATAATAAAAGATAATGGATTTTGTTGAAAAGACAAGTGAGAAACGAACAGATTTATTCTTTTTATATCGCATATATGTATTGTAATTTTGCACCATTACATTGTTACATTCTCATCTGCTTCGATAACGAAATTTTCTGTTCCGTACGCTTTAGAGGCTCCAAGATATTTCGTGGTTCGATGGAACGTAGAATATAGCAGATCCATCGTGTCTTTACATTTTATCTTTTATCACTGACCTCTCACCTGCATATAATGTGGATTATAACGTTATTTCAGCATCCGCCTTTTCAGCGAAAGGTGTAAAACGCAAAACTCCTCTTCGAGATCCATCGATGTTTCCATAAAACATTTTGTATGGGGTATTACCATACACGACACTTTAAGCTTTATAAACAACGTTTTCTCACTCAGTTACAGCATACGAGTTACGCCATTGCCAAATTTTAGGCCGACATTAATAAAATTACAAGATAAAACAGTCGTTTCGTTGCAATTTCATTCTACGTTATAACAGCCACACGTACTCCGTGTTTGACGAGTATACTCGTCACCGTTTACCTTTTGCGACACATTCTAGGCACACGCTTTCAAAGAGATCTGGAAGAGCTGATTAATCGTATCATAAATTCACTTATCACTCGCTTTTTATCGACCAATTATCACAATTTATTAATCACTGACAATTAGTCGGCTAAATGGTAACATGGACCGTTAGCATGGAAACGTAGAAGCATTTCAGCGTTCGCTGCGTACACGGGATTTATCGAGAAAAATACAAGTAGAGTAGAAATGCGTTTATTGAAACAAAACTTTAATTAACGCCCAATTAACGGAACGTTTGCTGGTATTATGCGAGCAAAGAGCGATACGTAGCGAGAAAAATTGGTAAGCTTCCATTATACGAACTCCAATTATATAAACTGTTCTCGTTTCCTGACAACTTTAGATAAATCGTCTTCCGCCATTTTTGTCGAACGCGGTTTAACATCCGCAGCGGTCTCTCTGAATCCCGTAAAAACTGTGAAATGAAAGAAACGCATTTTGATCGTTCGCCTGTGCAACAGAACGAACGTTTCTACGTCGCTTTTGTTATTAAATGGTTTCGTAGAAAGTATTACGTGTTTCGTAGTATAGAGCCTTTTAATACAGTGAAAATACGGTCAGTTGGAAAAATCTGCGTACATCTCTTGGATAGAAAAAATATTTTCTACGTAAAGACGCAGGCAGAGAGGCGTGTGCAGTTGTTTAAGCTGTAAGCTGTTTGATAAATGTATTTTTAATATCTTTCTCGATAAATCCTCGTACATAGAAATACTCCGAAATGCTTTCACGTTTCTCTGCTAACGATTGATATTACATTTAGCCGACTAAAAGATTATGACGCGTCAGAACGCCTAGCGTTGCAGCGCGTGAAGTAGATGCGACAGGAACACGTTTACGCGTATACGGTAATAACTTTTAGTTAAATATCAACGTTTTCCTGACTTATCGCTCGTACGCAGAGACGAGCTCTGTCACGAAGCTGATCCTCGCTTTAAATTCTTACGTACTTCGACGATATGATTATTTAACGGGGTGTCCTGAATTAGAATGTTCTAAAACAGCGTCTTTTTGTGATTTTTTTTAGAAGGGAAAGAAAGAAACGAAGTTATTGAATTTTGAGGTGTGGCTTTATATATATTTGACGAATACAACAAATTTTTTTTAATGTTAACAAAAGAATTATATCAGATTTCTAATCGTTTTCAGTCGGCGTGAAAGATTCACCTCGTAATTCTTGACTGAAACGGAAAAACTAGAAAGGATTAAATTATTATATATTTTTCTTCTCGATGAACTAAAACAGTTTGTCAAAAAGTTGATTTAAATAATTGTTATAGCAACTTGAAGTTTATTCTTTCTTCTTAAAAAACACATTTTTTTATTTTCCGCCTTTTTTTTTTAGTCCATCGAGAAGAAAAATATATAATAATTTAATCCTTTTTTGGTTCTTCGTTTCAGTGGAGGATCACGCCGATTGAAAAATGCAGCCCATGAAATAGGCTTAGAAATAATTTTACGCTGTTATAATTTTTCTTTTACTTTAAAAAGAAATTTTTTGTATTCGTTAAATATATATAAAAACATACCTCAAAATTCAATAACTTCGTTTCTTTCTTTTCCTTCTAAAAAAAAAATCACAAAAAGACGCTGTTTTAGAATTGATTAACTTGCGATTTATCGTATATTTCATCTGTTGAAGTAACTTCATGAAAAACTCTATATCTTTATTTATGTATATCCATGGCCTGGAGATTGCTATTACGCAGATATATTGCAAATAAGGAGCGGCGCATATTATCCTACCCTTGAATGTATATTATGTCCTGGGTTGCAAGGTCTAGGAACAAAGAAACTAATAAACAGATTTCTCTTTATGTTCCCTGTAGCCTCTAGCCAAAGCCAGAAGCTTACCTTTTTTGGTACTATTCTTTTGCCATAAATTTATGAACGTGCTCCCTATCCTTCCATTTTCTAGTAATACTAAAAGATTAAGGATCTGAATCAGTATTATATTATATTTATACCTTTATATTTATTTATACCTTTAATTTATACCTTATATTTATACCTTTAATCATTTCAGTATACTTTTCTATTACAAATTCATCCACTCGTTCTTCGATCAGTCAACGTCAAACTCAACATCATTCAAAACACGAATTAAACGACGAACGAGAAACGCCAGTTCTACGAAACATAGAAAAATAGAAACATTCCGATTTTTCTGATGAAACGTTATCGTTTCGAGTCAGGCGTTTCCGCTCGATGCGTAACATTTTTTACAATTGAAAGTGAAATTGTCGAGCATCGTTGAAAAAAAATTCTACGTCGCAGCATGTACGAGCAATTTCAGATAAACACAGTTTATATTTTAATCGATGAACGGAGGCTCGATCTCGAGAACGTTTGTCGAAATTAATATTTGTAATTGTGGATTTCGATAATCCAAGAATTAGCTTTTACCTGATAGAAAAGAACTTAGTGGTAAAATATTGTTTTGTCAAACGAGAGGCTGTCTTTAAGTTTCAATCATATCGGGTACTTCGATTTCTTTAGGTGACTTTGATATTAACCCTTTCCACTCCGAATTTTATTTCAATTTCGTTACCAGCAGCTCGCAACGCTTTTAAATTCAATTTGAAATTTACTTTAACTAAAAAAGAAGACAATTTAAATAAACAAAGGAAGAAACAAATTCATTTAAATACCAGTTTTATTCACACTATTGTCGTACCTTGTAATTTTTAAGTGTATGGTATATCTTGGAACAACTTCCAGGATGCAATCCTGGATTTTTTTTCGCGCGTTTCACAAAAAGGTGGGTCTGAAAGAATGTCTAGTGGGACTCGACAAAGGAGTTCCTGAGGTAAAAACTGATGTCGAGTCACACTCCACACAGGAATACAAAGGGTTAAATATGCCATGTATCGTTCGTGTACATACATAATTTTCTAATGTAATTTGATTAAATCCGCATGTTGCACGGTTGCACTTGATTGTCCGTGCGTTAAACCACCAAGATCAATTTACTGCCGGTATCGACATTAGTATTGACATTGCTAGTATTACGCTTGACGCTTTACGCCATCAAGATCATGAAAATCTATTTCGTCTATTTTTTCACATATGCCATGCAATTTCACTCCTTATCGATATATTTCAATTTAACTTTATTCCAACTTGATCGTGGTGTTTGAAATTAGAGAAAAACGTAAAATAATAAACAGAAAATAATTCTAGTAGTTTCTTACAGTAATTTTCTAAAACGATGCTACGCAATTGATAGAAATATATAAAATAACGCGTAGGGCAACTGCTGTATCATTTTACCGTGTTGCTGATTTTATCGATATAGACGTAAATTCGAAATATCAAATACCTTGACAGGATATTCGACCGGTGATCAAGCTCCTATAAACTCGATGGTATAAACTCTTGGTAAATTATATCGTAAGCATTAAGAATTTGCTATAAATCGTTCGTCGTGCCGTAAAACGTATCAGTTACAGAGCTGATAAAATTTTTCCATCGACGAACGAAATAGACACGCGAATATTTATTCACTTGACCGTGTAACGCTGGCAATTTGCAAGTCGTGCCAAATCCGCCGACACGGTTTTGCCTCTTTCTCGCCATAAAACGCACGTGTCAAGAGATTCGTGTGACAATCGATTGCGTTGCTCTTGCTTGGTGATGTTAATCGTAATTAGAAATATGTGCGCACGAATAAATTTGCAAATAAAGCCAAGAGCAGCTTGCAGCTTGCAATTTCCGTTCCGTCGGGCGATACTGCGCGAACAAATCAAAGAGGACAACAGAGTCTCATAAACAAGCGAATCTGCTAAACAAGATCTAAAATGTTAAAAACACGTCGCTGATGGCCACGAGTGGTTTACTGCATATCGATACTTTAAACTACGTTTCTAATTCGCGAGATGCGCGGGTTACTCGTGAGATAAACGAGATATAGTGGAAACTCATTGTCTAACTCGCTACAAGTTGCAAAGATGAAGCCACTGATCATTACTACGACGTCGTGCACTGTGCACATTGATTCGTTTGAAACGAGGTCTCTTTATTTTTAAGCGAACTCTATTTATTACCGAACCGAGGTTTTACCAATCTACGCAATTAAATTTTTGCGTTTGCACGCGAAAATTTTATCCGTCGCTCGACCCTTGACCCAGACTAGTAGTCGGCCAAACTCGCGTTTCCGCAGGGAGAGACTTACTCAAATTTCTCATCGACCGCTCAATCGACCCGTTTGTACCGTAACTACCCTTAGGTAACACGAAAACAGAGGTCCTTGCGCCCCGGAGTACCACAGCACAGCTATATGCCTGACGATATACGCGTTAATAAGCCACGACCCATGCGCATTCTTGAACCCGATAACAGGATAGTTGCGTTGATGCGTAACATTAACATTCGTCATTTTTTCGATCAATCTACTTTATCCAATTCTATGGGATTTACGTTGCAACTATGAAAAGAATTTGCGACTGTTTAGTCGGTATTTTTCTTCTTGCTATTTATTACTCTTCCACCTTTTTTTTCTTTTTGTACGTGAAGAAATCCTCATGAACACTCCGCTGCTGCTAATAATCGGTAACAGTAGAGTAGTGTCGGACTCTTACCGACTAAAATTTCACGATGATCATTCTACGCGTACGACAGGAGTGCTCCAGGAACCTCTCATGAATTGTCTTCAGTTGCACCCTTTTCCGTCGTCCTCTTGTTCGAGCCAATCCTAACAATTCTCCGACTGTTGAATTTGATGCTAGGGAGGGGGGCATTGCCCCTAGCGTTATCCCCTGTTTTAGTCGTGGGTCCGTTGGGACGGCGATGAAGCGGTTCTAGGGCCGCCTGAACGCCATCCCCCTGCATGCGTGATCCTACAAGGGTGAGAGTTCTTCTTTCTCTCCCTTTCTGCTCGCTCGCAAAAGAGGCGGACAGCCTCGTATTCCTATGGTTCGCTCTCAACATCGTTTCTAGAATCGCCGAGGGTGTGTCAATCTTTCACCTATGACGTGCCGCAGGGAGTAGCTGTGTAGCTCCCACGCCGGACAAAGCTCCAGCGCGTGCTGCGCCGTGTCCCTGCCCTCCCTGCTTTTTCAAATTCGCGATTTAAAATTTATATTAATTTATATTATATTTAACATTTTCGCGATTCAACGTTCAAATTGAAATCTTTTTCGTTCTTCATTAAGTTAAGATTACTAGAAAATAATCGTAAATGCTGCTTTATAATCATATAATTCAAGTTAGAAGTGTGCACATACCTTACTATTATATATAGAATGAGCAAATACTGTTTACTAATATCTTCTACACGTTTCAACGATATATTCTGGACGTTTTGCTTGCGACGAAATAACGAATGCGACTGGTTTGTTGAAATAAACGAAGCCTTGTTATAATGCGTCGCTATCAATTGCGCCACAGTGGCCTCCCCTGACCACCAATAAGATAAATGGTCCATTGGGGAAAAATGTTGTCTTACATCGTCATTTTATTATTATTTTGCCATTATATGCTTGGAACAATAAAAATATTCCCGTGGCGTGCTGAGTGAAACATGTGATTTCGGCGTGTCAGTCAAAGTGTTAAGGAAATTGAGCTACTTCGTAGTAATACGTCGAACTATTTTCTTTTAATTACACAACTTCCGTTTGTGTCTTGAAGTTTCGTAATAGACCTCCGTGGCCTGTCCGTGGTCCGTCGTGTTGATACGTCTTTTGCATATTCTCACACTGAGTTTCACATCTTGTACGTCTGTACGTTGTCAAAGTTTAGGCGCAGCGATAGTGCAAGTAGTTAGAGGTACGTTCGAAGGTGAAGTTCAAGTTTCAAGCTTCGAGCGTAGATGTTCAGTAGGAGAGACGCGAAGGTCGTTGGTTGAAAGAGTAGACCATGGACGTAAACCAAGGAGAAACGTAACTGAAATTCTGTGCTACCCAGGAGAGCGAGGATGATGAGAAGCGAATATAAAACAAACATATAGGTTGCTGGCAAACTCGAGGGAACAATAACTCGCCTCGTTCGCGTCAATGTCGCCATTGGTACGCGGTTATTCCGCTTTTTGATCCTCGAATTGAATTAACGCGAAATAGCAGCCGAAAGCCTTTGTGATTGACGTGACTTTGAATAACAGCGAACAACAAAAATTCGATGCGACGCTCGAGCGCGTGGCATTGGGAGCAGAGGACGCAAGTTCGTCAACAGCGGTGCAATTTAACAATTCGAATGTGGTGAAGTGCATGGAAACCTTTAATCCGAAAAATAGCAAAGAAATAACTGCTGTCCCTTGCATGATTCTCGAGCGGCGTCATCGACCGTCAGCTCTATCGATAGCGTCCGTCGCGAAACAACAGTTTGCGTATTGTTCGTTGATAAAATTGCCGAGTATCGATTATCGTTCAACCCGGCGCGGCAATCTTTGACCCGCGGCAGGCATTATTGTCCAATTATTGGAAGAATTCGAGAATCGACGCAGCTTCCTATTGGCTTTGTTCGAATTCACATCCAATTCGCGGAATTAATTGGATTCATTCCTTCAAACGTATCTTCATTTACCTTCGATGTGCGAACGAGTTTCGCAACGTGATGGAACGTACCTTGTGCTACTTCGTTTACCCCAACAGACACAAAACAGAACGATTCTATCGATCAACGAGGATGAGGTGCCTTTATTTCTTTTTTTTTTTTCCTCCTCGGTTTGAGCAGAATAAAAACAGTGCGCGTTGAGTGCGTTTTGGCACTCGGTTCGGGGATCGGCAATCCATTAACGCTTCTCTGGCTCGTGTTGTTGCAGTTGTTTGCGATTCAAAGTGATTCGAGTTATCAAGCGACGTATAGTTTGGCGGCGTAGCCTGTACAGCTCTTAACGTACCAAGCTAAGAGTTCTCGTAGAAATCACCTCGAGTGCCAAGAAACAAGTTTTTTCGCCAGCAGGAGAAAACTTGATGTAGTTCAGCCTTAACATAACATCCAGATTCACGAACGAGGGAAGCGTACGGGTAGAGAGGCGTGTGTGTGTGTCGGCTGTTACTTGCAAAGGAAATTCTATTCGTCGAGATCGATGGCATAGACGAAAGCTAAGAAACGATCGACCAATGTTTATTGAAATTTATATTCTTTTTTCAGAGAAACGACGTTGCGACACAATCTTCCAGTGTTAGTGGTAGCTTATTCGGTAAGTGAAATCACAGTTAAATTTCATAATACGGTATTTTTATCGGTACGTAGAACGTTCTCCGGTAAAACATCAAAATTATTCAATTTTGCAATTTACAATGTTTTCTTCGCGCAAGTACCCTTCAAGTAAATTTATTAATTTACTGCAGAGATTATTCGCGTGTTTTTATTCTTCGAAAGAATTGCAAATTAAGCGTCTAACGCAATTTTACGTCGTGCATATTTATGCGCAACTGTGATACGAATTCAGAGGTTCGATAAGGAAAAAAAAGAAAAATGAAAAAATAATGTGTATTCTGTGCAACCACGGAGAAAGGAATATCCGTTGAACAACCAGTTTGTGAAATATCGATTGAATTTTTTACCGAATAACTTGCTGAAAATAACGTCAATTGTTTTAAAATTAATAAAATTTGTATTCCATGCAAAGATATTAAACCGATAGAAATGCTGATTTTATCTTGACGTTTTCCATTATTTTCAAAACAATTTTCTCAACATTTGTAGCCTGACCTTTTACGGTACACAGTTTAACCTTTATACGGTAACGCACTGTCGTAGAACGTATTTCGCGTCGTATAAGAAACAACAGAGAATAGATTTTCTGTTCGAAAACAATGAAAGAGATTTAATAAAAACAGTTTTATTATCGTGCAGGTACGAGAGACTTTTATCGTGAAAGCTATTTCACGAACATATTTACCATGGTGTACAAAACGGTGGAAAATTCAGGAGATAATTTTCACGAAAAAGAGATATATCACGTAGAAACGTATCATCGAGAAATATATATTAATTATCGTTTGTTCTAATAAATAATTAATAATTCAATTACGATACGCTTATGGTCGATTACAACTCATTCGAATACCTCGTAATGATTTAAACGAAGACGTTTAAAAGACATGCATTGCTCCTTCTATCAGCTCGACCATCGTTAAGATTCTCTGAAAAAGATCATTCCGCGAGTATAAAAAATTACCTTAAGTAATTTAAGGTTAAGTCCACACCGTTCATCAAGTCCGTTATGAAGTTCATCCTCCGAGGAAATGTTTAAGACAGGGGACCGAGGCAAAGCGTTCGATGAAAGGGCAATTAAAGCGAACGCGTCCAATGAAAACATATCAAATCGAATTCGTTGTTAACTAATTTCTCGAATTATCGAAAAACATCGCTTTAATTGATTTTCGAACGAAATACATCGGTTCGAGGGTTTCAGGGTTTCAATTAGACTGCCGATGTTTATATATTTATGGAAATTCGCGTAGCATGAAAAAAAAAAATATATATATATATATATGTCGGAGATGTAGAGACATCGAGCCTTTCTTTTGGAAGATTTCTCAATACTTGGGCTCGGGGTGACATAACTGGTCGCCGAACGTAGCCACGGTCACGGGATGAACGAAATGTTTTACAAAGGAGGTTCCAGTGTTAAGGGATACGCTGTATAAACAATCAAGTCTTGATCAGGAGCAATGCTGGTTTATGTGGAACTGCCTAGTTACGGCGCTTCGGAATTTGTTGATATTCCCGATCGATATGTATTTGATATATGTAACTGTATCTGTCTTTTATTTTGCAATCTCCTTGGAGAGTTTACTGTCATCGTCTTGGAGTCAGTCTTAGAGAAACCCTGTGCCTGAGTGAACGTGTCAGTGAGCTATCAAAAAATATTAAAACGTACAGAAAGTTTCCCGTTGACCGTGGATTCGTTACAGAACCCAAGAATATTATTAAAAGCATTTGTTTACTTATTGTTTGTTATCTTAGTTAACCGTTAAACTAATTGTTTATCAAACTTTGTAAAGAAATATAATTTTATGTAAATACAACCTTTATTGAACATCATGATGGCAAATGCTAACGAAGAATCGTCTCGCGCTCGAAATCCAAACGACAATTCGACATATATATACGCGAAACGTGAGAAGCGGAAAACACATTGTAGAATTGGGCAATATCAATAGTGGACGAAACAAATTTTAATTTGGCTCGCATATTTTTATGGAAATTCGTAATTCCATCGACCCGAAATGTTATTAAAAAATATTTTTTATCGCTTCGATGAAGGTACGAATGAATTTACGCGTGAACACCAGCGATCTAGTTATCACGCAGTTGTAAGTTAGTTATGCTCTTAACGGGACCCAGAACTTGGCAGATTTGTCATCTATTTTAAAAAACCTTCCATCGTTCGATTTGATAGGCTGTTTCCCTTTTTGATCTGGTATTAAAATATTCCCTTTGCTCAGCCTGGAAGAGATCTCCAAGTCACGGAAATAAAACGATAAAAGAAAAACAGAGCGCAGATAAAATTTTCCACGAAACGTTGGACATGTCTTATGCCGTTAAAATTACTGAACCTGCTCGAACGAGCTGAATAGCTTTTTTCGCAGCTGTACGACAAGTTGCACATCGTTGCACGCCATTTGTCGCGATTAGCTGCCGCCGACTAATGCGGAGAATTTCGTACAAGTCGTTGACTCGCTGCTAATTAAGAAGGCAAAGTTGCCGAGTAAGACGTCCGAATTATCTCCCTTTCTTTTTTCCCTTTGTCTATCCAAACGAAACTGACAGTATCAAAAATGAACGTTTTGGCGGCGAATAAAAAAGCTGAAACTGCGTTCCTACTAACGCGATTCTTGTCGTGATAACAAAACGCAATTACTATGCACGCCGATTTATTTAATTTTGCTTCTCGTTGGAATTTCTGAGAGAAATTTTTAGTGATAGTGAAAGTAGCGCAGGATGACAGCTAAAACAACTTAAGGCAACTTCGACGAGTTAAAAAAGGGCAGAAGTTTATTCTACGTCGAAGATAATACCGAGCTTAAGCGGGCTTTGTCGCGATATCGTTTCACGTCAAAATATTTTTCTCAATAACGTCAAAGTCTTACGTTCGTTTTTAAAATCCTACAATTTCGATTTTCTTAACGTCTCGGAAGATCGCAGAGGAGAAAAAGCGCAACAAGAATATTTTCATTGACCTTTCCGCTTTGTGACCACCTTGTAATTAAACGGAAAGATTTTAATACTCCATTTATTCCATTCCTAGGATTCCTGAATTCCATTCATAGGAAATTCGAAATGGAACACGAAAAAATATATAAAATATATAAAGTAGCGTTTTCTACAGCAATTGGTTGGTAAGGCAATTTTCAACCGAGATTCTACCTTTTTACATTCTCCAAAATATGGATCCGCGGTTTAATTAGAATTTATTGGGAAGAATATGCAGAAACACGATGCAAGGACGAGATACAAGTTACGAGAGGATTTGCGAGTAACTTACGAGTAGCTTAGCAGCTACGTGAAATTTCAATCTGTGAAATTTCAACTTAGTAAATCTTCTACACGAGGAATAGCGAGAGACAGGAATTTTGCGGAATTGGTCTTGTCGAACTTGGATTCGGCTTGGATTATTCGATAGAAAGAGTGACGATCTGTCGTGTGTAGCGGAAAAGCGTGTGAAGCTTTTCACAGAATCGTCGCAAAGGGAAACGATTATCGCGTGAATCGCTACTCCGAGATATCGAAAGCTGCATCAGACCTGTTTCGAAGAAAAAGAATTTAACATACCGTGTCCCTTATCGATCCGGAGCTTTCACGGGCATTTATCCGCCAACAAGAGAAAGCTTTCGCTTTCGATATTTCTATCGGGCGCGGTGTGCGTTGTCCTGGAAAACGGCCACGAGTTTAAAGCGTCGTTGAAAGGCGTATTCGCAAGAATTGTAAAGATCAGATCGCAAGCCGAAGGCAACGGGAATTCGATGCTGACAAATGATGTTCACCGTAATATCGTAACACGACGTATTGTACGGGATATCGACGACGTTGTGTTCGCTACCGATGTCTTCCACTTAGCTGTAATTAAATAAAAGCGAGGATGATCTGAAAGATCAACGACGACAGTCAGTGGCTCGTTCTTCAACGTTACAAGTTCTTGCGATTATCGTTCATTTTCAAAAAACGAGATGCATTGAACAGTCGTCGCGTACGTTTTCTCTGCGTTTATGAGAAATTCGAAAACGAGTACACAGAGTGTACGAAATAATGCAGAAGCGTATAAAATATTCAAAACAGATATAAGCAAATTTTCTACTTACAAGACAAGTTTCGAAAGATTATGAAACTTCCGAGACGCGTACAGGACATTCTTTCGCTGTCCAAAGTTGCTCTAAGGGGATGAAATTCACCTCCGAGAATCGGCCTACTTTCCGATTTTCCGTTATAGCTTTCAAGCCACAAGTATACATAGAAAGAAACTTTTCGGACGAGAGTTACATCTTTCGATCAGCGCCTATCGTTCGATAAAAGTATCCGTCAATGTTACAGCAATAGCGGGAAATTGTCAGAGGTAGATTTCACTCTCCGAGGGTGAATTGTGGCAGAAAATAAAAATTGCGCCATACGCATCCACGTATTGTCTGCGTGCAATTTCAAAGTTCCACAATTTGTTGAATTTACGCGTTGACGTGTGCCTGGTTAATGAAGCGCGTTTTTATTTATTTTCGTTGGAATATGTATATCGTAGTACCTGTTGCTTGTAACACCAGCAGGTTGTCCCCTAATCGTCTTTGTTTTACAAACATATCTTTTACGACAACGCATCTTTATACAAACACGAAAATTCAGTCAAACAATGCGATCTTCATCTTAATAGGACAAAATGGATCGTACGTAATTCGATAAAATAATAGAAAACAGAAAAATGTTGCGCGTCTATGATTTCCTTATAGAACGAAAGAAACTTTTGCCACGATCTAATATAATATTTAACAAATAACGGCAACTTCCGGTTCAAGTGTCTCTCTTAATTATTTTCGTGGAAATATGAGCGCGCAATAAATATTCACAGTCTAGTTAGACACAGTACTGTGAGAAGAAAGTAATAGAATTTTTATCACTATAAATAATAGATGCATATCCTTTATCACTGGTGGCATCCTAAATCATGCTAGTGGCTTTTGTCGTGTGACACAGCCTGGATATTTCTCTTCGGTTATTATCTGTTAGTCTGTATGTCCGGAGCAAGCTACATATATAAATGTACGTACATATATACATACATACATACATACATACATAGTATATAGCAACGACAGGAAAAAGACTCGCAGCGATTAATTTTCGTTTGTCTGCTTGTTCGACTGCATTTTCCGTGGTAGTTCGATGTGATTAGGATAGCTCGTTACATGGTCGAAACATTGTTGAAACTGCTATATGACCATGATATTACACAATGAGTGTGTAAAGATGAGAGAAAAGAGAGCGCGATAGGGAGAAATTTTGGATCTTTGTTTTGGTCTCAAAATGGATCTTTGTTGAAACGACCTTTTTCGTTTAAATAATATGTAAGTTTTTTATTTATTTAAAGATAGCTACGCATCTTTCCATTTACGTAAATCGATCTCTTCCATCTTCGTGAGTTAGATCTGTCGAAAGTTTTTTCGCTTTCTCGAGTTGGCAAGTTGGAAAAAAAAAAGAATCCCTGACATCGCGACGCGAAAGAATGATCGATTTGCCATAGAATGGTCATGTACAGTGAACGGCAATACTATCGCAACATCCTTCGCAATTGAATAATTTCTTCGTAAGGTCAGACCAAACGACTTGAGTTTTTGCGATGAACAAGGTAGAGGTTTATTTTTCAAGCTTTCTTTATCTGGGTTTAGAGCAACGGAAATTGGGACATCTTTCGAAGATTCGCACACGTACAGAACGTTAAAAAAATAATTTATTCCGAAATCTTTCAACTTTCGATTCGCCTTTCATCTCTTCGATTCGCCATCTGAACAAATATTTTGAAAAATTCAAATCAATTTATATGCTCGTCCTTGCTTCTTTCATAACACGGATTACTATCATTTTGAATGAACATGTGTGTAAATTTCGAGCTATCGCGGGGAGACGCGGTCGTTAGAATACGCGTCAACGAGAGTCGTAAATTCCCGTTACGATTAGAATAATCGACACCACGAATAGTTCGATCCCCGTATTTCGGTTAGGATAATCGGGGTGGTTGATGCGGTATAACACTGAGAGTCACAGAATTATAATAATGTATATTTCCAACAATTAGTCTACACGATTGAAAAGAGATAAACAATTAACAACTTTATCGCACGCAGATAATGTAGATGTATACAATATAGAGCAAGGCTCTTACAATTGAACTTAGTCTCTTGGTGGACGTAGCACGATATGATACTTAATAGAATAAGCGAATGTTTGGCAATGTCGCGGATCGACTTGAATTGGTGTTCTGTTCAGAGTTAGACGTTAGGCGTTAGAATTTTGACTAATTGGTCGCTCTTGCGTTGAGATGGAAGAAAGTTCAGTGTGGGTGTGCCCTTTTGCATGACGAACGCGGATTCGTTGTTCACACTTTTCGTTAAGAAAAGTGAGGGTAATGATCCGCGATGTCGATTGGTTATGCCCTACGCTGATGCTTGAAGGGATGGGTAGAAGGCCTCCTACCATCGTGGTTGATAGGAGACCTTGTTCATGGAAAAACCTGATTGATTTATTAGCTAGCTATTCGATTCTTCCCGATGGGTGCGTGTTTGCTTTCTCCGTATTTTTTCAGCGCGCCTGATAAACCCAAGGACCTCTCTAAAAACCAGATGTGCTTCGACAAATATTTTTTGGCTTAAGAAATTCTTCAGGACAAAGGGGTTGACTGAAGACGCCTGTTGATACAATACAGTGACAGCGAAAAAATATATTGGGTCCTTAGGTTTATTGAGGGTCGGAGTGACGTTACGCAGGCCGCTGGCTGTCCGGTCGCGAGGGCTGGCATGCAGATGTTTAGGCGACGTAACAATGTGCTTTTTTCGTGATTCGAATTAAAAGAATTAAACAAATCGGAACGTTGTTTTCCTTGTTGTAGCAATTGTACCTTGTGTAACATTTTTATTGCGCTCGTAATTCACGATACTTAGGCTGCAACATACCGAAGCTCCTCTCATACTTGTATCGCATTAGGGGCAAATGTTACATGGTTGCAGAACCGTACAAGCAATATGCTGGAGACAAAGTGGGGTGGGATTTTATGTACCAAGTTAATGCTACATTCCGTTCTCGTTTTTGCCGGTGTGGAGACGCGGATAGCGTTTATTATGCTCGCATTTAGGTATTCCGTGGCTGCTTCGATTTCATCATTGGTTTTTAGTGAGGATGAGGCTGAAGTTGTGTGGGTAAAGACTTCTCTAAAGAGCTGCCAGTTGGTGTGTTGGTTATGAATGGAGCCATTAGGTGTATTCTCGATGATAGTTGAACTGACTGTTACTATCACGGGGGAATGATCAGAGGAGAGATCAGCCGAGGAATTGATTTGGACGTGTCTTGACGAGATATTTTTAGTTATGAAGAAATCAAGGAGATCGGGTATTTTGTTTGTGTCGGTGGGCCAGTGTGTGGGTTCGTATGTGGTAAGGTAGTTGAGGTTGTTGGTTATTATGCTGTTGAGGAGGTTTTTGCCTCTTACTGTAACCAGTCTGCTACCCCATTGGGTGTGTTTAGCGTTGTAGTCTCCTCCGGCTATGTATCTGTTGCCCAGGGTGTCCAGGAAGTGGTCAAAGTCTTCTTTGGCGATGGAGTGTCTGGGAGGGCAGTATACAGCTGAAGTGGTGATTGTACCATGACAGTCTTCTATTGCTACGTTTGTTGCTTGGAGGTAGTCTTTCTGGAATGGTTGAAGTTCGTAGTGCTTGATGTTTGATTTGATTATGATTTCGGTGCCGCCGTGGGCCTTTCCGCTGGGGTGTTGGGTGTGGTAGAAGTTGTAGACGTGTATTTTGAGGTAGTTTTTGTCGGTGAAGTGGGTTTCGCATATGAGCATCACATCGATTTGCTGTTGTTTTAAGAATAGTTCTAGTTCAGATTTGTGCTGAGCTAGACCGTTGGCGTTCCACAGAGCTATTCGCATTGGTTTTATTTTGCCTCTGTGCGTATGAATTTGTCCATGAAGAGTGTGAGTAGTGACAGCAAGTTGTTAATTTGCTCAGTTTGCTTCTCGATAAGTTTTTCGAGTCTGGTAAAGTTGTCTGTGCTTTGTGGGGTGGGAATTCTATTTTCTGTGTGTACACTGTGTGTTTTCGAGTTGTTTACGTTTCCTTGCGTTGCCTGCGCATAGGATACTGTTGGTGTGGTGAGTTTTTGGGGTTTAGGTTCTTGTATGGTTATGTCCTTGGGTCTCAGTTTTGGATACTTTATATTATGTAGTGTTTTGTAGGCTGAGCATCCTTTGTAGTTCGCAGGATGCTCTCCTTGACAGTGGATACACTTGGCGGGGGTTTCCGGGGATTTAGTGCATTGGTCAGTGCGGTGATTACCTGCACATTTTACGCACCGGAAGTTGTGATTGCAGTATTTCTGCGTGTGGCCGTACCTTTGGCACCTTTTGCATTGTATTATTTCTTTCTTTACAAGAGGTGGCTCGAACTTAACTATGGAGTTCATCAGCCGATTGATGTTGTAGATTTCTTTGTTGTTTGTTTTTTGTTTTAAGTCTATAAAAAATAAGGATAGTGGGTTTTTTGTGATTCTATGCCTAATGTTGCTGATGTTAGTTACTTCGTGGCCGTGATTTAACAGTTCGCACTTTAGTTCGTCTAGATCGACTGAGTGGTGGATGTTGCGTAGCACCACTCGAAATGGTCTTTCTTGTTTGAGCTGGTATGTGTGGAATTTAGCGTTTAACGTTTTTAATAGCTTGGTTAACTTTCTATAGGCGTTTGGGTGGGTCGGCAGTATTTTCACGTGGTTGTTGTTAATCTTTAACTTGTAGTCCTCTTTGCTGATGTCTTTTTCGATAGTCTTAATCATTGACTGTATGTCGATTACGTCGTTAATGAATATCGGTGGGAGAGGGGGAATTCTTTGAGTATGGAGATTATTTACCTTTTCGGTTGTAATCATGGAGTCTTCCGTGGACTCCAGTATTGAAAATCTATTGTAGGTGGTCACCTGGCTGGCTGATGGTTTAGTTTGACTCTTGTTTACATTTGTCTTGGTTGGTTCGAGCTTTCGTTTTTTCGTGTGATGGTCGTTTACCAGGATAGATGTGTTGCCCTCTTGCCACGGGGGAGGAAAAATGGCGGTGTTATAATTTAGCTCCGGGGAGCCTGTTGGGAATGATAGAGCCATCATCGAGCTAGTTAATTCAGTGTGAAAGAACTAATCGAGAGGCTGTTAACCCCTGGCTAGGTTAGTTGGATTCGCTTTCGACAGATGGGCGTCACGTGGAGTTTTGTGAACTTCACAGGGCACTGGACACACGTCTGCACGTCTCGGCACTCAGCAGCAACTGGATGCTCACGTGCTGCTTTGTGAACATTGCCGGGCACTGGACACACGTCTGCACGCCTCGGCACTCACGAACGAACTGGATAATGTATGTGATAATGTATTTTTAGTGTATCCTGTTAGCTTAACAAAACATAACTTTGTTCAACGTTTGCATAATATATTTAAAGAAAAAGATTCGTACTTCTCCGGGCATTTTAGTGTTTTTCTTCCTTCCCATCCGATGTTCCTGCTATTTCATTTTCTGATGTGAGCGCCTCCAGTGAATTTATTTGTTTGGGTTTCTTCTGGGGGTTTCTGTCTCTATTTCTACATAATTCCACTGGGTGGAATCGGCCCGGGAAGTTCAGTGCTTCACAGATTGTGCACGGTTTTTTTTTTGAATGGTGGATTTACCTTTCTAACCATGTCTATCTTTCTTTCTTGTGTTTCTTTCCTTTTTCTCCAGTCTTCATATTGTCCCAAAATTCCTATTAGGTCATTTGTTGTCTGTATATTATCGCTTTCGATTTTGTCTTGGACTTCGATAGGTAATCCAATGACAATCAGGTGTATCCTCACCTCTTCATCCATTTCCCTTTTTACTTCCAATATTAGTCGTTCTTTCTCTATTGCATATTCTACGAACGAACCTGAAAGGTATTTAAAGTTGTAAGCATATCGTATTGCAGGCCAACCTTTATTCTTAAAGGCTTTGAGAAATGCTTCTTTCCAATCTTCCCAGTTGTGTCCTCCAGCTTTCAGTAGATTTGTTTGGTACCACCTTTTTGCTGTTTTTCCTAGGTACTTTCTCAAACCTTTGACTTTTCCTCATCGCTTTTTATTTTGTATTTTTTGCATTCCTCTTCATACTCTGATATCCAGTTTGTGGCTTTCTGAGTTCCTTCTAATCGTTCTATATTGTTGTTTGTTTCAACTATTTCCCTCTTATCTCGTCTTTAAAGGGTCTCTAGAAGTTTTTCCATTTTCACTCGATTCCGGTTTCACACTCGATTTTGCACTAGCGACTGGGTTACTCGCGCACGATGGTCGTAAGTTCTAGCACTGTTATAATCGGCACTGATCCCACTTCTGATGTCGGGTTGGCGTTACGATTAGAGTTAGGGTTAAGGGCGTAAACGAATCCCTATTGACACTAGACGTGATCACTATGCAATAGAGGAGATATTTACTAGTGCAAACATGACCATGTTGGAATTGGACAAGTAATCGCGATAATTTGATACTCGAGAAGCTAATGACAATGATCTTAGGCTCAATAACGAATCCACGGTCAACGGGATGACGAACTCTACTCTTCTTTAGCGTCTAAGTTGTACTCAATGTTAATGCATGGGGCCATCACTATGTATCCGAGAGTTACTTGAATCGTCGCCGAGATCGTACCGGATAGTAACTCTCCGTCTCGACGATGCCGTCGAGGAAAACTATAATGGGTGGGTCTAAGGACATGAGATCCTCGGATTCGTCAAAGAAAGCTTTCGTTCCAAAGGTGAGGGAAATTAGCGCTGTTGCTAATTGGTCGATCTCCATATCGGCGTTTTGAAAGAGATGCTGGCCGCCCTTGAGGGGAGGTTGTTGACGGGGGCATCGTTCGTGGAAGATAGGCTTCTCCTATCGTCCCGTAGTTGCAACAAGGACTGTTTGTCTAAATGAAGAACTTTGCTTGACTAAATCTTAAGATTTATTGCGGGTCCTCAAGTTAGCTAAACATACTGCGGAGGTATATTGACATCTGGAGATCATCTTACCCGAAGGATAGGATCTGCGTGTGGCGAGCCACGGAACAGAAACCTTTGAAATATTTACTGCCACGTGTCGCTACGGCTATTTCTTTAAAGGAGAGGTATAGAGTTACTCTGTGCCTTTGTTAGATAAAACGTTCATCCCTTGACCGCGGCTACGTTCGGCGACTGGTTGTCGCCTCGAGCCCAAGCTCACTATCATAAACCTCGAACAATCGGAGCAACATTTGTTTAATCTAAATTACGACATTACGGTATTCCAAGAATCCAAGGAGAGGTTCCGGTGTTTTTCCATCTCCGACACGGCCATTCTGACTATCACACGTCCTCGGGTGCAACTACAAGATTGAGTCTTTCTAACATTAGGTTCGGTACAATTAGCATGTCTACAATTTAACTTAATGTCTAAATAAGCTGAGGGTCCAGTGTAACAACAAAATTTTGTTCGGAGGTTTGACAACAAAAGGAATAGAAGAGCACATGAATTAGTAACGTTGTAATTAGTATTGGAAGTGCTAGTTGCATCCTGTGGGTTATCAGTCGGGTCATAACGGCGAAATGGACCAGTCTCGATTTCGCACCCCAATGGATCTCGTTTTTCTAGATCGCACGACCGCACCAAACTTCGTAACACTATAGCTCATGGTGCGCGTGAACACATCACTTGCCCCTTAGTCGAGCTTCATAACACTATAGCTCATGGTGCGCGTGAACACATCACTTGCCCCTTTACCAAGCTTCATAACTCTATAACTCATGGTGCGCGTGAACACATCACTTGCCCATTTACCAAGCTTCATAACTCTATAGCTCATGGTGCGCGTGAACACATTACTTGCCCATTTACCAAGCTTCATAACGTACTCCGTAAGGTGCTACGGTCTTTGTGCTAAGGATCTTCCGAGATCGAGGTGCTCATGTCGTCGTGGTCACTGTTATTGCCGTCACTACCGACGTCCAACTCAGCGGGAACGCGACTGTCCGGCATTTTTCTTAATCTGTCGTGACTGTCTTTATACGATCGTTTGCCGTCTAGCGTTTTTAAAATATATCTATCTCCTTCCAAAATCTCGGTTATTACGAATGGACCCTTGAATTTTGGCTCTAGCTTGGTTTGGTTTCTTTTCTCATTTTTGCGTAGTACGAAATCGCCGAGGTTAAACCTAACCACTTTAGCTTTGTTTCTATCAAATCTTTCTTTGTTGTACTGGGCTTTACTCTCTATGTTCTATACAGCCTGCTGTCTTACATCAGGGATATCGACTTCCTTTTCTTCGATATTGTCGGGTAGTAATAGGTCGTACGGTCTCGCTGTTCTACCGATTAGTAGTTGTAAAGGGCTCGAATTAGTCACGCGGTTGGTGGTGCAGTTCAACGCTAGCTGTATTTCCCCAATCGCGTCTTGCCACGGCCGCCCGGTCGTTTCTACTGTCGTGAACGTATTTTCAATGTACGCATAACACGCTCTACCTGTCTATTGGCTCTATCATCGGTCGCTGTCGGGTGAACTTTAATTCGTTTGCTTTCGCAGAATTCTCGAAATTCATTACCCTTAGAATATCTTTCCTGATCTGCTATTATCCGGCAGGGACTTCCGAATAAAATATAGCGGGTTTAAGCGCTTTAATGGTGTTACGGAAATCTATCTTACGAGTACGATGCAGGTATACGAATTTAGTGAACACATCGATCAAAACAATGACGTACTCCTTTGAATCGCTTTTACCACTCAACTTGCCTGTTATGTCCATGTGGACCGTATGCCAGGGTATGCTGGTCTTAGGTATAGGATGTAGTTCGGCTTGTATCTTACCTGAACTAGCTTTCGAAACTTGACAAGCATGACAGTTCTCAATGAATCGGCGAACGTACTTCGCCATCCCTTCGAACCAGTAATACTCGTACAGTCTCTCGAGCGTTTTCTCCCAACCTAAGTGCATAATTGACTGGTGCACATAGTTAATAACAGACTATCTAAAACCTCTTAGGACTATAGGTAAACAGAGAGTCCTGCCTTTTCTTTGTATCCTACGGTAAAGAGTACCGGACCGTAATTCGTATGTATTCGCGATGTCTTCCGCGAGCTCATCGTTTTGCAATTTCTTGACGATTCCCAAGGTTTGAGAATCACGACGTTGTTCGGCTAATCGCCAGTATTCCGATATTTCGGCCAGATTGATTTCTTTCTCCGCAACTTTATCAATTTTACGGTGGTCTAAATCTACGGGGTTTCGCGAGAAGAAATCTACGTGGGCTGTCCGTTTACTCTCCAGATACATAATGTCAAAAAACAAAAGTCTGCAAGTAGGCCCATCACCGATGGTCCCTGTCATTTAAATGTACTTTGTTACTCGACGCTTTCGACGAGTCGCAATCCGTGACGACAAGAAATTCCCGTCCATGTAGATAGTGACGGAAACGCTCGACTGCGTTTACGACTGCTAACGTCTCTAGTTCGTAGGAATTATACCTAGATTCTGCGAGGGTAGTTCTTTTACTGTAATACTCTATTACTTTGCCTTTATCTTCGACTTGATGCGTCAAAATCGCCCCGTAACTCTCTCCGAGCTAGCGTCAGTATGTAGTTCTATCGGGTAATTGGGGTCGAATATCATTAACACCGGCGCGTCGGTCAGGGCGGAAACTGCCTGTTGTCTTATTTTCTCGTGCCTATCTGTCCAAGTTATATTTCTGTTATTTGAGATGAGCGCATACAGGGGTTTCATTACCTGTGAGAATTTAGGGATGAACTTTCGGAAGTACGAAGCTAACCCTATGAACTGCCTGAACTGTGTGACGGCTGTTGGCACAGGAAAAAGCTTAAGGTGTGTATTTTACCCGGGTTCGGACGAACTTCTTCGTTATGAATTACATATCTCAAACAGAGCACCGATGTCTTTAGAAAAGAACAGTTCGCAATGTTAACAGAGAATCCTGCTTTTACGAGGGTATCTAATACGGTGTTCAATCTTCCTAAAGCTTGATCTATTAAGTCGGCAATAATTAGAACGTTATCGAAATAAATAACAACGTACGAATGAGCGAGGTCGCCTAGGGCCTTGCGAATGGCCCTCCGAAAGACGGACGGCGCAATTTTTCAGTTCAAACGGCATCGTTATCTACTCATATTGTCTGTCGGGAGTAACGAACGCTGTATACTCCGCTGAATTAGGATAAGCAGGAATTTGGTGAAACCCGCTGGCCATATCCAGGCTAATAAAATATCTCGCCTCTTGCAATCTCGCGACTTGATCCGCAATAAGGAGTAAAGGGTACCGATCCGCGACGGTACTTTGATTTAGTTCTCGGGGATCCACTCATAATCTATCTGAGCCGTGTTCTTCTTCACGAGTTACGTAGGGCTCGCGAGTGGCGAATTACTAGGCCTTATGATCTTTGCTTTAATTAAAACGCTTATTTTCTCACGTACCGCTCTTCGGTCCTCCTCGCTAAATCTATAAGGACTTCCTCGTACGGTGATGTTAGGATCAATTAATCGTATTCTAACCGGCCTGTATTTACGCGAATACGTAGGGAATCCGTAACGAATGAATCTTTGAATTTGTCGAGAAGAGAAATTGATCGACTTTTATTATTACCATGTACATCAATGTCAGCTTCATTAACGACGATCTCGTTTGCAGTGGTTTCCTTACAGGCATTAATTATTTTTGTTTTACACATAGCGAGGCTATTTTGTGTAATGTTACGTCAAAACCCAGACTTAGAGTTCCACAACTAACCGCGATATCATATTTTAGATAACTATCAGCAAGGACATGAGAAATTATCTTCGATGTAAAAATCATTAATACACACGATGAACAAATGGGAGGCGTATGTTTAATACAAGTATTTCCTGCTCCTCGCATTACTAATATGTCAGTCATTCTTTTGCCAGAAATCTCGAGGTCACGGACTCTTTAATTAGTGAACGCTCGGCTCCCGAATCGGAGTAAAAATGGAAACGACTCACCCAGATGACTTGATCTACCCGATGATGCTTCCAGTACGTAGAAGTCGACTCGCCACTCGTTATCGAAATTATGGTTTTCTTTCATAATCAGGTTAACAGTTACGGCCCGTGCAGCGGGGTCGGAACGTGCGATTTTAAGGGTTAAAACGTGGTAGCGAAAACTTGTTAGGTTTCACACTCGATTTTGCACTAGCGACTGGGTTACTCGCGCACGATGGTCGTAAGTTCTAGCACTGTTATAATCGGCACTGATCCCACTTCTGATGTCGGGTTGGCGTTACGATTAGAGTTAGGGTTAAGGGCGTAAACGAATCCCTATTGACACTAGACGTGATCACTATGCAATAGAGGAGATATTTACTAGTGCAAACATGACCATGTTGGAATTGGACAAGTAATCGCGATAATTTGATACTCGAGAAGCTAATGACAATGATCTTAGGCTCAATAACGAATCCACGGTCAACGGGATGACGAACTCTACTCTTCTTTAGCGTCTAAGTTGTACTCAATGTTAATGCATGGGGCCATCACTATGTATCCGAGAGTTACTTGAATCGTCGCCGAGATCGTACCGGATAGTAACTCTCCGTCTCGACGATGCCGTCGAGGAAAACTATAATGGGTGGGTCTAAGGACATGAGATCCTCGGATTCGTCAAAGAAAGCTTTCGTTCCAAAGGTGAGGGAAATTAGCGCTGTTGCTAATTGGTCGATCTCCATATCGGCGTTTTGAAAGAGATGCTGGCCGCCCTTGAGGGGAGGTTGTTGACGGGGGCATCGTTCGTGGAAGATAGGCTTCTCCTATCGTCCCGTAGTTGCAACAAGGACTGTTTGTCTAAATGAAGAACTTTGCTTGACTAAATCTTAAGATTTATTGCGGGTCCTCAAGTTAGCTAAACATACTGCGGAGGTATATTGACATCTGGAGATCATCTTACCCGAAGGATAGGATCTGCGTGTGGCGAGCCACGGAACAGAAACCTTTGAAATATTTACTGCCACGTGTCGCTACGGCTATTTCTTTAAAGGAGAGGTATAGAGTTACTCTGTGCCTTTGTTAGATAAAACGTTCATCCCTTGACCGCGGCTACGTTCGGCGACTGGTTGTCGCCTCGAGCCCAACCTCACTATCATAAACCTCGAACAATCGGAGCAACATTTGTTTAATCTAAATTACGACATTACGGTATTCCAAGAATCCAAGGAGAGGTTCCGGTGTTTTTCCATCTCCGACAAATATATATGTTTTGAATAAATAGAATTAAAAAGTGAGAAGAAATTAAGAAATAAGAAATTAATCAAACTTACGAAAAAAGATCAATGTCTCTGTTAAATTATATACGTTGTTTATATTAAATAATATTACTCCTGTATTGTTGATAGAATTTGTTTACTACACACACATATATATATATATGTAGTATCGTGGGCAAAAGGCCTAAGATATCTGCCGAATCGTAAACAATGTCGCGAGAGCCGCGGCATCGTCGGGTACATCAATGTGTCGTCGATCCTTTTTAAGTGGATAGTTTCGTGGAAAGGGCCCGCGTGACCCTGGCCGCGGGCGTTTCGGGACACGTGTCTCGAACGGCGGGAAAAGACAAAGAGACGTTAAAGTGAGTATTAGTTGAGAAGCCGGAGAGAACGGATGCAAAAGGTGTGCAGAGTGTGAATTGAGAAGCGAGAGCGAGCGAGTGTAGAAGCCGAAGAGTGTGAATCGGGAAGTCGAAAGCCGCGTCTGAAAATAAGACGTACGACAGCATTGTAATTATTTCGTTGCTTCGAATATTATTAATTAAATCAAAACATCATTACTTGTCCTTTCCTCTAAGACCCATTAAGATACTACATAATTTTGGGGGCTCAGCCGGGATCTAGAGCGCTAAGTGACAAGTGAAAGTGATATTTCGGAACGATGAGTAACTACATTGCAGGAGAAGCATATTTGACTGACGAGCAGGTGGCTCAGATGCGAATACCTGAGTTAAAAGACGAGCTGAGAAAACGACGGCTGAGATTAACGGGTAGAAAGCGCGAGCTGGTAGCGCGATTGCTGGCTGCGGTACGTTTAGATCGGTAACATGGTGCACGAGAAGAAGACGACGATGACGACGATGTTTTAGAAGACGACGACGACGATGAGATGGGCGTGATTGGGGACCGTTTAGACGGCAACGGTCCAGGGAATCACGATCTCAGTAGTCAAGACGGCGGAGTTCGGGTGACTCCAGTGGTAAGACGACGAGGGCAAGACGAGCCTAAGTGCACGGTGTTAACGTTTGAAGACGTAAAAGACTCGTTAGGAAAATTCAGCGGAGATGACCTACCGAATGTGAGCCAATGGATAAGGGATTTCGAGGAAATGGCGGAAGTGTGTGGCTGGTCGGACATCCACATGGTGGTTTTCGCCAGGAAGCTTCTCACAGGCTCTGCTCAAGCTTTCGCACGCCAAGAACGATGCACGAAGTCCTGGGCGAAGTTTAAAAAGGCGTTGGTAGATGAATTCCCAGACATAGTGAGTGACCGGGAGGTACATCAAGAATTAGCACATAGAACGAAAAGAACAGACGAGAGTCTGCTTCAGTATATGTATAATATGCGTGAGATTGCGGGACAAGGAAGAGTCGATACACAGTCGGTAATCGACTATATTATCCAGGGTATTCCCGATGAGGTCGCGAATAAAGCCATACTATACGGGGCCAGGAATATGCAGCAGCTGAAGGAACGCTTCAAGCGGTATGAAGCGATGAAAAGTGAGATGAGGACGAAAACAAAATTTGGGGAATGCAAGGACGATGAAGCGGAACGATCAGCAATACGGAAGCAGTCGAGGCAAACGAGCAGTGATCCCAAATGGTGCTTCAATTGCGGCGGTGACGATCACTTAAGTGTTACGTGTCCAAAGAAAGAGAAAGGTGTGAAGTGCTTTAGCTGCAACGAATTTGGACATGTTGCGGCGAAGTGTACTACACGACCAAAGGAGACTTACGTCATCTCGAGGCCCGAGAAGAAGGAGTACGTGAAAGAAGTGTCGATAGATGACTGTAAGATTACATCGTTAGTAGATACGGGTAGTGATCTCACGTTCATACGATCAGACGAGTATGCGAGGTTAGGATCACCACCGCTAGGAAATTGTAAACTTAAGTTTGATGGTTTGGGTTCCGCTGACAATGAGACCTCGGGTGAATTTACGAAGGTAATGACGGCCGACGGGCAGGCTGACGGTCACGAAGACGCGTCGGATATATTGAGGGTCAACGTGATAGAACAGTTTGACGAGATAGATGTAGCGCACATAGAGGAACCTCACTACCGTGAAGCGATTCGCGATATCTTTAGGGGGTATAAGCCAGAGAAGACGCGGGATGTCGGGATAACCGCGAAAATCGTGTTGAAAAGCGACAAACCCGTAGTACAAAGACCGCGAAGACTGGCGCCGTCTGAGAAAAGAGAAATAGACGACTTGGTGAAGTTGCGAAAAAACGAAGGCGATTTTAAGTGTCAGGTATGTCATAGGCCGGGCAAAAATATGGAGTACGCGGATACCCCGAGTAGAAATTCACTGCCGGGTGCTGTGTATGTGGCTGAGTGTGAGGACGGGCTGATTGCACGGTTGAGAAGCGCACAGAAGAAGGGCATTGAAGTCCGTAAGATTTTAGATGCCGCAACGTGTAGTCAGGCCGATAGATATGTAACCAGAAGATTAATCGACGAAGAGTGGGGCGTGAATTTCGAAAAACAGCGTCGTGAGTTACGTGAGGACGCGAAAAGGAAGATCGCTGCGACGCAAGAAGAAAACAAAAGGAATTTCGACAAAAGACGGAAGAGTGCGAAGCAGTACCTAAGGGGAGATCTGGTAGCCATTAAGAGAACTCAATTTGGCCCAGGTTTAAAATTCGGGGGAAAATTTTTAGGTCCGTACCGGGTATTGCGAACAATGTGGAATGACCGATACATGGTGGAGAAAGTAGGGGAGCATGAGGGGCCTGCGCACACGTCGGCGACCGCCGACTTCATGAAGCCTTGGGTCCTCAACGCCGAAGACGACGCATCCGACGATAGCGAAATTGAAGACCACATCTGAGGGCAGATGTTATTGCAGGATGGCCGAATGTAGTATCGTGGGCAAAAGGCCTAAGATATCTGCCGAATCGTAAATAATGTCGCGAGAGCCGCGGCATCGTCGGGTACATCAATGTGTCGTCGATCCTTTTTAAGTGGATAGTTTCGTGGAAAGGGCCCGCGTGACCCTGGCCATGGGCGTTTCGGGACACGTGTCTCGAACGGCGGGAAAAGACAAAGAGACGTTAAAGTGAGTATTAGTTGAGAAGCCGGAGAGAACGGATGCAAAAGGTGTGCAGAGTGTGAATTGAGAAGCGAGAGCGAGCGAGTGTAGAAGCCGAAGAGTGTGAATCGGGAAGTCGAAAGCCGCGTCTGAAAATAAGACGTACGACAGCATTGTAATTATTTCGTTGCTTCGAATATTATTAATTAAATCAAAACATCATTACTTGTCCTTTCCTCTAAGACCCATTAAGATACTACATATATATATATAATAACAATTGTACAGTGTATAAGTATAGCAAATGAAGATACAGTGTAGCCTGAAAAGTAGTATTAGACAGTAACTAGTCAGACGCGAGTGTTTCAATGATCGTTCGATGTTTCTTATTACTAAGGTGGATAGTTTCATAAATTTTTCCAAAGTAAATTAATATTTCTTTGTTATTTAGTAAAAAAATGGATCAGTGTTCCATCAATGATTAAGGAAAAGAATTAAATATTAATAAATTATGATATATATTAAATTAATTAAGAGTTAATTATTGTACTTTAATTACGATATGTAAAATAACGAATTAAAATTCACAATTTGTCCAA